>NC_046329.1:7123579-7486006 GCF_009819535.1 Lacerta agilis | reverse complement strand
GTTTCTTGTGTGTTTTGATCTTTTTTTTTAAGAATCTTTAAAATAAAAAAAAACGGGATGGGTTGTTTTGTGGCACAACTCGGCCTCTGTTCCTTTTGTTTGGGAGATTTCTCTCTGCCCGTCTTCGTCTCTTTCTTACTTGTCCTCTTCCTCTCGGTGTGTCTTTCTCTCTTTCCTCTTTTATTAATTTTTTTTAAAATTAAATTTTGCATAAATTTCCCCATACGTCATTTAACATTTCTTCAAATCTTACACAACATCTTCGGACTTCCCTCTACCACGTCTAGAGATTTCCATTTTCCAAATTTAATCCTGCGTTTTCATTATTTCGCTGTTGCTTAAACAGTCATCACTGATTATCGTATTCCCAAATCACCTTCATAACATTTCATATCATCCACCTTACAAAACTTCCTGCGAACCCACTGGCGTAGGAAGGGCGGGGCGCCCCGGGAAGCGCGATCCCGGTAGGGTTTCATCTCAGCTGACCCCCCCAAAACCGCGCTGCGTGCCATGCCCCCAGAACACATGCCACGCCCCTGCGGGCAGCACGCCACGCCCCCAGAATGTGCGCCATGCCCCCAGAATGTGTGCCAGCCCCACCCCGCCTGCTTCCTGCCCCCGGTGCCGGAGCATGAAGCTCCACCACTGTGCAAACCTACTAGTGTAATTTGTTGTTTACAATTTTCAAATAATTTTCAGTATTTTTCCAGTCCTCTTAAGAATTTCTGGTACCGTTGGTTTTGGATTCTCCCTATCATCTTGTCCAACTCTCTTTCCTCTGTTCTGTCTCCTTCCTGGCTTGAGAACAGTACATGTGAAAAGGATCAAGGAGTCTTGGTAGACCAGAAACTTGACATGAGTCAACAGTGTGATGCAGCAGCTAAAAAAGCCAATGCAATTCTGGGCTGCATCAATAGGAGTATAGCGTCTAGATCAAAGGAAGTAATAGTACCGCTGTATTCCGCTCTGGTCAGACCTCACCTGGAATACTGTGTCCAGTTCTGGGCACCACAGTTCAAGGAGGATACTGACAAGCTGGAACGTGTCCAGAGGAGGGCAACCAAAATGGTCCAAGGCCTGGAAACGATGCCTTAGGAGGAACGGCTTAGGGAACTGGGTATGTTTGGCCTGGAGAAGAGAAGGTTAAGGGGTGATAGGATAGCCATGTTCAAATATATCGAAGGATGTCATATAGAGGAGGGAGAAAGGTTGTTTTCTGCTTCCCCGGAGAAGCAGACACGGAGCAATGGATTCAAACTACAAGAAAGAAGATTCCACCTAAACATTAGGAAGAACTTCCTGACAGTAAGAGCTGTTCGGTAGTGGAATTTGCTGCCAAGGAGTGTGGTGGAGTCTCCTTCTTTGGAGGTCTTTAAGCGGAGGCTTGACAGCCATCTGTCAGGAATGCTTTGATGGTGTTTCCTGCTTGGCAGGGGGTTGGACTGGATGGCCCTTGGGGTCTCTTCCAACTCTAGGATTCTATGATCCTTCCTTCCTTGGGGAGCTTCCAGGGAGACGGGCAGGTCACAAGGTAGTTTTCCGAACGACGACTTACCTTGAACCCCAGAATTTTCTGCGCTGCCAAGAAACGCCATCTTCCCACACAAGCAAGAGAACATATATTGTGGTTCAATATTCTCTTCCAGGCGGGTAAAGACATTCAGGGAGCGTGGCTGGGGCTTGTGGCCTGGGGGACAGTCCCCAAGGGCTAGACGAGAGAGATCTGTGGCCCTCCGGCCCTCTGCTCCCCCCCCAACCCCTGCAGATGAGTGCTTATAGCACCCTGTGTGAGAGCCAGTGTGGTGTAGTGTTTAAAAGCATTAGACTTGTAATCTGGTGAACCGGGTTCGATTCCCCGCTCCTCCACATGCAGCTGCTGGGTGACCTTGGGCTAGTCACACTTCTCTGAAGTCTCTCAGCCCCACTCTCCTCACAGAGTGTTTGTTGTGGGGGAGGAAGGGAAAAGGAGAATGTGAGCCGCTTTGAGACTCCTTCGGGTTGTGATAAAGCGGGGTATCAAATCCAAACTCTTCCTGTGGAAATGGGAATAGACCTTACTGCAGTCCCCTTCAGGGCGAGATTGCCCAAATGGGTGTCATCTATAGCCGCCGATGCACCTTGTGGGCTCGGTACAGCTCTTCTCTGTGCCATAGACAGGCCCCGTCTTACCCATAGAGGCTAGTGGTGTGCGGCACCAGGGCGCCAAGTTCTGGAGGGCACCAGGGTGGAATCCGGGGAACACCGAACAAGCGCGCGCTGAGTGACCGAGGGCACGTGCGCCGCTGCCACAGAGCGCCGGCTCAGTTTTTTCCCTTTTAGCCTGCAGGCGTCGAATTCTGCAGGGCGCCAGAAGGCTAAAAGGGGAAAAAACAAGGCGGCGGGAGCGGCGCACGTGCCCTTGCACCCTCGGTGTGCTGCCTGCCGTGGCCACTGCGGCATGAAGCGCCCAGCTGAGCCGGGAGGCTCCGCGCCCAGGCTCTGCCTCTTCCCCTCAGAAAAAAATACAAAACCGCGTATATCACTGGAAGAATTGCATAAATATGAAACTAAACTGACAATATCACAATGCAAAGGGCATTTATAAATATTTCACCGGAGGCAAACCTATATATGCTTTAAATCATCAAAGTGCAATTTACAAAGTGCAAAAATACAAAGTGCCATACAATGCTCAATATAATGATGAAGATGGTATAGCAAATGTCTGTATCAGACGCGTAGGTCCATCCTCACAATGTTGGGGAAGGTTATTCAGAATCCCTCCAACATGTGGGTGTGTTCTCTGTATCTCCCAAGTTAAATACTTGCAGGCAGGCTAAAATTTAAAGGAACAGATTACTTTGATTACTATGATATTGTCAGTTCAGTTTCATATTTATGCAATTCTTCCGGTGATATACGCGGTTTTGTATTTTTTCCTGAGGTACAGATACCGTGGCTGTCGTCGTTTCTGCCTCTTCCCCGCCGGAGGAGCCACCCTCCCGTCGCCGCCCGCCTCCTCCAGGTCGACAACTCTGGGAAAGGGGTGGGCGCCGGAGGGATCTTCGCACCACAGCGCCGGATAAGCTTAAGACGGCCCTGACCGGAGAACACGTGGAAGGTCTCGGGTTCAAATCTCCGACATCTCCACGTAGGGGAGGGAAAGGCTTCCGGTCGAAACCCCGCAGGACCTGCTGAGAGTCGACCGAGGGCTTGCCCACGCCAGAGTTCACTGTGCACACAGCCATTTCCGTTCCTGTATAATTTCCGTAAATTCAGGTTTACACAATACGGGGACAACCCAATGAATTTTTTTTGGGGGGGGATTGGGGCTCCAAACTACTCCACGCGGCGTCGCAGATTATTCGGTGTTTTTTGGGCGCACGGATCCAGTGTCGCTTCCTGATGCTTCTCTTTGTGGACCTGCTACTTCCCCAACACTTGAACGTTTCCTCTTTTTTTTTGGCTGGGCTCATAACTCTGCCCAGTGCAGAATGGAGGAATGCATTTCCCCTCCCTCCTGCCCCCTTTTGACCCCTCGGGTTTTCCCAAACCCAGAAAACTGCACAAAGCAAAGCACTTAAAAAAAAAAAAGAATCTGCACCAGATATATCGGGCAAGAATCTGCATGGTGGCGGGGTTGGTCTAGATGACTCTTGGGGTCCCTTCCAACTCTACAACATTGTAGGAACTGCGTGCTGAGATTTTGCAATCGCTCCCGTTTCTTTTCCAGCCTGTTAGTAAGGCGGAGGGGATGAGGAGCTTTTATATAGAGATTGAGAGAGGGGATCCCTCAGGTTTGCACAAAACCGGGAAATTGCAAAAGCAAATTTACAATTGCCTGGCTGTGCTTATGCATATTTATTGGGGTGGGGGGATTATATATATATATATATATATATATATATATATATATATATATATATATATATATATATATATATATATATAATTGTCATCATCGAATAAACATTGGATGGCGGAGACAAACGCAAAAAAAGAAGACATGAGAGGGACCAAAGCTGCTCATTATCTGCCCTATATACATGGAAACGTAATGATGTTGTCACACTGCAATTCAACAGCAGAGTGAGGAACGGTCGGTTGACCCAGGTGAGCTGCTCAATGCCTCTCCCCCCCCCTTCCTTACCTACAGCAAGTTTTTCGGAGGGTGGGGAGAAGGCCCTTTACCTGTATTTTTCCCAATTTTATATTGAACAGCCATGCCTCCCCCCACCCAAAAGAGCCCTGGGAAGTGTAGTTTCTTCAGGGTGCTACAATACTCGGAAGGGGTTAGTCAATCCTTTCTCGCAGGGAATTCTGGGAACCATGGCGCAGCAGCCCTGGTGAAGTTTGGGTCTGGTTTGGGGGAAACGGCACCGCAGCCCAAACAGGACCCCTTTGCCACCTCTCCCCTTCTGGCAGCCTTTCCTAGATCCCAAACTTTCCCCGTCTCTCTGCGGCTTTTGAGTCGGTCCTTCCAGTTAATGAACGGTGGCTTGCGCTTCCGCGGCGGATCACGGCGGGGATTTATTTAGTGGCATGCAAGGGGTTGAGCTAGATGAGCTCTGGAGGGTCCCTCCCGACTCTGATAATCCATTCTGCGATTGCTTCTCCCCCCACCAACCCCGTGCGGACCCACAGATCTCAGCCGCCGTTTTCCAACACATTTAATTAGGGGGCGATTCAAGGCGGCCGGTTTCTTTAGCGCACACCAGAGGGGAAATTCGGCGGTGATTTTAAACGTCCGTGTTTGGTCGGAAGGGGCTGGCCGGAGACGTGATGAAGGGCAGCGGTCGGTCTCCCTCGCTTGTCAATCACAGTGTGGGGAAGGGGAGAATAATCTTTGTTCATGGGGTGTGTGTGGCAGGGAGATTCCAGGGCAGCTTCCTGAGAACGTTCGCCGCTGCTTTCAATTTAAAGAGGGAGGTTGCTAGTCCTCATGAGGTGGCAAGCGACGTCAAAAACGAAGGCCGCCGGACAGGATTTCTTGGGGGTATTCTCCCTCCGTCAAGTTCATGGCTGTTCCTTCATCAATGCATGGAGGGAGGTGGGAGCTAGAAGCTCCAGCTTGGGGGTGGGGGGGAGTCCCAGAAAATAAAATAAGAAAATTACAAGGACAGCCAAGCGCCCTTCTGCTTCTCAGTACACCAGTTCGTAAACGGTGGCCTTCTTGTCTCCCGATCCTGTCACGATGAATTTGTCGTTGGCCGAGATGTCGCAGCTCAGGACCGAAGACGACTCTTTGGACTGCCGGAGGAAAGCAAAAGGGGGCAATTCTTAATTTCGCATTTCGGAAACGCGAGTGGCCTGCCTCGTTGGACCGTTTTTTTTGACCCGGCATTAACGTTTCCAATGGGGGGGGGCGGCCGTGTGCCTCTTACAAACGGACATCACCAGTGCCGGATTTACGAGCTAAACAAGCTATAGCTTAGGGCCCCACTCTCTTGGGGGCACCCCAAAAAAATTTTAAAGGGGGGGAAAACTGGATGTACATTTCCAAAATACAGGTGAAACTCGAAAAATTAGAATCTGATGGAAAGCTTCATTTCTTTCAGTAATTCAACTTAAAAGGTGAAACTAATATATGAGATAAACTCATGACATGCAAAGTGAGATATGTCAAGCCTTTATTTTTTATAAATGTGATGATTATGGTGTACAGCTGATGAGAACCCCAAATTAACAATCTCAACTTTGGGGTTTTCATCAGCTGTGCGCCATAATCATCACAATTATAACAAGCAAAGGCTTGACATTTCTCGCTTTGCGTGTCATGAGTCTACAGTGGTGCCTCGCAAGACGAAATTAATTCCGCGAGTCGTTTTGCATTGCGAAAATTTCGTCTTGCGAAGCACGGTTTCCCATAGGAATGCACTGAAATTTAATTCCCATAGGAATGCATTGAAATTTTCGTCTTGCGAAGCACGGCTATAGAAAAATTCGTCTTGCGAGTCACCTAAAAAATCGCAAAACCCTTTCGTCTAGCGAGTTTTTCGTTGCACGAGGCATTCGTCTTGCGAGGTACCACTGTATCTCATATATTAAACTCCAGTAGCTAATGAAAACAATTGCTTACATAAATGGACTTTTCCACGATATTCTCATTTTTCGAGTTTCACCTGTATAAGATATAAAACCTACCACATACAGCAACAGCATTTTGTGTTGTGTAGGCTCCTATGATGTAAGTCATGGGCCCCGCCTGCTGGTCTGCTCCCTAAAATATCACTGGTTTGCTCCTTTCTATATATAGGGTAAAAGCAGAGACATCACCTTGCCGACAAAGGTCCGTATAGTTAAAGCTATGGTTTTCCCAGTAGTAATGTACGGAAGTGAGAGCTGGACCATAAAGAAGGCTGATCGCCGAAGAATGGATGCTTTTGAATTATGGTGCTGGAGGAGACTCTTGAGAGTCCCATGGACTGCAAGAAGATCAAACCTATCCATTCTTAAAGAAATCAGCCCTGAGTGCTGGACAGATCCTGAAGTTGAGGCTCCAGGACTTTGGCCACCTCATGAGAAGAGAAGACTCCCTAGAAAAGACCCTGATGTTGGGAAAGATGGAGGGCACAAGGAGAAGGGGACGACAGAGGATGAGATGGTTGGACAGTGTTCTCGAAGCGACTGGCATGAGTTTGGCCAAACTGCGGGAGGCAGTGAAGGATAGGCGTGCCTGGCGTGCTCTGGTCCATGGGGTCACGAAGAGTCGGACACGACTGAACGACTGAACAACAACAACAACATATAGGGTGCCTACATTCTGCATGTGCAAATGGCTTTAGATACCCATGAGGTCCATAAATTACCGCATAGCATATATTCAACACAAAAAAGCGACAATTTGTTGTTGACAAAGGACAGCTGACATATAAAGGGCCCCATTACCTTCAGCAGCTTAGGGCCTCATCAAACCTACAGATCCTGCCCTGGACATTACATAGGTCAAACCAAGGGTTGCAAATTGTAGCAACTCAGAATTTATTTATTTTTTAAGCATGGAAAACCCTCTTCCGCATGTCAGCAAACCACTCAGGGATGTGGTAGGTGGGGTTGAGAGGGAGCAGCCCCCTCCCCTCTGTGAGAACAGGGTGCTGGACCAGATGGGCCCCACCTGCAAGATCCTGGGTTCGAATCCCCACTTGAGCCACGAAGCTCACTCTTGCACTAGCCTACCCCACAGGGTTGTTACGAGGACGAAACAAGAGAAGGAAGTTGGGGTATACGTGTAATATAGAAATCAGCCCCCTCCACCCTGAACCCCATGGATAGCTCCAGCCCCCACCATACCTGGAATATGCTCGCGCCATAAGGCGTCCGCCAGGCGTTGAGGAGATTATCTTTCCCTGTGCTGATAAACCATTTTCCTGTGGGGAAAGAGAAAGGGGGAGACATTGCCGGGTTCGCAGCCCAGAAGGGATCTTAAAAAGGAAGCTAACCCCGAAACTCTGCTGCTGGGATTTGCAGGTAGACTGCTCCTGGGCTGGGGAGCTCCACTTTCTCGAAAAGGAAACGGTTGGTCAACAAACCGACCCCATAATTCTGCTGCTAGTCCTCAGCGGCTGGGATTTGGAGGTAGACTGCTCCTGGGCTGGGGAGCTCCACTTTCTTCAAAAGGAAACGGTCAACAAACTGACCCCATAATTCTGCTGCTAGTCCCCAGCGGCTGGGATTTGGAGGTAGACTGCTCCTAGGCTGGGGAGCTGTACTTTGTTATCCTTGTCCATAGAGCTTATACCTCCTCAAGAAAAGGGCAAGATTTGTAGGACTAGGCTGAGCAGATCTTCAGGCCAAAGCGGCGTTGCTGCAGAGAGTACTGTCAAGAGCAGTCTTCCTCAACCTCGGCCCTCCAGATGTTTTGGGACTACAAATCCCATGATGCCTAGCTATAGCAGGACCAGTGGTCAGGCATGATGGGAATTGTTGTCTCAAAACATCTGGAGGGCCGAGGTTGAGGAAGCCTGCCCAAGAGGGTCTTTCCATAGCAATAAAACTGCTGGCTCATTTGCAAAGCTAAGCAGGGTCTGCTATGGTTTCGAACTGGATGGTGGGGGGTCGAGATTCATGCATTGCAGGGGGTTGGACTAGATGACCCTTGGACCCCCTTCTGACACTTAAGATTCTATGGCTGTATGGTCTGTGGCACCACATTTTCTTCGGGGTGGGGTGGGCACGTGGCAGGGGTCCAGAGGCCCAAATGGGCACAGCAGCAATGGCTCTCGCCTGTGGACGATTTAAGAAAATTTAAGAAAATTTTAAGAAAATTCTTTGGAGGTCTTTAAGCGGAGGCTTGACAGCCATCTGTCAGGAATGCTTTGATGGTGTTTCCTGCTTGGCAGGGGGTTGGACTGGATGGCCCTTGGGGTCTCTTCCAACTCGATGAATTTATGATTCTATGATTCTAAAGCAACCCCCCCCAATAATCCTGGGAATTGTAGCTTACTCCACGCAGCGCTACAATTCCCAGCAACGGCAGAAAAGCTCCCTTTTCCCTGCTGACTGGGTGGGGGCACAGGACGGTGGAGATGGAGACCCCCGTGGTGGAAATCGGAGGGGATGTCTTCCAACTCCCCGGAACCCCAAACCGCCACACCTGCGGGCTTAAGAGTTTGGATTTGATATCCCGCTTTATCACTACCCAAAGGAGTCTCAAAGCGGCTCACATTCTCCTTTTCCTTTCCTGCCCCACAACAAACACTCTGTGAGGTGAGTGGGGCTGAGAGACTTCAGAGGAGTGTGACTAGCCCAAGGTCACCCAGCAGCCGCATGTGGAGGAGAGGAGACGCGAACCCGGTTCCCCAGATTACGAATCTACCGCTCTTAACCACTACACCACACTGGCTCCCTTAAGCTAAGCTGGGACCCTTACTTAGGGCCGGGAGACGGATCACACACCTACCACAGGAGGCAAACTTGAGGGAGAGGACGCAACTCTCGTGCAAATGGAGCTGGTACTTCTCCGACTTGGTCACGTGAAGGATCTCGACGTGGCTGCTCTCCATGCCGACCGCCAGCCACTCGCCCGTGGGGCAGTAGCCCAGGGAGAAAATCTGCAGGCGAGAGTGGCCAGAGTCATGTCAGTGCGCCCAATGGAAATGTGGCGGAAATGATGGGTAGATGGTATCTAACACCATCGAAAAGCGCTAAAACGTAGAGGACAACATCTAGCGAGCGCTGGGAATGTAAAGAAAAGGAAGGCACAGCCGAATCTCTCTACTTACCACCCCCTTTTCTTACGGTCGCGGCCGCAGAAAACCCGGAAGTAACCGGCGGGTTTGCCGCCGTCCGCACATGCGCAGGAGTTGTGATTGCCGTTCGCACATGAGCAGAAGCAGGCAATTGCCGTTCGCACATGCGCACAGCGGCGCCTCTCCCAGCGACCCATTTCGACCTCCAGGCGGACCTCCGGAACGGATTATGGTCGCAAATAGAGGTTCCACCGTATCTTTTACCGTATGTGGTGAACTTGTAAAGAGGTAAGGGAAATGGTATATACAGGCGAAACTCGAAAAATTAGAATATCATGGAAAGGTTCATTTCTTTCAGTAATTCAGCTTAAAAGGCGAAACTGATATATGAGATAGATTCATGGCATGCAAAGCGAGATATGTGTCAAGCCTTTATTTGTTATAATTGTGATGGTTATGGCATACAGCTGATGAGAACCCCAAATTAACAATCTCAACTTTGGGGTTTTCATCAGCTGCGCGCCATAGTCATCACAATTATAACAAGCAAAGGCTTGACGTATCTCGCTTTGCGTGTCATGAGTCTATCTCATATATTAAACTCCAGTAGCTAATGGAAACAATTGCTTACATAAATGGACTTTTCCCACGATATTCTAATTTTTCGAGTTTCACCTGTATATACAGCCATACCTCGTTTTACTTCACGTTGCGGCTTTTCAGGTTACGAATGCAGCAAACCCGGAAGTCTTTACTTCTGGGTTCGCTGCACACGCACGCACAGAAGCGCTCTACTGACGGACTTTTCAGGGTGCGGACGGCACCCCGAAACGGATCGTGTTCGTAAGCAGAGGTACCGCCGTAATGAGTTAAAGGAAATGTTTAAAAACACTTTTGTTAAAAAAAACCCAGAAGCCTTTTTACTGGGTGTAGTAGGTGAAGAGATACCAAAAAAGGACAAAAGACTGTTCATGTATGCAACAGCTGCGGCAAGAATCCTTTTAGCCCCAGAAATGGAAGCAACATAAATTAGCAACCAAAGAAGAGTGGCAGATGAAAATGATGGACTTTGCGGAACTGGCGAAGCTGATGGGAAAAACATTTCCCATTTATCCACTTCCGGAATGCGCCAAGCAAAAGGGGTGATTTTAAACCAGTGCGTTGTGTACGTCACACACCCAGCCGTCCCCCCTCCCCTCCAAAGCTGACCTGAGAGCTGAAGTCGTGCTGTTGAAGCTGGCGCCCTTCCCGGAGGTCCCAGCACCGCACAGTGTTGTCCAGGCCCCCAGTCCAAAGCTTGGTGCCGTAATTTGAGATGTCGATGCAACTGGCGCCATCCGTGTGGCCCTGGAACTGCCTGGAAAGGAAGGGATTGAAGGAGAAGGGAGTCACTCAATATTCCAGGAATGACAGATTAGACATGTTGGAATAAGTGATCCGCTGGGTCTCGCACAGCGCTGGTGCTTTGAAGCCCCAATAGACAGCTGAACTCTGGGCCTTCAAAGCACCAGGTGCTATTTTCTGAAAGCATTCAGAACCCCTGACTAGCAAATCATCATCATCAACCTTTTATTGGCATCAAACAAACAAACATACATACAAAACAGAAGCGGATTAATACTCATCTAGGAGAGAAAGGCTGGATCAGGACACCCTTTCTCTCCTAGATGAGTGGCCTCCGGTATCCAATTCAGAAGTTATAAGTTTAATTGGCCAGATGAAAGTAGGAAAGGCTGCAGGCCCTGACGCCATTCCACCTGAACTGACTAGCAAATCAAGCAGTTCTGACTTATGGGTCACTCCTGCATCACAGAAGAATGGGCTGGGTCTTGCACAGAGCCGGCGCTTTGAAGCCCCAATAGGCAGCTGAACTTTGGGCCTTCAAAGCACAGTGTGCCATTTTCTGAAAGGAAAGGAAAGGAAGGGAGAAGAAAGGAAGGGAGGCGGTGCTCAGAGTTCTCCAGTGGATTTGACTTGATGATTCTATAGTTTTTATATTGCAAACTGCTTTGAGGATTCCCCACCCACCCTACAGCCCAGAGGCACATAGGTGCCAACTCCCCAGGGCCCTGGGTGCCTGAGCACCTGTAAATTTTGGCACCAGGGCCATGCACACCAAATGGCACCCACAGCCCCGGGCACCCACGGTCATGGGGCCAAGCTGGCACTCCTGAAACAACGTATAAATCTCATGAAATAAATAGATACTGCGGTAACTTGGTTCTCAAACACCTTGGTACTCAAACAACTTGGAACCCAAACATTGCAAACTTTTTTTTCAGAAGCCGAACGTGCTCCACTTTGAGTGTTACGATGACGTCTTTCTGTTTTTGCGATTTATTTTGCGTTTTGGTCTATGCAGCTCTTTTTGTTTTGTTTGTGACTGTGTCGAACCCAGTCCAGCTACTGATGGATTGACTGTGTGACCGCAGTACGTTGTCTATTGCTTTCATTTTATGGATCTGCGGTCTCATTCGATAGTAAAATTCACGTTAAATTTTACGTTTTAGGGGTTGTTTTTAAAAGTCTGGAACGGACTTTCATCCGTTTTGCATTCCTTTCTATGGGAAGGCGTCCCTTGGTTTTGGAATGCTTTGGTTTTGGAACGGACTTCCGGAATAGATTAAGTCTGAGAACCAAAGTACTGTCAGGATGTCCTACACACGAGTAGAGCCTTGACAGAGCCACTTGCCCGACTGGCATGTTCCCTCCCTCCTGGGCGATCGTTCGGGAGTTTCAAAAGCATTCCTCAGCCGGGACATCACCGCGACTGATGCCAGAAGACATCAGCACACTTAGGGATCCGCAGAGGTTTGCACAGTTGCATAACAGAACTCAGCATTTAGGCTAATCTACTTTATTTACATATAAATACGCATGGCTCCCCCCCCCCCCCGGCATCAGAAAGCAAAGAGAAAGAACAAAGGACAATAGTCCCACTTCAGGGAACACAGTAAGACAAACATCCTGTCTTCGTCACATCCCATTCCTGTGGAATCAAAACACATACCCAGTCGTGATAGACAACAAACCCATGACCGTACCCCTGTAGAATAATTATTGCAGGGTTTCTCCAGGTGTGCGGCATTTATAGAATCATAGAATCATAGAGTTGGAAGAGACCCCAAGGGCCATCCAGTCCAACCCCCTGCCAAGCAGGAAACACCACCAAAGCATTCCTGACAGATGGCTGTCAAGCCTCTGCTTCAAGACCTCCAAAGAAGGAGACTCCACCACACTCCTGGGCAGCAAATCCCACTGCCGAACAGCTCTTACTGTCAGGAAGTTCTTCCTAATGTTTAGGTGGAATCTTCTTTCTTGTAGTTTGAATCCATTGCTCCGTGTCCGCTTCTCCGGAGCAGCAGAAAACAACCTTTCTCCCTCCTCTATATGACACCCTTTGATATATTTGAACATGGCTATCATATCACCCCCTTAACCTTCTCTTCTCCGGGCTAAACATACCCAGCTCCCTAAGCCGTTCCTCCTAAGGCATCGTTTCCAGGCCTTGGACCATTTTGGTTGCCCTCCTCTGGACACGTTCCAGCTTGTCAGTATCCTTCTTGAACTGTGGTGCCCAGAACTGGACACAGTATTCCAGGTGAGGTCTGACCAGAGCAGAATACAGTGGTACTATTACCTCCCTTGATCTAGACGCTATACTCCTATTGATGCAGCCCAGAATTGCATTTTTTATCTGGTTGTTGAGGGTGGAAGGGCGTTCTGTGGTTGACTTTGCATCAAACCTCCTTCGCCAATAAATCTCACCTGACCATAGTCTGGTTCTGAAGGTCCCAGACCACGATGTTGCCATCGCTGCAGCAGGAAAAGCAGACCTTGGCATCGGGGCTGATGGCGAGGGCGTAGCAGGCCGGGGCAGAAGACGTCAGCTCCGCCTTGATCCGGGGAGTCGGAGCCGCCAGGTCCCAGATGGAGAGGGTGCTGGCCTCCCCGCCCACGATCAGGCTCCGCCCATCTGGGAGGAGCTTGCACGACCGGATATAGTTGTCCCGGTTCTGGGCAGGGAGACAAGAGGCGAGAGAATGACGGGAAAGCAGGACGCCACATCCCAACCACGAGGATCTTTCATTGGAGGATGGATGGCGGCTAACAGATCGAGGTTGAATCCTGACAAGACAGAAGGACTGTTTTGGGGGGGCAGGCAGGTGTGGGGGACTGCCTGGTCCTGAATGGGGTAACTGTGCCCCTGAAGGATCTGAGTCCAGGGCAGCTGCCTACCAGCTGCATCTGGTATGCAGAATGAGACCCTCCCTGCTCGTAGACTGTCTGTCCAGAGTGGTGCATGCTCTGGTTATCTCCTGCTTGGACTACTGCCATGCGCTCTATGTGGGGCTACCTTTGAAGGTGACCTGGAAACTACAATTAATCCAGAATGCGGCAGCTAGACCGGTGACTGGGAGTGGCTGCCAAGACCATACAGGTGAAATTCGAAAAATTAGAATATCGTGGAAAGGTTCGTTTCTTTCAGTAACTCAACTTAAAACGTGAAACTAATATATGAGATAGACTCACGACATGCAAAGTGAGATATGTCAAGCCTTTGTTTGTTGTTATTGCGATTATTATGGCGTACAGCTGATGAGAACCCCAAATTAACAATATCAACTTTGGGGTTTTCATCAGCCGGACGCCATAATCACCACAATTATAACAAGCAAAGGCTTGACATATCTCACTTTGCATGTCATGAGTCCATCTCATATATTCAACTCCAGTAGCTAATGAAAACAATTGCTTACATAAATGGACTTTTCCACGATATTCTAATTTTTCGAGTTTCACGTGTATAACACTGGTCTTGAACGATCTCCATTGGCTCCCAGTACGTTTCCAAGCACAATTCAAATTGTTGGTGTTAACCTTGAAAGTCCTCAACAGTCTCGGCCCCGTATACCTAAAGGAGCGTCTCAATACCCGTCGTCCAGCCTGGACACTGAGGTCCAGCTCCAAGGGTCTTCTGGCGGTTCCCTCCCTGTGAGAAGAGAAGCTACAGGGAACCAGGCAGAGGGCCTTCTCGGTGGTGGCGCCCTCCCATCAGATATCAAGGAAATAAACAACTATCTGACTTGTAGAAGACATCTGATGGCAGCTGCAGTAGGAAACCATCTTGCAAGGACCACAAGAGCAGCCAAGTCCTGGGAGACTCTAGGGATGCGCCTGGGAAACCGAGTCACGCAAACCAACGCACCCGCCCGCCCTCATACGTACCAGGCAATCCAGCTGGGCCACGGGGGTCTTTGCGCCCGGCTGGGCCACGTCCCACACCTTCACGCAGCCTTTTCCCCCCGTGTAGACGTGCTGCGTGGAATTGCTGATGGTGACGGCGCAGACCACCTCCCCGTGCGTCAGCGTGTGGAGCTGGCGGGCGTGGCGAGGGATGCCCGAGCCGATGAGGGCGTCGGGCGGGAAGGGCACCGGCTGCATCTGCCCGTCGGAGCTGACGTGGAAGGAGTACGCTCTGCAGGGGAAGCGGGGAGCAGGCTTTGGCGGGTGGGAACAGAACAGCCCCCTGGGCTACACAGAAAGACCCCGGACCGCGATTCCCTGCGGGGTGAGGCCTCCTTCCAAGGAAGGTGCTTTGAACTGCCATTCCCCTAAAATCTTTGCCGCCATTGAACTAAATAAATACACGACTGAAGGAAAAGTTCTATGGAGCTCTGCACCAAACGAGGGAGACCTTGCAAAAAAAAAAATGGGTTGTTGTGTGGGCCTCACCTGCTCTGCCAGCCAAGCCCTTTCCCCATAAACTCCATTCCGGTCCTCTCTGCCACCCATCCCCCCAAAAACCCCAAACACAAAGAACTGTCCACACAAGTGAAAGCTGCAAATAACAATGTTTGGGTGTGGAGTGCTGTGTGCTTTTCTCGAGGGCTCTCCATGCCACGGTTTGCGAGACGTTTGGGGACCCCTAGGCTCCATCACTCAGCGGTGGCGGGAGCCGCAATCTGAAAATCATCAGGCTAGAAGACAAGAGGGTTCAAGTTTGCCCATCGGCGAGGAAAGTCACAGGGCGACCTTAAGCCAGTCCCTCTCCCTCTGTCCCCAACCTACTTCGCAGGGCTGTTGTGAGCCAACATTTACCATATTTTTCGCTCCATAGGGCACACCGGACCATAGGGCGCACCTCGTTTTTAGAGTAGGAAACCCAGGAATTTTTTTTTCTGGTTTTCTTCCTCTAAAAGCCCTGTTTTTTGTGGACCAGCTAAAAATTTAGCAACTTTTTTGCAAAGGGAGAAGCCCTGTTTTTTTGAGGATCAGCTAAAAGTTTGGCAGCTTTTTTTGCAAAGGGAAAAGCCCTGGTTTTTTCAGGACCAGCTAAAAGTTTTGCAGCTTTTTTTGCAAAGGGAAAAGCCCTGTTTTTTTGAGGATCAGCTAAAAGTTTTGCAGCTTTTTTGCAAAGGGAAAAGCCCTGGTTTTTTCAGGACCAGCTAAAAGTTTTGCAGCTTTTTTTTGCAAAGGGGGAAAAGCAAAGAGGGAAAGCCCTGTTTTTATGGGGTTCAACTCACATTTCTGCAGCTTCTGAAGGAAAGGGAGCCTTTTCTACAGTTTCCAGACAGATAATCTAATCAGCCAGTCCCATGTCACTGGGGAAACAAACAACCTCCCTCTGCAGCACATTCAACAATGGAGGGCGGGGCTGAAAGGGAGCGGGGACTCTTATCTCTCTCCCGATCTCTTGCTGATCAGCTGCTGAGCGGGGTCCTTTCAACACCCCCTTTTCTCTTTGTAAAATAAAAAGCATGATCCTCTTTTGACCCCTGGGCAATTCAGCTCCAGGGACCACCATCCGCTCCATAAGACGCACAGATATTTCCCCTTACTTTCTAGGAGGAAAAAAGTGTGTCTTATGCAGCGAAAAAATTCGGTATTCATCTAAGGCTAAACAGTTTGCTTTTCAAAGCCGGCAGCGCCCAATGATCTTCCGAAGAAAGCAGGGGGGATGCAAAAGCAGGAGACGGAAATTCTTGATTTATTATTGTCAACGTCCGTTAGCTCAGAGGCTCAGACATGGGAATGCAAAAGGGGGAGATTTTTAGACCCGGTTTATTGTCGTCGTTCCTTCGCTTCGAGGCTCAGCCTGCTCAATTTCAGCCCCAATGAAGAACCCTCTCCCCATAGGGGCACAGGCCGGCCTGTTACTTACGGTTTGCCACCCGGAACGGAAGGCAGGGAAGACGAGGCGGTCGACGCTCTTAAGTGGGGGTGAGATTCAAAGGCTACCTGCAGGCGGAATCAAGAAGAGGCGCTGTCAACAGGGAGAGGTTGTTGCCGAGTGGTTAGAGCACCCGCTTGGAACCACAAACCCGGGCCCAACCTTTTGGGATCTGCGGCTAAAGAACAGCAGAGATCAGCGCCTGCCCTTTGGAACTCCCTGCCACTTGAGAGGCTTCCCTCACTGCACTCTTTCTGACGCCGGCTTAAATTCTTGGTCACACAAGTTTAGGAAACTGGCACAAGCTCCAATCTGCTTCTCACCTCTCGTTTTAACGCTAAATTGTCATCGTTGGTTTTTCTTACCGTTTCATCTTTTTCTGTAAAAAGCTTTGAAGCGTTTGTTTAGAAACAAACAAACAAGCAGAATATTAAATTTTGTAGAGGAATAATATTCCTGTTTTGATTAGACTTTGTTCAAACCATGAGGACCAGAGTCTTGATTTTTTTTAAAAAGGGGTGGGTGGGTGGCTGGGAATTGCCCTGTTTGCATTTTAGTGTAAACCTGCCAGAATAATCAGTGGATCAAAATGCCCTTTTCGAACTTGATCTGTTGCTGAAGCTCACAATGCGGGTCTCCAGCTCAAAAATGGGGTGCGTAACAACCCAGTATTCTCAAATAATAAGCATACAGGTGAAACTCGAAAAATTAGAATATCGTGGAAAAGTCCATTTAGGTAAGCAATTGTTTTCATTAGCTACTGGAGTTTAATATATGAGATAGACTCGTGACATGCAAAGCGAGATATGTCAAGCCTTTGCTTGTTATAATTGTGATGATTCTGGCGTACAGCTGATGAAAACCCCCAAGTTGAGATTGTTAATTTGGGGTTCTCATCAGCTGTACGCCATAATCATCACAATTATAACAAACAAAGGCTTGACACATATCTCGCTTTGCATGTCAGGAGTCTATCTCATATATTAGTTTCGCCTTTTAAGTTGAATTACTGAAAGAAATGAAACTTTCCACGATATCTTAATTTTTCAAATTTCACCTGTATCTTGTAATTTATAGACCTAACAGGCATCTAAAGCCATTTTCACATAACAAAATATGTATATTATCAAAGTAATTGTTGAACTGAAATACAATTAAGAAGACGTATAATCATAGAATCATCGAGTTGGAAGAGACCCCAAGGGCCATCCAGTCCAACCCCCTGCCAAGCAGGAAACACCATCAAAGCATTCCTGACAGATGGCTGTCAAGCCTCCGCTTAAAGACCTCCAAAGAAGGAGACTCCACCACACTCCTTGGCAGCAAATCCCACTGCCGAACAGCTCTCACTGTCAGGAAGTTCTTCCTAATGTTTAGGTGGAATCTTCTTTCTTGTAGTTTGAATCCATTGCTCCGTGTCCGCTTCTCTGGAGCAGCAGAAAACAACCTCCCTCCCTCCTCTATATGACATCCTTTTATATATTTGAACATGGCTATCATATCACCCCAATAATAGTGAAATAATTATTAAGCTCTAACTTAAAATGATTTTTTATTCATAAACTTAATAATGCAAACACGTTTCTCGTTTAATTTTTTTGGGGCCCCCCCAAGAGAGTAGGGCCCTAAACTATAGCTTGTTTAGCTTATACGTTAATCCGGCACTGGTCCAATCCCCTGCAATCTTTCTGTATATTTACTTGCAGGGGTTAAAAACAGCCTCTCAGCTTACCATGGGGGAACGTCCGTACAGAACCGTCCCGCTAATTTGCGGAGAGAGGTGTATGCTGACGTACGATCGCGGAGCGGTGAGATCGCCGTTGAGTGTGGCTTGGGGCATCAGCCCGAAGGACGAGGCGTAGGAACTGGCCATGCTCAGGGGGCTCCGGAGGGCTAGGGAGAAAAGAAAGATTGGGGTGGGGAGGAGACTCCATAAAGCCAAATAGATCACATTATGCTGCCGTTTTAAAGGTAAAGTTAAAAGGAACCCCTGACCATTAGGTCCAGTCGCGGACGACTCTGGGGTGCGGCACTCATCTCGCTTTACTGGCCGAGGGAGCCGGCGTACAGCTTCCGGGTCATGTGTCCAGCATGGCTAAGCCGCTTCTGGCGAACCAGAGTAGCGCACGGAAACGCCGTTTACCTTCCCGCCGGAGTGGTACCTATTTATCTACTTGCACTTTTGACGTGCTTTCAAACTGCTAGGTTGGCAGGAGGAGGGACCGAGCGACGGGAGCTCACCCCATCATTGCGGGGATTCGAACCGCCGACCTTCTGATCGGCAAGCCCTAGGCTCTGTGGTTTAACCCACAGCGCCACCCGCGTCTGCCGTTTTATTTATATGCAAAACAGGCTTCTGGGGCAAACTCGCAAAGGAGAAGCAGATGCGTGTGAATACGGGTGTGAAATTAACGCAAACTGTTTCCAAGGTACCACTTTAATCCAGTCTCAAACTTAAACCAAAGCGTTCCACAACCGAGGTGCGCTTTCCCATAGAAAGTAATGCAAAACAGATCAATCCGTTCCAGACTTTTAAAAACAACCCCTAAAACAACAATTTAACATGATTTTTACTCTCTAACAAGACCATTGATCCATAAAATGAAAGCCATCATCAATGTACTGTACTATAAAATAAATATTGTATTGTAGATGATGAAAATTGAAATTAATTCCCCCACCCCTTACTTGCTCTGATGACAGTCATTGTTTGGAGGGGGGGGGCTTTTATTCATTTAGATAGATAGATAGATAGATTTATTTATTGTCATTGTCCGTGCCACACAATCAATCGATCAGCTGAACTGTTGTTCCACACAGCCACAAAAACCAATTAACCGAAAAATCCTCAGAAACAAAAAACACAAAATAGCAAAAACAGAAGAGCCAAACTTAATCCCTTCCGGAAGTCCGTTTGACTTCCGAAATGTTCGAAAACCAAGGCGCGGCTTCTGATTGGTGCAGGCGCCCCGGAAAAAATAGCCGGCAGCCGCACCGGACGTTCGGCTTCCGAAAAACGTTCGGAAAAACCGGAACACTTACTTCCGGGTTTTTGGCGTTTGGGAACCAAGGCGTTTGAGAAGTAAGGAATACCACTGTATTCCAAACCAAACAACTCTCTGCGTTCCTGCCCAAGTGGGTTTCCCAGGCGCCACAGATATGCGCAGACACGATTTCCGGCGCGGTTTTCGGGCGGCTCGTGGGCCGATGTCTGGGCTACAGCGCCCGACCAGGGCCTGGGAGACTTCTCTCCACCTTGTTTTCACTCCGTTGGAAATTTTCAATAAAGTATAATTTTAAATAAAAAAAGAATTGCAGAAATGACTTACTGATGGCATCTGTGGTGGGTGGCTTAGAGGAGACCTGTTGGAGTTGAGGGGCACAGCTGGGGCCGAGGCCAGGGGTTAGGGAATCGTGGGGGGGAGAGAGGCTGGCGGATTTGCAGGTGGCAGGGTTGTCGTCATTCTGTGGGGGGGAAGGAAAAAAAAGAGGGTGCCCGTTTTTAAGGAACGAGGCGCTTTTTTAAACACACGTCGCGAACTTGTCCTAAAGCACCGGTTCATATTTTATTTTTTTATTTTTATATTTAAAATAAGCCTCCTTCTGGGTTTTTTTGGGGGGGGGTGGGGAGGGCAGGTAGGAAAAGCCTTTTCGCCCGCACAGCAGGGCTGTCGTTATTCATGGAGCGGAGACTGTGCTAATCCGATTGAGGTCAGCCACTCACCCAGTGTGCATTTTTTTGGGGGGGGGACCTGCCCTCCCTCCTGCCTGTCTGGGGAGGGGGGGGCAGGTTGCCAGATGAAGCCTTGGGGATTTGACAGAAGGATCAATGCCGTCTTCCATCCTTCGAGCTGCTGTCGTCGTCCTCCTCCTGCGCTGATGTTTCAATCCAGAGATCTTGGCAGGTTTCGGGGAGATCAATAGGATTTGCTCTCTCTTTCTCTCTCTCTCTCTCTTTCTATCTCTCTCTCCCCCCCTCCCTCGGTCGCACTGTGTGTTTTAAACACACACACACAAACACACACACACACACACACACACCCCAAGGAAAGTGCCAGCCAGACAGAAAGAAAGAGGAGGGCGAAAAAAACCCTCCACAAAAAAGAATTATCACCACTTCAATGACCTCTGTTTGGGACCCTCTCCTCCTTGTCTAACCCAGATGGTACGTCAAGCCCCCCCCCCCGCAATCGCCCCCCCACAAGACCCTCGCTCCCTGCAAGGCGGCGCTAATAGCAATTAATTATACATTAAAATCCTCTGAGGAATCTCAAAGCGCCCCCCCCCCACCCGTGGGCCACTAATTAACGGAGCCACGTGCCCCCCTCCCCTGTGCATTTGAGGAGGAGGCTGGTTGGGGGTGTGTGGGTGGGAAGGGAGGGTGTTTGGGGGGGGGTAGGCAAGCACACACACACACCCAGAGGAGAATAAGGGGGAAGGGGCGGATCCGCTACTCGGAAGCAGGAGGAGACACATCTCAAAATGGAACCCAGGCGTCCGGCTCGGGCGAGGATGCGGATCTGCTGGGCTGAAAATTGCAAAACAACAACAACAACACAACAACAAAAAACCAAACCAAAACCGACACAAGTTTTGGATGGGGTTTGTTTTTTGGGGTGGGGGTGGGGCCTAAGGGAGAACAGAATAAAAACCTGTTGTTATCAGAGGTGGCACAGTGAGCATGCTCCTGCAGAGAGGAGTTCCCTTTTAAGTAGAGCACCCAACTTCAGAGGCAGTCTATCTCCGGATAACTATCTGGTGGCAAGAGCGGAAAAACAACCCTGCAGGGATGGCTTTCTCCCTTTGTGGGCTGCCCACAGTTGGAAACTAGATACTGGGGCTGGGTGGCTATAAGAAGAGTCCATCTAGTCCAGCATCATGTTCTCACAATGGCAGACCAGATGCTTGTGAGAAACAAACAGGCAGGATTCGAACACAAGAGCAACTGCGGTTTCCGGCAACTGGGATTCGGAAGCAATACGGAGGCAGCGTGTAGCCGTCATGGCTAGAAGCCGCCGATAACCCTCCCCTCCACGCATCAGACTGTGGGCAGATCAAATCCAATAGGTCCGTGATGTTGTGAGTTTGGGGGGGTCAGTCTAGATGATGCCCTGAGACCCCTTCCATATAAAACGCAGATTGGAAAGTCCCATCTTGGCCAGTGCAGGCACCACTCAGCTAGATGGACCAAGCAAAACAATAACTCCACTACCCAAGAAAGGCTGTAGAATATTAATCAGCCGAAGGCCTGACCAAAAAGGAACACTTTTGCCTGGCACCTAATAATGAAAGCGCCAGGCGAACCTCTCTGGGGAGAGAATTTCACAGACGGGGAGCCACTACAGAAAAGGCCCTGTTCTCGTGCTGCCACCCTCTGGACCTCTCAGGGAGGAGGCGCGCGAAAAAGGGGCTCAGAGGATGATCTCAGGGTGCGGGTTGGTTCATATGGGGAGTTGGGGTATTGCGGTCCTGAGCTTTATAGGTCCGAACCAGCGCTTTGAATTGGGAAACTGATTGGCAGCTGGTGTAGTCGGGCCAGGATCGGTGCAATATGCTCAAACCGCCTTGCCCCCAGTGAGCCACCTGGCTACTTAATAATAATAATAATAATAATAATAATAATAATAATAATAATAATATATTTGTACCCTGCCCATCTGGCTGGGTCCCCCCAGCCGCTCTGGGCGGCCTCCAACAGATTTTAAAGTACATTAAAATGTCACAGGTTAAAAACTTCCCTAAACAAAAATCCCCTGCTGAATTCTGCACCAGCTGAAGTTTCCAGACAGTCTTCAGGGGCAGCCCTACGCATAACACAATTGCAGTAATCTAGCCTAGACGAGCCAGTTATTCACGGAGAACAGAGCTCGCTGTCCAACACCATACTGTGGTAAAACCCAGAACTCCGATCTAGCAGAGTCTTTTTAACCTTCTTATATGTCTACCAGCTCCATCTGGTATGCAGGATAAGACCCTCCCTGCCCGCAGACTGTCTCACCAGAGTGGTGCATGCTCCGGTTATCTCCCGCTTGGACTACTGCAATGCGCTCTACGTGGTGCTACCTTTGAAGGTGACCCAGAAACTGCAACTAATCCAGAAAGCGGCAGCCAGACTGGTGACTGGGAGCGGCCGCCGGGACCACGTAACACCGGTCCTGAAAGACCTACATTGGCTCCCAGGACATTTCCAAGAACAATTCAAAGTGTTGGTACTGACCTTGAAAGCCCTAAACAGCCTGGTATACCTGAAGGAGCGTCTCCACCCCCATCGTTCTGCCCAGACACTGAGGTCCAGCTCCGAGGGCCTTCTGGCAGTTCCCTCCCTGTGAGAAGCGAGGTTACAGGGAACCAGGCAGAGGGCTTTCTCGGTGGTGGCGCCCGCCCTGTGGAACGCCCTCCCATCAGATGTCAAGGAAATAAACAGCTATCTGACTTTTAGAAGACATCTGAAGGCAGCCCTGTTTAGGGAAGTTCTTAATGTGTGATGTTTTATTGTGTTTTCAATATTCTGTCGGGGGCTGCCCAGAGTGGCTGGGGAAACCCAGCCGGAAGGGCAGGGTATAAGTAATAAATTGTTGTTGTTGTTGTTGTTGTTGTTGTTTTGTTGTTCAAACATCTCCGCAAGCTTCGCTCATGCACTTCGAAGCCTCAACTTCGCAACCTCCTGCTGAAAACATTTTTTTGTACCCAGAAATGTGTGCATCACAAAAATCCCTATGTTCAGAGCGAGTCACATCAAAATGCTGATCGGTTTTCATCAGTACTTTGGAGACGCGACCTGCAACTCTGCAAACACGGAGGAGATTGGCGGGTGGGTAGGAAACGAGAAAGAGCCGCGACCCATTTGCCCATCCCTAGATGGAAGAGACCCCGGGTGTCTGAACCCCTGGATCGCGGCTGCCAGCCTGGGTAGACAACAGCCAGCTAGATGGGTTTGGCTGGCGATATGCACCCCGCTCCACTTACCGGGCTCTGGTCTTTCCCTTTGAGGGGGGTGTCGCTCCTGCTTGGCGGCAGAGAGGCAGGGCTGCCGGGGAGATCCCTCCGTCCCAGGATGGCCTTCGCGGCAGATGAGCACGCAGGGCTGCCGTGTTCGGAAGGAGGGTCCTGTGCGAAAAAAGAGAGCGAGGATTGCAGGAAGGAAGTGTGGAAGTGCTCAAATGAATTCCTTTTTTAAAAATAAAAAATAAAAACTGGTCGATTCCAGTCCCCATTACAGTGGTACCTCGGGTTACATACGCTTCAGGTTACAGACGCTTCAGGTTACAGACTCCGCTAACCCAGAAATAGGAATAGGAATAGGAATAATTTATTATTGGCCAAGTACATTTTCAAACATACCTGGAATTTGTTTCGGCTACATTGCAATGTAAACATACAGACACTGTTCCTCTCACAGTACAAAGAAGCAAAGAAACCCCACCCATATTTTACCTCCCCTTAAGCTATACAACTACGAATTTAACAATTTAATGGCACAAGGGAAAAAACTATTCTTGTGCCTGGCCGATTTTGTATATGAAGTCCTGTAGCGACGCCCAGATGGAAGTAAGTCAAGCAGATGATGACCGGGATGTAAAGGATCTGCTACAATTCCCTCTGCTCTCTTCCTAACTCTTCAGCTTAAGAACTTTGCTTCAGGATAAGAACAGAAATCGTGCTCTGGCGGCACAGCGGCAGCCCCCATTAGCTAAAGTGGCGCTTCAGGTTAAGAACCGTTTCAGGTTAAGAACAGACGTCCGGAACGAATTAAGTATGTAACCAGAGGTACCACTGTATTTCGTTCGTTTGTTCCTTAGTTCGTTAAATTTCTTGGTCTCTGCGATGATACATTTAACGCATCACTTAGGAAGACAGGCGAACTAATGCCAGTGTACGGGAAGAAGCAAAGATCCCCAGTGTCGAAGCGATGATTCTTCAACATCAACTTCGTTGGACGGGTCATGTGGTTCGGAGGCCTGATTATCGTCTTCCAAAGCAACTCCTCTATTCCGAACTTGAAAATGGGAAGCGTAATTCTGGTGGTCAACAAAAGAGGTTCTAAGACCCTCTCAAGGCAAATCTTTAAAAATGTAGTATAAACACCGACAACTGGGAAACACTGGCCTGCGAGCGCTCCAGTTGGAGAACAGCCTTGACCAAAGGTGTCTTGGGCTTTGGAGACACTCGAACTCAGGACACAAGGGAGAAACGTGCTAAGAGGAAGGCACGCTTGGCAAACCCTCTCCGGGATCAACTCCCGCCCGGAAACCAATGTCCCCACTGTGGAAGGATGTGCAGATCCAGAATTGGCCTCCGCAGCCACTTACAGACTCCTTGTTAAAACCGTGTTTATGGGAGTCAATCTTACTCGGCTATGAGGGATGGCCAAAGAAGATCTAGGATATAATATTGAAATGGCTGTGTGGAATGTAGATATGAAATTCATAGCACGCTATACACCGAAAGAAAACTCCTAGGAAATGATGCACAGACGGTATTTGACACCTAGCAAGTTAGCAAAAACGTGCAGATCAAAATCGAACGTATGCTGGAAACATAGGGAGAAAGAAGGTACTGTATATTCTGGCGTATAAGGCTACTTTTTAATCCAGGAATATCTTCTCAAAAGTCGGGGGCCGTCTTATACGCCGGGTGGAGAATCTCCGGTCGATTCTATCTAAAACTCTGTATTTTAATTGGAAAGGTTGGGGGTCGTCTTATCCAGAAAATACGGTACTTTTTATCACATGTGGTGGCCTTGTAAAAACTTTCTGGGAAACGATTTGTAATGAATAGAAGAAAATGTTTAAAATATTTTTTTAAGCTTTTCTTTTAGGGATAGTTGGTACAGAGTTCCCGAAAGACACACACACAACCCGGAAAAAAAACCTGTTTATGTATTCTACAACCACAGCCAATATGATTTATGCTCAGAAATGGGAAGAAGTTTCAGTACTAACCAAGGAGGAATGGCGGACTCAATTAATGGACTGTGCCGAAATGGCAAAACTTACAGGAGCAATAAGGAACCAAGAGGGGGGGGGGAAGACCTTTATAAAAGACCGAGGGAAATTTGTGGGTTATCCGAAATGTTACTGTACACATATAAATTCATTAGCCTGGATTAACTTAAACGAAACAGTTAAAATTAATGTTAAAAAGTATAGTATATTTGAAATGAACGCTGAAGAGAGGGTGTGAGGAGGTCCACTAAGAAAGATTTGAATAAGTATAGTGTATTTTGATAATTCTGTGTTTTTCATTTTTATTGTATTGTGTTTCTTTTTTTTCCTTATGTATCATGTGTTTGTTTGTAGTTGTTTTGTAGTTATTTTTTGTATATTTTTTCTAATTTCTTTGAAAATTTTAATAAATTTTTGAGGAAAAAAAATAATGTTAAAAGATAACTAGGGAGTAATTTATAATTGGAGTAATCAAGGAGATGCAGTGTTACAAATTTTAAAAAATAAGAAACCGCAAAAGGAGTGGGGAAAGTCAAAATGCATCTGTTTGTTGGGAAACAGTGGATTGTAGTTATGTCAAAATATTTCCGAAAAATTTAAAAATATTTTTTTAAAAAAATGGTTGGTCTCTTTAGGTTTCCTAAGGCAACCACAGTATCGTGAAGATTTGTGGAATTGGATGGATCCACGAGGGTCATCTAGTCCAACCCCCTGCAATGCAGGAATCATTCACCCCATGTGGGGCTCGAACCCACAAACCTGAGATTAAGAGTCTCGGGCTCTACCGCCTGAAGCTATCCCAAAAGCGACTCGCAACCAAACACCCAGACGAGTCCTGCTTTTCTCTCAGCGCAAGAGCCAGGGGCAGTTTGCGGCGTAAATCGAAAACACAACGCAGCTTATAAACGGGCAATAAACGCCACTTTGGGCGGGGGGAAGCCGTCAGTGATTTCAAAAATAAACAACCTTTGAGGAAACAGCCCACTTTGTGTCTTGCCTCGCTTCAATTCTTTATGAATATGTTTTTTTTAAAAGCACAGTCCTGTGCTAAGGGGGTGGGGAGAGAGAGAGAGAGAGGAAGAAATAAACTCCGCGACCCGCATGAATTATGCAGATTTGCTCTGCCGGTGTTTGCCGTCTTGCATAATTGAATTCTGCTCCTGGGGGGGGGGTGGCTCTCGAACCCGGAAGCCGAAGGCAGCCCCCGCCTCCGCCAACCACGATGCCACGTACCTCGTCCACGACCAAATTGTAGTCGCTTCTCTCCCCGTCGCTTTCCTGCAAGAGAACGGGGGGGGGGGGGGAAAGGGGCAGGGTCCTTATGCGTCTCAATACCTCACTGGGCGCAGCTCTCGAACCCAGCTCCCCCCCAAAAAAACCTGGAGTAAGTTATATTCAAGAGTCGACCCGCCGTAACGAAGAGACCTGAGTTAGTCATGGCCATTAACTGCAATTGGTCTACACAAGGGCAGGAATGAGAGTTCCCAGGGTCCCTGGAGGGGCAGGAATGAGAGTTTCCAGGGTCCCCATTGGAGGCAGGAATGAGAGTTTCCAGGGTCCCCATTGGAGGTAGGAATGAAAGTTCCCAGGGTCCCTGGAGGGGCAGGAATGAGAGTTTCCAGGGTCCCCATTGGAGGTAGGAATGAAAGTTCCCAGGGTCCCTGGAGGGGCAGGAATGAGAGTTTCCAGGGTCCCCATTGGAGGCAGGAATGGGAGTTTCCAGGGTCCCCATTGGAGGCAGGAATGAGAGTTCCCAGGGTCCCTGGGGGGGGCAGGAATGAGAGTGGGGTCACCGGGGCCGGATCCGGAAGCGACACTTACGTAGAGCCTCGCCTCCTCCTTGCCCTCTTGCTTGCGCTTGGCTCCTGCGCTGTCCAGCGGCTCCTCCTCGCCTTGCAGGCTCTCGGGAGGAGAGGCAGAGTTGCTCTTTGGGGAGGAAGAAGAGGGGACATGCGACGATTCATTGGGGACGGGGTGTCCCCGAGAGAGCAGGGTGCGAGAGGGGGAATGACAGAGAAAGAGGCCGTTAGTGGAATCAAAAAGACTGCCCGTCCTCACGAAAATTCATTCACGTTTTAGCGAGCAGTCGTCCTAAAGTAGTTTTTTTATTTTTTGCAAATACCGCATTTTTCGCTCCATAAGACGCACTTTTTTCCTCCTGAAATGTAAAGGGAAATATCTGTGCGTCTTATGGAGCGGATGGTGGTCCCTGGAGCTGAATTGCCCAGGGGCCAAAAGAGGATCGTGCTTTTTATTTTACAAAGAGAAAAGGGGGTGTTGAAAGGACCCCGCTCAGCAGCTGATCAGCAAGAGATCGGGAGAGAGAGAAGAGTCCCGGCTCCCTTTCAGCCCCGGCCTCCTTTGTTGAATGTGCTGCAGAGGGAGGTTGTTTGTTTCCCCAGCAACATGTGGCTGGCTGATTAGATTATCTGTCTGGAAACTGTAGAAACGGCTCCCTTTCCTTTAGAAGCTGCAGAAATGTGAGTTGAACCCCATAAAAACAGAGCTTTTCCTCTTTGCTTTTCCCCCTTTGCAAAAGGAGCTTTGCTTTTCCCCCTTTGCAAAAAAAAGCTGCAAAACTTTTAGCTGATCCTCAAAAAAACAGGGCTTTTCCCTTTGCAAAAAAAGCTGCAAAACTTTTAGCTGATCCTCAAAAAAACAGGGCTTTTCCCTTTGAAAAAAAAGCTGCAAAACTTTTAGCTGATCCTCAAAAAAACCAGGGCTTTTCCCTTTGCAAAAAAGCTGCAAAATTTTAAGCTGATCCTCAAAAAAACAGGGCTTTTCCCTTTGCAAAGCTACGGACCTGCTCCTTCAGAGGAAGTGTAACCCCACCAAGAGCCAGCCATCTGGTCTAAGGAACCCCCCACTAACAGAGCCTCAGTCTAATCTGGATTGAGCTTCAGTCTGTTGGCTCTCATCCAGCCCATTACCGAGGCAAGAGACTGGTCCAGCATCTCCACAGCCTCCGGTGAGCAACCTGGCCGCTGAATTCTGCACCGGCTGAAATTTCCGAACCGTCTCCAGGGGCAGCCCTACGTGGAACGCATTGCAGTAGTCTAACCTTGAGGTTGCCAGTAATAGAATGTATTTTATGATGCTTGAGTCCCCCAGATAATGAACCACAAATGGCAGCAGATAGTCGTTTCTATCGCAAAAAGGCTTACCCGACTCGAAGCATGTTCTGGAACAGGCAAAGCCAGCCAAGAAGGCATTCAGATAACCGAGGGAGACACACAAAGAAACAAAGGCATTTAGTTAGACAACCCCCTCCAAGCAAAAATATCGCCGTGTGGTGATAACGAGAGCGGTGAGTTGCAGGGGATCATGGGAAACGGGGGGAAGGGCTACCCTTAATCCAAGATAGCATCCGGAGGCCAGTTTCGTTTTGATTCAACGCAAGCCCTCCAAAGGGGAGAACAGAGACGCTGCTCCAGAGCCCAGAATCGTAAAGTTGGAAGGGACCCCCCACCTCTAGGGTCATCTAGTCCACCCCCTGCAATGCAGGGACCTCAGCTAAAGCATGCATGTATACAGGTGAAACTCGAAAAAATTAGAATATCGTGGAAAAGTCCATTTATGTAAGCAATTGTCTTCATTAGCTACAGGAGTTTAATATATGAGATAGACTCATGACACGCAAAGCGAGATATGTCAAGCCTTTGTTTGTTATAATTGTGATGATTCTGGTGCACAGCTGATGAAAACCCCAAAGTTGAGATTGTTAATTTGGGGTTCTCATCAGCTGTACGCCATAATCATCACAATTATAACAAATAAAGGCTTGACATATCTTGCTTTGCATGTCGTGAGTCTATCTCATATATTAGTTTCACCTTTTAAGCTGAATTACTGAAAGAAATGAACCTTTCCACGATATTCTAGTTTTTTGAGTTTCACCTGTAAATAAAGGAGGTAGTGTGCCTCTGCACATGAGCAGAGAGCCTTTTCTCCGTCTGCAGCAAAGAGCCACAAGCAGGATCCGAGCACAAGAGCCACTCTCCCCTCTTGCCAGTTTCCAGCAAATGGATTTTGGAAGCGTTGATCGCTCCTACTGCGGAGTAGAATCATCCTAGCTGGCAGCCATCCATAGACTCCCCCCACCATTCCACCTCAAATTTGTCTAATCCTCTTTGGAAGACACAAGAGTCCAGCAATATACGGCGGGCCGGAACTTGCCAGCCCCCACTTTGCCCTGCATGGGTAAAATAAAGAGAACAGGCCCGGCTAGAACCTTTATCCCTGACATGCTGGGTGTCTACTTGCAGGGAGAGGTTGTTCACACCCCTTTCTCCTTTTTCAGAAGGGGGGGGAAAGATCTCTCCGGCCTGTGCTCTGAAGCGATGCAGCCCGTTCTCCTTCTTGCACATGTAGACACCGCCACGTTGGGCTTTCCGGGGTTTTTTTTTGGAAATATTATTATTATAAAAGCATCGATAACGTGGTCGCCTGCGGAAGAGCCCCTCGCCGTAGGCGACCAGGTGGGTTTTGAAATCAACGCAGATGTATTAGGCAGCGGTATGGAGGGAGGGAGAGAGAGAGAGAAAGATAGAGAGACAGAGAGAAGGCCTTTATTCCTACCCACCCACCCAGAACAGAGAGGAAATTTGCCAAAAAGGGGGGTGGGATCCAAGAGGTACTGGATCCAGTCCCAGTACACAAGCCTGCCAAGAAGCATTTATAAGCTACATTTGGCTTTGATCATCACAGCCTGAATGCAAAACAATTTGTAGCAAAAGAGGAGGGGGGGAGAGAGAGAGAGAGAGAGAGAGAGAGAGAGAGAGAGAGAGCCCCCCAACCACACACTTCTAAGAGCCAGCTGGGGCGACTCCAGATTGCACATCCTTGCCCCCATCGCTCCACAAGTCTAGACAAGTTCGTCTTCAACTCTGCATTTCTCTGAAAGTGGTTTCTACCTGAGCTGTAAACACAGAGATTTTCTATTCTATCTATCTTTCTATCTAAATCACGCAAACCAGGCTTGTATTATTCCACTTGCCATGGGGAGGGAAGCGGCCATCGGGGCACAAGGCAATTTCACCCTTCAAAACCTTCTTGCCTCCTGAGAATTCACCGCCCCGCTGCAGTCAAAGGGACTAGGAACTTGGAAAGCTAAAGCAAAAACAAAAACGAGGAAGGGAACGTTCTTGGGAAGGTGGACCCCCCCATACCCAACAACCTCTGCCCCCTTGCACATAACTAGTCCCGGAAAAAAAACCGTCCTGAGTTTCTTTCGCCTTCGACGGATTTCACGGCCCATCGCGTTTTCACAAACTCAATTCGGGAATCTTTCGCTCAATGTGGGACTCGAACACACGACCCTGAGATTAGGACTTCCGTGCTCTACTGACTGTGCTATCCCCTTTTGTGTGTTACTGCCCCCTGCAAGTCACTTTGGGGCTCCTTCTGACACCTGAATTTATTTGCATTAAAAATGCCTCGGTTCTCGAACTCAATCCGTTCTGGAAGTCTGCCCGACTTCCAAAACCAAGGCGCGGCTTCTGATTGGCTGATTGGACCTGGAAGCAATGCCAACAGCCGAAATGGATGTTCGGCTTCCGAAAAACGTTCGCGAACCGGAACACTTACTTCTGGGTTTGTGGCGATGTGTTTGTCAGATAAGCAGTTCGGGAACTAAGGTACCGCTGTATAAATTTTCACACACCCCCCCCAAGAACATAGGATCCTAGAGTTGGAAGAGACCCCAAGAGCCATCCAGTCCAACCCCCTGCCAAGCAGGAAACACCATCAAAGCATTCCTGACAGATGGCTGTCAAGGCTCCGCTTCAAGACCTCCAAAGAAGGAGACTCCACCACACTCCTTGGCAGCAAATCCCACTGTCGGACAGCTCTTACTGTCAGGAAGTTCTTCCTAATGTTTAGGTGGAATCTTCTTTCTTGTAGTTTGAATCCATTGCCCCGTGTCCGCTTCTCTGGAGCAGCAGAAAACAACCTTTCTCCCTCCTCTATAGGACATCCTTTGATATATTTGAACATGGCTATCCTATCACCCCTTAACCTTCTCTTCTCCAGGCTAAACAGACCCAGCTCCCTAAGCCGTTCCTCCTAAGGCATCGTTTCCAGGCCTTGGACCATTTTGGTTGCCCTCCTCTGGACACGTTCCAGCTTGTCCGTATCCTTCTTGAACTGTGGTGCCCAGAACTAGACACAGTATTCCAGGTGAGGTCTGACCAGAGCGGAATACAGTGGTACTACAACTTCCCTTGATCTAGACGCTATACTCCTATTGATGCAGCCCAGAATTGCATTGGCTTTTTTAGCTGCCGCATCACACTGTTGACTCATGTCAAGTTTGTGGTCTACCAAGACTCCTAGATCCTTTTCACATGTACTGCTCTCAAGCCAGGTGTCACCCATCCTGTATTAGTGCCTTTCATATTTTTTTTTGCCCAAGTGTAGTACTTTACATTTCTCCCTGTTAAGATTCATCTTGTTTGCTTTGGCCCAGTTCTCTAATCTGTTAAGGTCATTTTGAAGTGTGATCCTGTCCTCTGGGGTATTATACACAACACAGTCCATGCATTTAAAGGAGACCTGAAACACAAGGTTTCCACCCAAAACTCCTGGGAACTGCAGGGTACTGGGTGTGGTTAGGAGGCCTCGATATTCCCCTCCTGGTACTACAACTCCCAGAGCAACCCAGGAAGAAGAAACGGTTGCAAAACCACTCTGGGAATTGTAGTAGTTCGGGGGGGGCAGGGATGGAGGTCGCTAAACAACTCCCATCAGCCACGTCGGCAGGGCCTGTTGGGAAATGTAGTTCGGCAAAACCCAGAGAACCAAAGTTTCCTCACCCCCAATACTTCTGTCCCCCTTTTTCCCGCTGCCTGGCTGTAGCCCCCCCTTTAAAACGTGCATTCAGAAAGACAAGCGTGTTCCTGATCTCGTACAAAGGGCTGCTCTCACGATTAAGTAATCGCAACCTGTCCCAGACTTTTGCCCGCCCGGCACATCTGGGATTTGCAAGCTGGGGAGGGGTGGGGGCGCTTTGGCAAGTCTCCCAGACCTCAGCCTTAATCTTTCAGCCTCTACCTCTCATTTTAGAAATCAACGGCCCACGCTAGAGTTTAGCCACATCCGACCATGCAGTTGTTCCCCCGGGTCAAAAATAGTGCCAGTCTCCCCTGCATGTTGGAGAGACTTAATTAGCAAAGTTATTGTTATTAGTTTGGGCCCTTTCCTCCTGGAGAAACAGCTGCAGCGTGGAAAGAGGGGGATTGGGTGGGGGTGGGAGGTCGGAGGGTACGAGAGGGACCCCACCCCCCTCGCACAGACCGCACTGCAAAGGTCTCTCACCCACAACCGGAAAGAGGCTTGAAGTATCCCTCTTCCCCATCACACAAAGAACATTTTGACTGTAAGCTCTTTGGGGCAGAGACTTGTTCCATCCGCCGACCTGATGCTTTTTAATGTGAGATGCCAGTCGGGAGAGAGGAGGGTTTTCCTCCCCCCTTGTTAGGAGAGGTGGCAGCACTCAGGGCTTTTTTAGTTTACGAGAAAAAAAAAAAGGCGGACGAGAGGAGACACAATAGGCGTGTTGCAAAGCCAGTCGTAGCACAGAGAGAGCAGGCACTCTCCCTCTCTTGTAACACAGCTGGAGACAAGTTATGCTCCTGGGGAAAACTGCAGGAAGGGAGAGCGCTCTTGGGTTTGAATTCTGCCGGGACCGGGGGCTGATAGCTTCCACTGGCCGGCTGCATTCATGTTACGGAGCTTCCGGGGGGAAAAACCACAATTATTTTTATTACCGCGCTCCTTCAAGGTGCCACTGCGAGAACGGGACTCGTTGGACGGATGAAGAAGGCTCCTCTTATTAAATCTGCAGCCTTCCATGTGCACAGCCCCTGAGATGCCCAACCCACGCCCCTGGGCTTCCCAGGGAACTCGAACCCGAGACCCTCGCGGAAAAACGGTGGCCGGCAAGCCTGCCTTCGGACGCACGCACCCTCCCCGCTTACCTTGGTGGTTCTCGGAGTCCCGGGACGACCTTTCCTCCTTCGCCGCCAGCACCGTCTGAGCCGCCAGTACCCCGGACAGCGCGAGGAGCCCAGAGGTGGTACTGACCGCGACTAAGCCGGAGGTCTGGGAGCCCGAAGGGTGGGGGGTCAACGGGATGGGAGGAGCGTGGTGGGAGAGGTTCTGGAGTTGCTGCTGCTGGAGACAAAAGGAGAGACTCCTGGAGATGCGTCTAAGAAACCGGCCGAGGACCTACAATGGCTTGGGCTGCGCCGTTCGCGAAGGGGCAGAATCGCACCTTGGGGTTGCTCCTGGATCCAGCTCAGTCGCTGGAAACTCAGGTGGCTGCAGTGGCGAGAAGGGCCTTTCGCATCACGATAGATGGCGCCTGTGCTATTTTGTAGTTATTGCTTAGTCGTCCGAGTCATGTTCGACTCTCCGTGACCCCATGAACCACGGCTCTTTTTTTGGCCCCTGCTAAAAACATTCCTGAGGGACGCTGGTGGCGCTGCGGGTTAAACCACAGAGCCTAGGGCTTGCCGATCAGATGGTCGGCGGTTCGGATCCCCGCGACCGTAGTGAGCTCCCGTTGCTCGGTCCCTGCTCCTGCCAATTTAGCAGTTCGAAAGCACAAAGTGCAAGTAGATAAATAGGTACTGCTCCGGTGGGAAGGTAAAGGGCGTTTCCGTGCGCTGCTCTGGTTCGCCAGAAGCGGCTTAGTCCTGCTGGCCACATGACCCGGAAGCTGTAAGCCGGCTCCCTCGGCCAGTAAAGCGAGATGAGCGCCGCAACCCCAGAGTCGTCCGAGACAGGACCTAACGGTCAGGGGTCCCTTTACCTTTAAAAACATTCCTTTTTAAAGACAAACCTACCCAGATGTGCAAAAAGTTGGTGCAAGCATTAATCTTAAGGACATCATGTGGGTGGGTGTGGGGGACTCCCTGGTCCTGAATGGGGTAACTGTGCCCCTGAAGGACCAGGTGCGCAGCCTGGGAGTCATTTTGGACCCACAGCTGTCCATGGAGGCTCAGGTTAATTCTGTGTCCAGGGCGGCTGTCTCCCAGCTCCATCTGGTACGCAGGATGAGACCCTCCCTGCCCACAGACTGTCTCGCCAGAGTGGTGCATGCTCTGGTTATCTCCTGCTTGAACTAATGCAATGTGCTCTGTGTGGGGCTACCTTTGAAGGTGACCCGGAAACTGCAATTAATCCAAAATGCGGCAGCTAGACTGGGGACTGGGAGTGGCCGCCGAGACCACATAACACCAGTCCTGAAGGACCTCCATTGGCTCCCAGTACGTTTCCAAGCACAATTCAAAGTGTTGGTGCTGACCTTTAAAGCCCTAAACAGCCTGGTATACCTGAAGGAGCATCTCCACCCCCATCGTCCAGCCCGGACACTGAGGTCCATCTCCGAGGGCCTTCTGGAGGTTCCCTCCCTGCGAGAAGCAAGGTTACAGGGAACCAGGCAGAGGGCCTTCTCGGTGGTGGCGCCCGCCCTGTGGAACGCCCTCCCGTCAGATGTCAAGGAAATAAAGAACTATCTGACTTTTGGAAGACACCTGAAGGCAGCCCTGTTTAGGGAAGTTTTTAATGTTTGATGTTTTATTGTGTTTTCGATGTTCTGTTGGGAGCCGCCCAGAGTGGCAGGGGGGAGTCCAGCCAGATGGGTGCAGAACTGTCAACCTTTCCCTTTTCTTGCGAGGAATCCTATTCGGAACAAGGGAATTTCCCTTTTAAAAAAGGGAAAGGTTGATAGCTATGGATGGGTGGGGTATAAATAAAAAATTATTATTATTATTATTATTATTATTATTATTATTATTATTGTTGTTATTATTATTATTATTATTATTATTATTATTATTATCTGTTTTTAGTCTGGTTTCCGAATGTTTGAAATTCCTGTTGTTAACTTTTCTCACGGCTGTTCCTACCACCGAGTGGTCTATACAGGTGAAACTCGAAAAATTAGAATATCGTGGAAAAGTCCATTTATGTAAGCGATTGTTTTCATTCGCTACTGGAGTTCAATATATGAGATAGACTCATGACATGCAAAGCGAGATATGTCAAGCTTTGTTATAATTGTGATGATTATGGCCTACAGCTGGTGAAAACCCCAAATCTGAAATTGTGAATTTGGGGTTCTCATCAGCTGTACGCCATAACCATCGCAATTATAACAAATAAAGGCTTGACGCATCTCGCTTTGCATGTCATGAGTCTATCTCATACATTTGTTTCACCTTTTAAGTTGAATTACTGAAAGAAATGAACCTTTCCACGATATTCGAATTTTTCGAGTTTCACCTGTATGTATTTTATGAAATAAATACAGGAAACGAAACTGCCGTTCCTCTCCTAGCCCATTACGGATGTGCCGGTTCCCTACCTTGGGATGTTTGTCTACTTCCGAGTAGCTAATCATCCCTGCTTGCCTATTCCCTGCCTCTTCTGCCTCAGCAAGATAAGCTTTGCAAGAGATGAGGTGGCCCAGCAAGAAGAAGAGCTTTGCAAGAGAGCAGCTGCTCCGAGGAGAACTCTTTGCAAAGACCTTGGGCAAACGAATCGCAAACATGAAATAGCCGGTCTTTGGTCTGACCCGGACACTCACCCCAATAATGCTGTTCAGCTCACCCATCGTCACCTGTTTCGCCCGATCCATAGCTTGCAACACCTGCTGTTGGTGCTGGAAGGAGGGAAGGGGGAAAAAAACACATCAGGAAATTTAGGGATGTCTTTCTCCCTCTCTTGATAATAGGAGAGCTCATGGACAGCCAGAGAAGCTGGAAGATTCGGGACAGAGAAAAGAAAGGACTTTCATTCATTGAGCACACAGTTCAACTAAGGAACCAGGGTGGATAAAAATCAATGATTTTTTTTAAAAAAAAAATTAAACAGATTTTTTTTTTTAAATTGGATTTTTTTTATTTAATCGGATGGGATTTTTTAAATTTAAACAGATTTTTTTAAAATTTAAATTGGATTTTTTGATTTAAATTGGATTGGATTTTTTGATTCAAATCGGATTTTTTAAAAATTAAACAGATTTTTTTATTTTAATTGGATTTTTTAAATTTAAAACAGATTTTTTTGATTCAAATCGGATTTTTCCCCCCAATTAAGTTGGGCTCTATTTATTCATTTATTTAAACTGGATGTTTTAAATAAAATGCTTTTGGAGGAAAAACCTTTCTAAAGGTAGTTTTCTATTTAAGTTACATTATAGTCCAAAGGCTATTCATCAGGAAATAAGGATTTATTTTAATTTTTTCATGTGTGCTACAACTCAGTCTAAGGTTTGTTTGTTTTTTAATTGTTTAACCGCATCAGTTAACAAACATGGATACATACTCTATAACGTTACTGTTTTAGTTAAATGAATTGTTCATATTGCTATGAATGAAAGGATCCTTTTTCTCCTTCCGATAAAGTAAAGCGGGGAAGTTGTCCAAATATAAACAGCCCCTTATTTGTAGGGACAGAGTGCGGGCAACGCCAGCTGAAATCTCAGAAATTCAGAGGGATGGGGACCGCGCAAAATTGGAAGGAGAAAGGCTTCTCTGCATCCAAAACAGCTTCTTATTCTACCTCCCATAGAACGAGAAATCCGCCAGTTTACGGCACTTTTTCATCATTTATAATGGATGTCCAGCTTCTTAAAAATATTTTTTTTTAAGCAGAAAATTCGGACTGCGTGGAACTCGAGGCTGCCCAGGCGCTGTGTCGGTGAGTTCCTCAGGTCATCTGAAGAGGAGCCAACCTTTGCTCTGTCCTGAGCATTAAGAGAGCTTGGGGGCCCCAGGCTGAGAGTTTGGGGTTGAGCAGTGCCAGATTTACGTATAAACTAAACAAGCTACAGCTTAGGGCCCCATTCTCTTGGGGGGGCCCCCAAAAAATTTAAAGGGGAAAAAACCTGGATGTACGTTTCCAAAATATAAGATAAAAAAACAAATAAAATAAAACCTACATCCAGCAACAGTGTTTTGTGTTGTGTAGGTTCTTATGATGTAAGTCATGGGCCCCATCTGCTCACTTGCACCCTAAAATATCCCTGGTTTGCTCCTTTCTATATATAGGGTGCCTACATTCTGCATGGACTGGTTGCAGGGCACCATGTGCAAATGCCTTGAGATACCTATGAGGTCCATAAATGACCATATAGCATATATTCCACACACAAAAAACAGCGACAATTTGTTGTTGGCAAAGGACAGCTGGACATATAAAGGGCCCCATTAGCTTCAGTAGCCGAGGGCCTCATCAAACCTAAATCCGGCCCTGGGGGGCGAGCCATTCCTCAGTCTTCCGAGGGTTTGTCATTACGGCCCCCAATGCGCAGAATGCATCGCATGTGAAACGCTAACTGCCTTCGATATGAAACGCAAATAAAATTCTTTTTACCTCTTGAGTCAGGAAGGGGATTATCTGGGCGCAAATAGCGCTGAGCCGTTTAACAATCTCCGCCTGGAAAAAGAAAGAGAGAGGATGGGGGTCTCAGTCACATCAGAGGCGAGGGCAGAAGCAGGAAGGGGAGGGCTCCCCTCAATTTGCCAGCCCTAGTTCAGGTTGAGTGCGGTAGATCGGAGTTCGAATTCTGCCTTGCCCCAAAATCAGTGGACAATGTCAGTGGGGAAGCTCTTGAGCTCAGTTTCAGGTTAAGAACGGACCTCCGGAACGAATTCAGTACGTAACCCAGAGGTACCACTGTAGATGCAGCAGAAAGAAGAGATAAATATTGGAAACTGCGGCGGGCGGGGGGGGGGGGAGAAGCAGGGGGAGTCCGGGGATTCAAGTGATCTCAGGTGTGTAAAAAAAACTGAAAACGATTTAAATGTATAGAACATTGTTAAAAGATGAAAAAATGAAATATATATATATATTAAAAGAACTAGTAACACGTCCGTCCGTCCACCTCTCATTTTCTCCAGCCTCAGCATCCCTGACGGATGCCTCTCTGTAGATTTGGAAGGAGAAGAAGGGCGGGGGGGGGGGGGATAGATTGGCCAAGAAGCAAGAAGCAAACAAGTGACTCTCGTTCCGAAGCTCCCTGTCTTCTCCCAAACAAACGGGCACGGAAAGAAGGAGAGGCAGCCGGTTTGGCACACACAGGAAGGCTGGCGGTTCCGATTGGCACTTTCCCCGGGGCGCCTTGCCAAGCTCCTTTTCCCAGGCAGCCGCTCCCAAACCACCACCAACCCCCCCCCCCCATATGCCCTGGATTGATAAACCCAGAGACAGAAAGCAAATTACAAGTGGGGCGGGGAGATCTGGGGAAATAAGAGAGACAGAGAGAGAGAGACTCCTGGCCTCTTCGGAAGGATCAACACAGAGAATACAGAGGCCTGGCGGATTTCCGTGCCTTAAGATTTTCTCTCCACGCCTCTTCCCTTGCTGGAAAGAAACCAACAATAATGATAAAATAGGAAATAGGAAAAAATTCCTTCCAGTAGCACCTTAAAGGTAAAGGTAAAGGGGCCCCTGACCATTAGGTCCAGTCGTGTCCGACTCTGGGGTTGCGGCGCTCATCTCACGTTAATGGCCGAGGGAGCCGGCGTACAGCTTCCGGGTCATGTGGCCAGCATGACAAAGCCGCTTCTGGCGAACCGGAGCAGCGCACGGAAACACCGTTTACCTTCCCGCCAGAGCGGTACCTATTTATCTGCTTGCACTTTGACGTGCTTCCGAACTGCTAGGTGGGCAGGAGCAGGGACCGAGCAACGGGAGCTCACCCCGTCATTGCGGGGATTCGAACCGCCGACCTTCTGATCGGCAAGCCCTAGGCTCTGTGGTTTAACCCTAGCACCTTAGAGACCAACTAAGTTTGTTCTTGGTATGAGCTTTCGTGTGCATGCACACGAAAGCTCAAACCAAGAGCAAACTTAGTTTGGTCTCTAAGGCGCTACTGGAAGGAAATTTTCTATTTTTTATTTTGTTTTGACTATGGCAGACCAACACGGCTACCTACCTGTAACTGGAACAATAATGATGTTAGCTATCTCTGCGTGCTAAAAGCGGTTAGGTCAGGCAGACTGCTCTCCCGAGACATCGCTTTTTATCGCCCATAAACGATGGTTTGCGCCAGTGGGTGGTTAAACGCCACACTGTTTTCCTCCGTTGCTGCGAGAAGTCTTTGGGAGGATCCAGACCCCTTTTCTAAACGGTGCAGAACTCCTTCCTGGAACCCCGCGACTCTTTATACAGCGGTACCTTGGTTCTCAAACTTAATCCGTTCCGGAAGTCCGTTCCAAAACCAAAGCGTTCCAAAACCAAGGCACGCTTTCCCATAGAAAGTAATGCAGAACGGATTAATCCGTTCCAGACTTATATATATATATCAGAGGTCTCTGCCCCTAGGAGTGTACAGTTCCCAGCTGCTCCTCCAGAGGAATCCGAAAGTCACATACCTGCTTATGCATCTCGATGTTCAATCCGTAAGACATCTCGTAATACTGCAACAGATCGATAACAAATACTGGTAAGGAAAAGGAAAGAAGGAAGGAAGGAAGGAAGGAAGGAAGGAAGGAAGGAAGGAAGGAAGGAAGATGTACAGTAATAGATAATTCATTCTAGCTTCCAATGTTCAGAGATGAGAGCCTATCCTTGCTCAGCCAAAAATGTGAGGGGGTGTCATCACATTTGAGGGAACCTAAAGATTTGGCAATGAAATCTTTTCGGGGGGGGGGACCCTCAGCCAGGAACTGGGACCTAATTTTGCCCCAGTCTTTGCGATTCCGGATGTGATGCAGATACCGGCAGGAGGAATTTCAAAGCAACCCATTTACCCATGAATTTTAATGACTGACAGATCTTTGCACCTGCCGATGTGTCGAGACCATTGGAGGGTGCATAGTTTTGAATCCTAATTGCTTTTGGGGTGTCTCTAGCCCAAACTGTTTTTTTTCCCCACTCACTGCAGTTAAAACGCTCTCGCCTGCTTCAGCAAGGACGTTCTCGCCGTTCTTCGCCCGGCTGCAGCAAAACATGTCTCTCCCGTATTGGTCTCTGCAGCCACAGTGGGTACTGCAATTTCCCAAGACATATGGATGCCAGCAACATAACAAACAAACAAACAAACAAACAACAGCGCTTACCATCACATAATGCCTCTGCATTTCTGTCTTTTCGCTAGCCAGCTTCTCACATTCCAACTTCAAGCTGAAGAAAAAGAGACAGTTATTTGCAGTTCTGTGTCCAGGGCTGCTGTCTACCAGCTCCATCTGGTACGCAGGATGAGACCCTCCCTGCCTGCTCCCTGTCTCGCCAGAGTGGTGCATGCTCTGGTTATCTCCTGCTTGGACTACTGCAATGCGCTCTATGTGGGGCTCCCTTTGAAGGTGACCCGGAAACTACAACTAATCCAGAATGCAGCAGCCAGACTGGTGACTGGGAATGGCCGCTGAGACCATATAACGCCGGTCTTGAAAGACCTCCATTGGCTCCCAGTATGTTTCCGGGCACAATTCAAAGTGTTGGTGCTGACTTTTAAAGCCCTAAATGGCCCTGTATACCTGAAGGAGCGTCTCCACCCCCACCGTCCAGCCCGGACACGGAGGTCCAGCTCCAAGGGCCTTCTGGCGGTTCCCTCCCTGCGAGAAGCGAGGTTACAGGGAACCAGGCAGAGGGCCTTCTCAGTGGTGGCTCCTGCCCTGTGGAACGCCCTCCCGTCAGATGTCAAGGAAATAAACAACTATCTGACTTTTAGAAGACATCTGAAGGCAGCCCTGTTTAGGGAAGGTTTTAATGTTTGGTGTTTTATCGTATTTTTAATATTTTGGTTGGGAGCCGCCCAGAGGGGCTGGAGATACCCAGCCAGATGGGCGGGGTATAAATAATTTATTATTATTAACCTCCTCACTCTTTTTTGGGGGGGCAGGCCCTCGCTCCCCGGCCCCCATGTTGCCCCCAAAGCAACCACACACAAAATGACCGTAGGCTTCCCAAAGCTGGGTATGAGACCCAAGTGTTGTTTTTGATATTTCCCCCCCTTGGGATGGGAAATTTAGACAGGGTGGAGGGACGGCGAGAAGAGGGGGGAAATATAGGGGGGGGGGAGAGAAATGAAAGGAACACATGAGGAGACAGGAAAATGCAAGAGTGGTCCCTCTAATCCCCAACATGGGTAGGGGGCTTGAGGAACCATGAAAAATAACTTTTTAAAAATGAGAGCAGGAGATTATATATGCATAATCTCAGTGGTAACAGGGCTTTCTGTATAGTCATGGGATTCTGAGTGCCTTTTGAAAATGGAAAAACAAAACACTTATGTCTCCGTATCCCGGAAAGGGTTGTGGCTGGCCGGAACTCTGAAGACACGCCCTCTAGGAGACAAGGATGCGCTGCAACATTTTACTGCAGACCCCACCCTGCTTCGCCTAGTGGTTAGAGCAGTGGTTCCCAATTTTATTTCAGGCCACCGCCCGACTTGGTTTCCATAAACTCGACCCCAGCCCCCTAGTATACCCTAGTGCCCTGTTATTCGGAACAGCGTTTTGCACAACCCACGAAGGCAGATAATAACGCAATGAAATCCAGAAAGCCCTAGCAATTAATTGCACGTTTATTCAAAGTTCAATTAAAACTATTCGGTTTAATTAACTGGGCAAAATGGATGAACTCGAGTCAGCGACGACAGCTTTGCGAAGACGGGGTGGTTATGTACACCTCCCCTGCCTCTTAGCGCCCCCAGGTGATCTGCTAGCACCCACTGGGTTAGAGTATTGGACTGGGACCTGGGTTCAAATCCTCCCACTCAGCCACAAATCTCACTGGGCTAGAAGCCGTCTCTCAGTTTAACCCGCTGATTTGCGGGCCTGATCCAAGCTGCGGCAAAAGGTTGAGAAACGGGTTCCCCGCCCCCCTGCCCCCCCTGGCATGTTTGGGTCAAAAGTGGGTCCTGGGACGACCAGTTCTAACCTACTTCGCAGGGAGGTTGGGAGGTAAAACCGGGTGGAATAACCACGTCCCCTTGGAGGAAAAATGGGACGTAAGGTTAGAATACAAATGGAGATTCAGGATGTTTCCTTGGAACGTTCAAGGCAGCTAGAAAACCTGAACCTGGAAAAAAAAATCGAAGCCATTTTTTAAAAGTCCAATATAGATCGGCAGTGTGACGACAATGATGATTAATTGGACTTGTGAGCTGTTTTTTTTTTTTTTTTTAACTAAATAGAACTTCAAAGCGACAAAATGCAAAAAATAAAAATAAAATTCAAAACTAGAACGATAAAAGGCTAGAAGCGTTTGGATAAATAACAAAGCAAAGCATGTAGAATCATAGGGTTGTAGATGTGGAAGGGGACCCCCAAGAATCATCTAGTCCAACCCCCTCTGCAATGCAGGAATCTCAGCCAAAGCATCCCTGACAGATGGCCACCCAACCTCTGCTTAAAAACCTCCAAGGAAGGAGGCGATGGATCGCCCGAAATCGCCCTGCAGAAATGCAAGGTTGTGTTCAGAGGTAGACTGCCCCTGAACTCTGAAGCTCCACTTTAGCCGGCACAGCTCGCGGCCATCCCTCTTTTTTCCTTCCCTTTCCTGCAAATACCTGTGATACTGAGCCTGGAGGAACTGGAATTCTTCCTTGATCCGGTCGCAGATTTCCAAAACCGAGAACTTGAAGGGCTGTCCGGACTTTGCAGGAAGGGAGCAAAGAGGAGGAAGAAAAAAAAAGATCAAATAAGGCCTTGTTAGAAACTATCCCGTCTCCTTGCATACAGGTGAAACTCAAAAAATTAGAATATCGTGGAAAGGTCCATTTCTTTCAGTAATTCAACTTAAAAGGTGAAACTAATATATGAGATAGACTCATGACATGCAAAGCGAGATACGTCAAGCCTTTATTTGTTATAATTGTGATGATTATGGCGTACAGCTGATGAGAACCCCAAATTAACTATCTCCACTTTGGGGTTTTCATCAGCTGTACGCCATAATCATCACAATTTGAATTATGGTGCTGGAGGAGACTCTTGAGAGTCCCATGGACTGCAAGAAGATCAAACCTATCCATTCTTAAAGAAATCAGCCCTGAGTGCTCACTAGAAGGACAGATCCTGAAGTTGAGGCTCCAATACTTTGGCCACCTCATGAGAAGAGAAGACTCCCTGGAAAAGACCCTGATGTTGGGAAAGATGGAGGGCACAAGGAGAAGGGGACGACAGAGGACGAGATGGCTGGACAGTGTTCTCGAAGCGACTAACATGAGTTTGGCCAAACTGCGGGAGGCAGTGAAGGATAGGCTTGCCTGGCGTGCTCTGGTCCATGGGGTCACGAAGAAGAGTCGGACACGACTGAACGACTGAACAACAACAACAAAATCCTATCTCCTCTCGGTCCCCAGGCTAAACGTACCCCCAGCTCCTTCGACTGTTCCTCATCCGGCTTGGTTTCCAGACCATCTTGGTCTCTCCCTCCTCGGCACATTAGTTTCTTGGGGACCCACGGCTCCCACCCTGGTTCCTTCGTCACGTTTGAAGAAGAAGCCTCGGAGACCCTTCTGAAATATCAGCGGGCTCGTAAAAGTGGGAAGTGGGGCCATGGGGGTCATCTAGTCCAACCCCAACACTGGGTCACGGGAGGAAACGCCAAAAGCTCGCAGTTCCCTGACAGCTTGTAGCCTCCTTCAACTCCTCCAGCGAGGGAGGGCCCCCACCTCTCTAGGGCATGCACCCCATTGCCAAATAACTTTTTCCTAACGCTCAACCAAAATCTGCAAATTGTTTGTGGGCTTTGGGGAGCGGTAGACACCCTTTGGGTATTTAAAGTCTGGCCAGCTTCGCTGCCCTCCCCTCAAGCCATCCCCAGGGAAACACCTGCGGAGAAGAACGTCCCCTGAGCAGGGTTCCCTGAGCATGGTAAGAGTGCCACCCCCTTGGCGGCTGGAAAACCAAGTCCAAAAAAAGTTACGATGCCCCAAAAGTTATATTGGGCAGGAAGACTCCACAATATGTGTGTGTGTGTGAGAGAGAGAGAGATTCCAAAACAGCTCTCTTTAGGACAAAGAGGCAGTAGTTGTGCAGTGGTTAGAGCATCGGGCTAGGACTTGAAAGATCCGGGTTACCACTCCGCACTTATTATTATTATTAAGATCTCGGAACAGTTCGCAAGATAAAAATACAAGATTTTAAAAAGCAAAATGCATAAACCCAGAAAGTTCATTTCAGGTCACTTTATTTCTGCGCCCATGAGAGCGGCTGCCTGTCGCTTCTCTTGGAGAGTCCCTGTTCCTGCCAACCAGCCTCGGCAGAGAGAAGCTAATTCGACCACGGCCAGGCGCCGCCCAGGTCAAGGAATCCCCGCTGAAGCAAATGAGGCAGCGGGAATGCCTGCCTGTCTGCGAGGTTCCCTGTTGCACCCCTGAGCGAGTTGCCACTAGCCGCTCGCATTCGGTTTGTCACCATGAGCGGGGACAGCTCCTCAGACCCTGTCCCCCAAACAACGCTAAGTCCCCCCCCCAATTTTTTATTTTATTTTAAACTGAATCTTGAAACACCCTTCATGATCCCTTTGGGGAGGACCCCGTTGGAGACAGGAGAAAAAGATATACCGTTCAAAACAACAACAACAACAACACTCTAACCACAATATTAATCCGTAATTATGGGCTATCGAGTATATCAGAGAAGCGACAGGATTTCAAGGGATAATTCCTCTCCTTCTCAAACCAAGGCTACATTTCTGCACAGGTTTCCTGAGCGAGGAGCCCCCCTTCAACACGGACTTACTTCTGAGTAAATATGCCTAGGGTTGCACGGGGACGGTGTACTTGTTTTTCAACCCGGAAAGGTTGAAAATCCTGGCACAGTTCAAACCTCCTTCTTCTGCCCCCCCCCACTCCATAAAAAACACACACGCAAAAACCCAGATTCTTCCACCAAAGCTGTTGCTTTTGAATTATTTAACCAGATTTCTCACGACATTTTGGCATGTTCCTTCGCCCCCCCCTGCCCGCCCCACAACACACACGCACGCAAAAAAAAAAAAAAACCACAACCCAAATATTGATACTTACAGCATGTCGTCCTTGTGGATACATCCTGGGGGATAAACCCCCCCCTCCCAAAAAAGAAAAAACACAAACCACCCAAGGAGAGACTCCCTTTTCTTCTTTCAGATTATCCGGGGAAAAATAATTCGAAAAGCAAAACGAGGGGAGAGAAAGAGAGAGATCTAAGTAGAGGTGTGTGCGTTTTTTCCTTTTAATCAATTAAAAAGAATTATATCCCTTAAAAGAAAATCGTGCCAAAAGAAAAGAAAAAAACCAATATTTCCTTTGCGAAGGCTGGAAGTAGCAGAGGAGGAAATTCCCCCCCATTGGAATGTGGGGGTCAGAAGACTCAGTGGGGTGGGAGCAAAAGGAGATTTTTGTGCAATTGCTGGAAAGAAAAGGGAGGAGATGTTGTTGGGGTTTTTTTGTGGGTTTTTTTTTTTTGGTGGAGGGGGGGGCCGGCTGGCCGGGGTGGGGTGTGTTGGAGGGAGGGAGGGAGGGAGCTGGAGAGGGAGAGAGCGCAAACAGAAGGTCAGTCGAAAATCTGGCCGGATTTCAACAGCAGTCCCTGTCTGCGATAGAAGCTGCCTATTGGGAGCCCAGGGGGAGATCTATCAAACGGGAGGCTTAAGGTGGATCTTCCAACCAGAAGGAGGACAAACTGCCTTGGCTTATCACTCTTTCTGGAAGGGAGGCAGAATGCTAGAGCTGGGGACCGCAGGAGGGGAGGGTGTTGCTCTCCTGCACGGATCCTGTTTTCTGGCTTCCCACAGGATGCTGGACGCTCACGGGTCGCTGGCACGATCCAGAATCGCTCTTGTGTGTTTTTTTTGCCCCCTCCCCAATTTCCGAGTCACGCCGGATTCCAGGAGACCCGTTTCCTAATGTGTCACGGCTGGGGTGTCGTAAGGTAGGGTTTGACATGTTTCCAAAAGGGGGAAATCCGGATGCAAAAGTTGTTAGGCTTTCTTTGCAAAATCAAATATATATATATATGTCCAGGAAATTAACAGGTGTATGGCAGCCCCACGTAAGGATCCGTGGTTTATCGACTCATATATGCTAGCTTCTCCTACAGCCGGAGCCTCGGGTTCAAACAGAAACCAGCCGCCGTGCTCCGGCACTCTCGCTCCAGCTTGCCGCCTTTAACAGCCTGCAACCTCTTCCCCTTCACAGCCGGAGCCTCGGATTTAAACAGGAATCGGCCATCATGCTCCGGCCCTCTCTCTAGCTTGCCGCCTTTAACAGCTTGCAACCTCTTCCCCTCATAGCTGCGGCTTCAGGTTGAAACAGAAATCAGCCTCGGTGCTCTGAGTCCTCTCTCCAGCTAGCCGCCTTTAACAGCCTGCAACCTCTGGGCCGCATCGCAGCCAACTCTCATCGCTAAATTGTGGTACATGTTTTCTAACTAACTCAGAGACGGAGGACGGTTGCCACCCATTTTCCATCTGGCACAGAGCCTCCTCTCCTTGGCTTTCTTAATGACCCGTTGCCTTTCCATTGTTCTCCTAATGGCCCATCTCCCATGCGCTCTCCTGAACAGGAATTAGGAGTCTGGCATGCAGTTTAACTCCCCAAGCCTTGAGTAAATTCTAACACCTAGTAGAACCAGGAATTTAGTGGAGTCTGGCACCCACACTATTATTTCTTCTTCTTCTTCTTCTTCTTCAGCATCTGCCTGAAGGAGCGTCTCCACCCCCATCATCCATCCTGGCTCCCTCGGCCAGTAAAGCGAGATGAGCGCCACAACCCCAGAGTCATCCACAACTGGACCTAATGGTCAGGGGTCCCTTTACCTTTACCTTTTAGGAATTGTTGTTTTATAAAAAATATTGTAATTGATTTGATGGTATGTTCACCGTGACTAACTTATTTGAAAACTTAAGAGAAGAAGAAGAAGAGGAAGAGGAAGAGGAAGAAGAAGAAGAAGAAGAAGAAGAAGAAGAAGAAGAAGAGTTTGGATTTGATATTTCGCTTTATCACTACCCGAAGGAGTCTCAAAGCGACTAACATTCTCCATTTCCCTTCCTCCCCCACAACAAACACAGAGTGGGGCTGAGAGACTTCAGAGAAGTGTGACTAGCCCAAGGTCACCCAGCAGCTGCATGTGGAGGAGCGGAGACGCGAACCCGGTTCACCAGATTACGAGTCTACCGCTCTTAACCACTACACCACACTGGCTCTCAAAGGAAGGACAAAGGAAGAACCTGCTGGAATCAGGCCAATGGCCCATTTAATTCAGCATGCCTTGTCTCACAGAGGCTGACTAGATTCCCCCTATGTGGAACCCAGGATCTGAGCCCAAGAGCAATTTTCGGGCAACAGGAATTCAGAAGTATTGCTGTCTCTGACCATGGAAGCAGACCAGAGCCGTTGTGGCTTGTAGCCACCGATAGACACGTCCGCCATGGTCTTGTCAAATCCTCTTCTGAAGCCGACCCCCCCCCCCCGCAAGGTGCAGGTCACCACCGCCTCCTGTGGGACAGAGTTCCACAGATTAACTTTCTCTTGTCTCTCCTGAATCTTCCAACATTCAGCCGGACGGCAGCATCCATGCATCTTGAAGGCACTGGACTGAGGAAGGCTTTGCGCTCTTCTTTGGTAGCGGGAAGAATATTTTCGGGATATTTTTAAGTTCACGCGTTGAAAAGAAGGAGCGGGTTTTGTAAGCAGATAGGGGCAGAGACTCTTGTAATCCCACGTGATACAGTAACTCAGACTATTGCTATTTTAACTTTCCGGGTGTCTTAAATTATTGTTGTCCATTTTCCTTAGTGATGATTTTAATGCTCTATCTTTTTTTTTTGTAAAGTGCCTTGGGGTTTTTGTTTTTTGTTTTACAATCAAGAGGGGGTATACATTTCACGAAGTGAAGAAATTAAAACCCCAGTGTTGTCCCACACAACGTCTGCAAAGAACTTATTTAAAAATGTATATTTATATACACAGTATAACAGGAGATACTTTTTATTATAATAGCGGAAAGGGAGAATTCAGTTCCACCTTAAATTGCCTTTCTGAGCTTCTGCTACTGTAGGCTTCCGCTGATTGGCTGCAGCGGGGCAGGCGAGGTAGCCAATCAGCGAAGCCGGATCCCACATGGGTCTATGACGTCAGAGCTTGGGGAGACTAATCAGGAGGGAGAGGGGAAGGATGCTTAAACGACTGGGAGAGAGGCGGGGGGGGTGCGCGCGCTGGGGAGGGCTGTTCCGCGGTGCATTCTGGGTATTGTAGTCTCTTCAGCCTCCCAGTGCAAGAGCCTGCATTTTTTTCTTTGCAAATGCAGACCTTTCACACGGGAACAAGTTATAATAACTTTATATATTGTTAGAGGGGTGGTTGGAAACGATGGCAATACAAAGGGTGGATAACAAACCACCATTTCCCCTTTGAACTATTTGCATTTATTATTATTTCTGCAAAAAATATTTATTGTTTAAAAAAACTGCCTTGAAATCAAGCCTATCTTTGCAGAGGCAGCATTTGAAGGAAACCCCCACTCCTGTCGTAATCATATAGTTTTATATTTGCGACCATATGCGTGTTTGCTCAGGAGTACGTTGGCTGTAAAAATTATGGTTTATTATTATTATTTTTTAAAGTAAAAATAGAAATATATTGGGAGCAAAAGGGCAGGGCAAAGGCTATTTGGAGCTTGTTCCTTACATTCCTTTTACTGTATGTCTGAGCAAACCGCCCTGTCATTTTTAATAATAATAATAATAATAATAATAATAATAATAATAATAAATTTTTATTTATACCCCGCCCTTCCCAGCAAAAAACCGGGCTCAGGGCGGCTAACGCTAATTAAAATCACAGCAAAAACATAAACACAATCAATTTAAAATAACAGATTTTAGAGGTCATAGAGCTTGTCAATTTGCTTGCAATGCCCTTCCAGCTTGTTCTTCTGTGTTTTATTCTGTGTGGAATTGCTGCTCCATCCGATAAGAACACGATAAGAACCTGCTGGATCGGGCCAGCGCCCCCAAAAGCCCGGCCTCCTCTTTTTCTCACAGCGGCCGACCAGAGGTCTGCGAGAATACTTCAAGCAGGACTCGAGTGCGAGAACAGCTCTTCCCCTCCTGTGGCTTCTGCCAACTGCTTTCCAGAGGCATCCTGGCCTTCACGGCTCCCTCCCACGAATTTGCCAGTTCCTTCTCCTAAAGGTTGGTGGCCGTCACATCCCTCTTGTGGCAGGGAGTTCCACTGTTCAAGCACACACTAGTTGAAGAAGCGCTGGTCTGTGCTGCTTTAAGCTAATCCCTCATATCTGTGCCTGCGTGCCGAGTTCAGCAGGGTGGGCCCTGTTCTGTGAAGACCCCTTCCAGCTGAGGTGAGACAGGCCCCACTCCCCGTTGACACCCTTCCGGTATCCGCCACCAAACTCATCCTTTCAACTGGTTTTCAGCCTCGGGCCCTCGGCTGCCATTCAGCGGCACGCCCATGGGCGACATGAAATGGCGAAAAGAGACGAGTTCGAGATGCAACTGAGACACCCCTGGCGGGTGGGCTGTTTCACCTTGGCTTAGATACCTCTTGCAAAGGTAGAGGCAGCCCTACGCCTGTCCTGACTGCTCATATACCCTTTGTTGTTGTTGTTGTTTAGTTGTTTAGTCGTGTCCGACTCTTCGTGACCCCATGGACCAGAGCATGCCAGGCACTCCTGTCTTCCACTGCCTCCCGCAGTTTGGCCAAACTCATGCCAGTCGCTTCGAGAACACTGTCCAACCACCTCGTCCTCTGTCGTTCCCTTCTCCTTGTGCCCTCCATCTTTCCCAACACCAGGGTCTTTTCCAGGGAGACTTCTCTTCTCATGAGGTGGCCAAAGTACTGGAGCCTCAACTTCAGGATCTATCCTTCCAGTGAGCACTCAGGGCCGATTTCCTTGAGAATGGATAGGTTTGATCTTCTTGCAGTCCATGGGACTCTCAAGAGTCTCCTCCAGCACCATAATTCAAAAGCATCAATTCTTTGGCGATCAGCCTTCTTTATGGTCCAGCTCTCACTTCCATACATCACTACTGGGAAAACCTCCCTGCTTTATATGGATTTACTGGGGTTTGTTGTTTGTTTGTTTGTTTGTTTTGCTTTGCTTTGCCTTTCCTTTCCTACCCTAATAAATTTGATTTCGCTATAAACAAAACGGCCCGTTATCTTGCATTCACGACCCGACAGACAGCACGCGGTTGACGCAAGGTCCCAAAATATTGACCTCAATCTTTTCTAAATCTCTTGCTTATACGCAAGATTCCTCGTTTAGAGGGATGATGAATAAACCCATTTTGCAGCCAGGAATTCGGATCCCCACATTTTGCAGGTCCTATGGGTCTCGGTTTTCGCCAGACGGACAAAAACGGGAGAGGAAAGATCGACAGGGAAAATGAAGATATAGACTTAGGCTAGGTTTCTTTAAAATGTATTAAACCAGCAAGTGCTTTGCGGGGTTTTTTAGTGGTACTGTATAGCTTTTTCCCTGTTGCCGAGAGGTTTGGAATTACCCAGGTACGGTTAAAACAGGGGTGGGGGGTATCTTCTTACAGGGCGAGGGCTGCATTCCTTTCCGACGGGGCCATGTTCCTCGTGCGGCCCCCAAGAGCCTGCCCGTGGGCAAATGCGGCCCCTTGGGCTGAAAAAGCTGGGGCCCCCCTCCTCCTCAAGTAAACGAAGAAACTGGGGCACCCGAAATGTGTCTCTAAATATGGAGAGCAGAAACTCATTCCATCAGGCAACTAGCAGAGTTTGGGTTTTTTGGGGGGGTGTTTCATAGATGGGTGCAGCGGGGGTGCAGCTGCCCTCCCCCAATCAATAAAAATTACTTTACTGAGGTTCTGCCCCCACTATCAAAAATCCTGGGGGGAAATTGAAGCTGGTTAAACCACCCCAAGATAGCCAGACGATTAACGAGGAGCAGTAGAAAGGTACCAACAGCAGCAGCGAACTACATTTCCCAGAAGCCCTTGCGTGCATAGCTCAGCGCCCCCCCCCCCGCGCGCTCTTCTCTCCCTCCCTTTCTCCCTCCTCTTCCCCCTCCCTCTCTCTGCGCTGTCAATCAAAGTAACGTGGGGTCCCCGGCCTTCCCATCTCCTGAGTGGTTGGCTGCTATAATTGCAACCCATTGATCTAACCCTGGCAAGGTTTTATGCTGGCTATCAATCAAGCATTAGAGGAGAGGCAGGCAGAGAGGGAAGGGAGAGAAAGGATGGCTCCTCTCCCTTCTCTCCCTCTCCCTCTCCCTCTTTCTCCAGCTCCAAGAGCAGCCAGGATTGCCATCAGGAGCCAAGCCTCCCCCAGCAGCGCCCACCATCAGCAAAAGGCCGCTTTCCAATGATTAAAAAAAACCCAATAAAAAATAAAATCTGCTCCGCTTCCTCTCCTCTGCTCTCCATCTCCCCCTTTCCCCCCTGTACCAAAAGCCTCCTCCTCTGCCTTGGGAAAACGCCAGGGAAGAATAAACTGGGAAAGGACGCCGCAGCAGCCTCTGAGCACGTGCAAAGCGGTTTTATAAAGAGGCTGGTTAGCTAGGACTTGGGAGAGCAGGGTTTCGAAATGCCCAGTGCTTTTTTCCCCCCTTTAAAAAAACGTTAAGGGGTACTGTACTCTCATTTTCCTACTCATGTTAAAATACTGGGACGCGGGTGGCGCTGTGGGTTAAACCACAGAGCCTAGGGCTTGCCGATCAGAAGGTCGGCGGTTCGAATCCCCGCAGTGACGGGGTGAGCTTCTGTTGCTCGGTCCAACATCCTGACAACCTAGCAGTTTGAAAGCACGTCCAAGTGCAAGTAGATAAATAGGTACCACTCCAGCGGGAAGGTAAACGACATTTTCGTGCGCTGCTCTGGTTCGCCAGAAGCGGCTTAGTCATGCTGGCCACATGACCCGGAAGCTGTACGCCGGCTCCCTCGGCCAGTAAAGCGAGATGAGCGCCGCAACCCCAGAGTCGTCCGCGACTGGACCTAATGGTCAGGCGTCCCTTTACCCTTTACCTTTACTAAAATACTGCCCCTCAATGAGGCCAAACTTAGATTCACAAAATGTTTAGGGGTATGCCTTACCCCTGCGTACCCCCCAGGAAAAAAAACAACACTGGAAATGCCCTGTCCTCGCTTGGCCGTGAAGCCGACAAGGCCTGGGGGTTTGAAATGTGGCCTTGCAGACTTTTCTGTCTGAGCCCCAGCGCCTATTGGAAACAGAGCCATGGGTCTTTCTCTGCCGCAAAAAATGTCCCTCCCTAAGTGTTCCGAAATTTAAAGGCTGGTTAAAAATAAACTAATGGGGGGGGACCCCCCGGTTTGGATATATTGTCAGAACGCCATCAAGGGAGGGAGAGAAATGGAAAGGACTTCATCTTCTCCCTGGGGGAGGCTGGGGGGCGCTCTGTCTACGCTCAGAGACCATGCACATCTTTCTGCTGTTTGGAGGAAACTCCATCTGCTTGAAAATTCGGTTTAAAACAAACCAAAAAAACGTTTGGATATATTATCCAGGCGTTATATATACACTATAAAGGGGGTCCCTTTGAACGCTACGAATCTGATTATTGGAGGAAGGCAGCAAACAGGAAAGAGCCCGCAGGCGATCCCTGGGAAGGCTGGGGGCACTCTGTGCATGCTCAGAGACCACGTGCGCCACCCTGCTCATCAAGGGGGAAGGGGCAGTGCTAAATGGGCCTAGAATCATAAGAGCTGGAAGGAACCCCACAGGCCATCTAGTCCAGCCCCCTGCAACGCAGGAATCTTTTGCCCAACATGGGGCTCGAACCCACGACCCTGGGATTAAGAGGGGTAGCACTCTACCAGCTTCCAGCTATGTTCAAAGGAGGGTAGATTATGGCCAAGAATATTCACTTGGGCTTTTCTCACCCCTGGAAGAGATTAATTCGCTGGTTTCCTGAAATGATCAGGAGAGCAAGGTGCGTTGAAGGGGGGGGGGACACACCCTGTGTGGGACCCCCTCCAACCCCTGAAATATTGCAGGAGCCAGATGTACTTGCCTCTTCTACCACCCTCCCTGGCATCTGCGCCGTCTAAATATTTAATACGTCGCATTTCGCCCTAATCTTTTATTAATCACGTTATTTACTGTTTTTGCCAAAAAAAAGAAAAGTGGCAGCTCTGGATGAGAGACTGGTGTGGGAAGGAAAAGCTATTGCTCTTTGTGTCTGGAAGGGGGGCCCACCTTTCACCTCTTAACACCCCCCTTTATACGTCAAGAGGTTCTGGAGCTTCAACCTCTTTTAAAGACCGATGGCGTCCTTCTTTCTTGTACCCACCTTAGCCGAAAACGCTGAGTTGGGGTTGCGGGTGTTAAGAACAGTGCGGGGTGTGATTTGAAGTCGGTGTGTTTCTGCTGTCCACAGGGACCAGAAACTTAAGGACCTCGCAAGTCCCGGCTACGAGAAGCTGTTGGGTTATCCCAGCCCCGAGGGCCGCATTCCCTTCCGTGGGTCCTTCCGAGGGCCACATGGCAGCGGGAGGCAAATGTGGGGCGAGGCGACGAGCGTTTTTGCCTTTGCGCGGTAAGCTGATTTCTACCCGTGCTCTCAAACACCCTCTCTCTATCCTCTGTTCACACGCAGTAGAGCCGGTGAAGGGTGAAGCCTGGGGAGACTCCTGAGGGCCGGATAGAGAGGGAGGGAGGGCCGCGTTGGCTCATGGGTCTGCAGCTCTCTCTCTCTCCCCACAGCTTTTGGTGGAGAAAACATAGTCTCTGTGTGTCCCTGGCTGTTTCCCAGCTACCCACGTCATGTGAAGCCAGAGTTTGGAAACAGTTGTGCTTAAAAACCTCGGAAGACAGAAATTCTTGCATTGCACGGGGTTGGGCTAGAGGACCCTTGGGTGTCCCTTCCAGCTCTTCTATGATTTTATGAGTCAATAGGAAGGGGGGGGGGGAGGAAGGCTACTGCAATTCTAGGCTGCATCAACAAAAGTGCCCAGAAAAGTCATAGCGCTGTTCTAAAAGGGTAAAAAGGTAAAGGACCCCTGGATGGTTACATCCAGTCAAAGGTGACTATGGGGTTGCGGCGCTCATCTCACTTTCAGGCCAAGGAAGCCGGTGTTTGTTCGCAGACAGCTTTCCTGGTCATGTGGCCAGTAGGACTAAGGGCACAGCTGCAGAGGCCGGCAGAGACGTTGGCAACCCGCTTTGCGTGTTTGTGGGGAAATCAGAACCTTGGCAAGGCTTGGAACCTGCCCTGAAATCTCTCTGCTGGCGATGCGGGTATTTGCGGTTCTGTTGAAAACAAACAAATCCTTGTTTTGCAGAAGCCATCCTTCCTGCGCCCTTCTGGAAGGCCTCGCTCCAGAAACAGCCGCAATGGCTTCCGAACTTATCCTTCCAGCTCCTGTTTTCGTTTACGGCTCTTGAGTGGCGTATCAATTATTGATGTCCCTCCTTCTCTCTCTCCCCCCCCCCCTAGATTCAGCTCCTGCATTAGTGATGCTCTGGGAGGCAAAGGCAAGCTGCTGTGCCTTGACAAATCATCCCTGGATCCACCTGCAACGCCGCGCAGTTCACAGGCAGTAAAATGAATAATAATAATAATAATTTTTTAAAAACACAGAGGAAAGAAAAAGCAAGATTTGGCCAGGTTTTATCAGCCAATGGGCGTAATAACAGCACAACCTGGCCAATTTTTACAATGGCTCGTTTACCGTAGTTGCTCCCATTTCTATCCTGCGTTTCCTCCAAGGGTCACAAGGCAGTGCAAAGGGATGATGGGAATTGTAGTCCCAAAACATCTGGAGGGCTGCAGGTTGGGAATGCCTGGTTTAAACGTACTACAAGACCAGCACATATGAGAAAAATAACGTTCTTTCTCTTTACATTTCCATTTTTTTTAAGGGGGTGAGGAATTTTGGGGGGGAGTCGTTTTTTTTCCAGTGCTAGGGATGTAGTAGTCACCAGCTCACTCATCCGGGGAGGTTTCCACAAACAGGCGTTTTGGTTGCGGTCGCACTGCATCACACGCTTTGTAGTCTTCGCAGAAACAGAATTGTGGTTGTTTTTTGTTTTTTTTAAGAGCACTTCCTTGCTGGAGGTACAAACTTGATCACACTTCTGTCGCTCCACAATCATTTATTCTCTTTACTGCAATTTTGAGGCAGTGGATACTTTTAGAAAAGTTTGTGCAAGTTTTGATTTGTCCCAGTCTATTCCCATGTGGTTTTGGCTTTCTGTGCGTTCTAAATTACAGCCGTAATTTTTCCAGCAATAAAATATGGTTGTTGTTTTCTTCCCCTTTTCGCAAACCACTTCGGCTTTCCCACCCGCCGCCCCCTTACAGTCAAGCGGTGTATTTGGCATAGTGTGGCAGCTCCGACCCTGTAGAACTCCCTGCCTCATGAGATCAAGCGGGCGCATTTGCCGCACTCTCCACAGCTGCCTGCTAAAAAAACATTCTTCTTCAGACCGGCCTACCTGGAGGCTTAGAAAGTCCGAGTGGGTTTTAATCCGTTTCTGCATTTTAACTTTTGTACGTTTTAAAGTAGGGCTGAAAATTTAATTACTATTATTTCACAGTTTTATATTTTGTAAAGTGGGTGTGTCCGCATGTTCGTTTGTTTTTAAACCCAATCAAGAGTTTGTAAAATAAATATTTTGTGAAATAAATACTGTACTTTTCCCTGTTTAAGACTAGGTTGTTGTTTTTTACTAAAAAATGTTTAAAAATAGGAGGTAGTCATACACGGGGGCAATCTCCCCCCCCCCATTTCCTTAATTTTGAGTCCCCCAAAATAGGGGGTATCTTATACACAGGGGGTGTGTGTGTGTTATACACAGAAAAATACGGTAAATGTTCCAGGAACCACACCCTGATACATTTGTATGAAGGGCAGTATATTATTATTAATAGTAAAAAATATTCCGGGAACCACCCAGAGATATTTGTATGAAGGGCAGCATATTGTTTTATTATCATATTATCAATTATTAATATTACTTAATATTAATATCTATTAATATTAATAACAACATAAATTAATAAATTAAAATAATGTATTAATTTAATAAAGCAAATTAACAATTTATTAATAAATTAATTAGCGCTCCAAGGGTGTGTGGCTTCTGAATCAGGCCAAAGACCTATTTAACTCAAGTATCCTGCTTAACCAGAGGAATCAACAGTAAGACAAAAAGTGAAAATCTGGATGGAAAAGTTGTTGAGCTTCTTCTTCTTCTTCTTCCTTTTTTTGCCAAAGTTGTTTTTCTTTGAGATTTCTGGACACCTCTGTTTCCGGATTTCCTGTCTGAAACGAGAGGAGGCAGGCTCTCAAGTGATAACTGGCCCAGAAGCCTGAGGCTATATAGGGCCAGGAGAACACCCATTGGCTCATTTCTGTCACCTGAAAAGCCAGGAGGACACCCATTGGCTCATTTCCGGCGCCCGACAGCCAACCAGGCAGAAGCTGCAGCACCACCGCCGGCCCACTAGGGGGAGCTCTAGCGGATCCCCGGGGTGAGGTTTTGGCTCCCTCTGGTGGCAATAAACAGTCAACACAAGAAAAACAGCTGCAGTTTTAACCAACCATCTGATTTCTTTTTATTTGAAAAAGGCACAGCTAAGACACCCTTAATAGAGAATTAATTTCTCTCAGTTCCTCTTAATATATAGGTCAAGTGATTAATAAAACACATGAAGCAAACAAAGTTTTTTTTTTCCTTTTTCTTCCTTCCTTCCTTCCTTTTTCCCCCTCCTCTCTTCCTCTAAAGGAATATATACAAACACGAAAATTTCTCTCTCTCTCTCTCTCTCTTTTTTTTTTGTCTTAAAATTTCTTTCGTTAAATGGGGGTGGGGGATAAAGAGTCAAGCTAGCTTACGGAAAAGAGAAGACGAATTTGCAGTATCCTTTTCATAAAAACGACAACAGGGATTTCAAAAGAAAAAAACATTAAAAAGTGAAGGGGGGGTGTTTGAAAATTCTTTTATTTTTCTCCCCTTTCCCACAACTCAAACCTTCGGGGGGGTGGGGGGAGTAATAATGAAAAGGACGTTAGCCGCTGGGATACTGGGAAGAACCTAGATTTGCAAGAATGTGGGTCACAGATAAGGAAGGGGGTGTTTTTTGGGGGGTGGGGGAAGGGAAACCGACACCACGTCAAAAGTCACCGGGGGGGGGGGGGAGGGAAGGAATATGGGATGAATATATTTATATATTTATAGATATAGATATATATAAAAAAATTTCGATTCTGTGCTACCTTAAAAACGACACATGCAAAAAACAAAAAAACAAAAATTTAAAATGACAAGGTGCTCATTTACCTAAAACTGCACCGGCGAGGAAGGTGTCTGAGGAATGTGTGCATTGAGAGAGAGAAAGAAAAAAAGAAATCGCTGGCGGGAGCCGCTACGCGCAGGGACGGCGGGAGGGTTAATCAACGGGGAGCCGCCGCGTGGATTAAATTTGGACCGGAGAGGCCTGGCGGGTGATGGAGGTTCTCGGCGGGGAACGGGGCGAGCGCGGGAAGAAATGCAAAGTCGGGCGGAAAACTTCCCGGGTGCTTGTTGGCGCATGCGCGAAGTGCCACGCGCAACAGGGGGCGTTGTTGGGGAATGAGCTCGGACCACCCTTTTTTTTGCCGGCAGCTTGAGGGGCAGATTCCCTTCTGGGGGTGGGGTTGCAACCCGCTGGCGGGCGGGGCCAGAGGCGAAACTGGGCGGGGCAAACGGGCAGCGGGTTAGTTCCGACACCCGCCAACCACCTTCTCCACCGGGGCAAGCGGGAAGCGTTGTCGGAGGACTCGAGAATCGCGCGGAACGGGGTCAGCAAAGGATCGTGGGTTGGGGAAGAAGAGGAGTTTGGATTTGATACCCCGCTTCATCACGACCCGAAGGAGTCTCAAAGCGGCTCACATTCTCTTTCCCCTTCCTCCCCCCACAGCAAACGCTCTGTGTTGTGAGTGGGGCTGAGAGGCTTCAGAGAAGTGCGACTAGCCCAAAGTCACCCAGCAGCTGCATGTGGAGGAGCGGGGACGCGAACGCGGTTCACCAGATTATGAGTCTACCGCTCTTAAACACTACACCACACTGGGTCTCACTTCTGGGGGGCCAAACGAAGAAGTCCCGGGGGCCGCCACCAGCCCCCGAAGGTTCTTCCTCCCCAGGTTAAGCAGAAGCGATGCACGCTCAAGGTTTAGGGAAACGTCAAAGCACGGTTCTCCGTTCCTCCCGGTTTGGTGGTTAGGAGAGCATCACATTGGGCAAATGTTGGCGTTCAGGAGCCCGACGGGAGCTAAATTTTCGGCTTCGTTTCTTTCTTACTAGAACCTCGAGGGCTGCAGCAAAAGAGGGGATTGGAGACCAGAGCCTCATGCATCCAGGGGAGCAGCGCCAACGACCATCTCCACCCCACAAGCCACACCCTGCAGCCCCGATTTCCTAACACTTAGTTTAAGGTAAAGGACACCTGGATGGTCAAGTCCCGTAAAAGGCGACTCTGGGGTTGCGGCGCTCATCTCGCTTTCAGGCAGATGGAGACGCCGTTCGTTCGCAGACAACTTTCCGGGTCATGCGGCCGGCAGGACTTAGCAACTTCTGGCGCAACGGGACACCGTGTCGGAAACCAGAGTGCACGGAAACGCCGTTTACCTTCCCGCCGCAGCGGTACCTATTTATCTACTTGCACTGGTATGCTTTCCAACTGCTAGGTTGGCAGGAGCTGGGACAGAGCGACGGGGGCTCACCCCATTGTGGGGATTCGAACTGCACCACTTAACGCAGGGCTCGCAAACCATTTCGAGCCGGGGGGCACGCATGGATTTTGGGGGGCGTGCCCCGGGCACCAGTCCCGAAATGGCTGCGGAAAGGAATAAGGCACAGCACAAAATTGGCTGCCCGCAGGAGCACAAACTGAGCAGGAAGAGCAGTTTCTTGCACGCTACAAATTTTTGAGGGGGTTATTTACGGAGACCTTTCGTGGGTGCCGGAAGAGCTCCTGACGGGACACACCGGCGTTATTTTTTTTAAAAAAATTTAATTTGTTAAGCTGCGATCCTAACTCCTTACTTGGAAGCAAGCCCTACTGAGTAAGACCAGTTAGGATTGCACCATCGGTCACCTAAAACGGGGAAGTCTCCCAAGTGGGTTTTTAAAACTTCCAAGAAGTCTCAAATTGACTAGATGCGAAGAGGGTAATTTATTTATTTTTTGGGGGGGTTTCCTTTTCGCTGTTGGACCACCAGGACTCAGAAACTTTCCCCGATCTACTGCAAAAAGCATTTAGCCGCCCCGTGACAAAGTCCCACCTACGGCCCGGTTCCCCCCCTGCTACCTGCAAAGACCAGTTGTTCCCCGTTTTGTAAAACTCAAAAAACAAGCCTCTCTCGTACAGCATCTCGGGACGATCTTCCCCTCCGTTCTGCACAAAGCCGGGTAACTCATTGCCTCCCAAAGCCGCTGTTTGGACTTCTGCCCTGCTAGGCGAGGAACAGCAAGCGGTTATGGGTTGCCCCGGAGCATATACAGAGTTCCTGGCAAGCTGCTGGCAGGCGGGGGGTTGGGTTGGTCAAGGGAAGCAAGCATCCCCACGCAGAAACTCAAAATTAATCGGGGTGGTGGTGATGGTGGTCACCTGCAACAAATTGCAGAGTGATTAGGATTGTGCCTCTGGGTAAAATCGCTCCGGTAACGAGGAGGGCTGGAATTCCAAAAGGGGAGGGACCCAAAAAACGTTATTGCTGCAGGGGTGGGCGGGGCAGGCTAACTCCTCCCCCCGCCACGCCCCCGCCAAACAACACCAACAGGTCCACCGAGCGCGAGCCAGAGTGGATACCGCAACTTTCCCCTTTTGTGCCACCGCCCCCCGGATCTCTCCCCCCCCTCCCCGCCCAAACCGGGTCTAATCTGACTTCTCCCCGTCGTCGTCCTGGTGGGCGTCGCCGTCGTGGCCGTTCTTGTCTTCCTTGGACAGGTGAGCTTGCGAGCCGAGGGCGGACAGGGAGAGGAGGCCGGTGCTGGCGCTGACGGCCGGGAGCGAGGGGGGCTGCAGCCCCACGGGCAGCGGGGTCAAGGGCAAGGCGAGAGCTTGGAGCTGGGAGAGCTGGTGAGCTTGGAGCTGCTGCTGTAGGGAAACGAGAAAGCAAGAGAAAGAGGGGAGGGGGCAAAGGGGTGGGTGAGCGGGGCTTGCAAAGAGGGAGCGGCCTGCCAACCACCTCTGCAAAAACAACAACAACAACCAAACCAAACCAAACCAAACCAATCACATTATCGGTTCTGTTCGCACGCGGGGGAAATGGAGCATTGCTACAGCAGAGGGAGCGTGCTTCGTTTTTTTAAAAAAAGCTCTGGGGTGCGGAACCTGTGGTCTTCCAAATTTTGCTGGACTACAAAGCCCATCTTCCACGAGCACCAGTTGCAGGTGATGGGAATTGTAGTACAAAAACACCTGGAGCCCCTCATTCTTGGTTCGGGTGAAGCACCAGGGATGGCGAAGTTCTGACCCGCCACCAAGAGTCCGAAGGAACCCGCGACGTTTGCCCAGAGGTTTGCAAATGCGAGTTAACGGGAGGGAACCCCAACCAGACACCGAAACGAGGACTGAGCATCATGCCGTGGCATGTTCATCAACTGATGTGGGGGGGGGGGGATGGAAAACACTGGAGGGAGGGGGGGAGTTAACAGGATGGAGAATCTTGGGGGAAAAGCATAGCCGGCCAGAATCCTGAACAGTGACAAACTACGCTGCAACACTTTGTTGCAGGTCCTACACCTTAAAGTTTCTTCGGTCTGCGGGGGGGGGGGGGAGAAACGTCTCTTTTAAGAAGGTCTTGTGGTCCGCAATCCAGACCTTTCTGTCTGAGCCCCAGCGCCTATTGGAAGCAGAGCCGTGGGTCTTTCTCTGCCGCAAAAAATGTCCTTCCCTAAGTGTGTTCCGAAATTTAAAGGCTGGTTAAAAATAAACTAAAGGGGGGGGGGAGCCCGGTTTGGATATATTGTCAGAATGCCACCAAGGGAGGGAGGAGAGAAAGAGAAAGGACTTCAGCTTCTCCCTGGGGGAGGCTGGGGGCACTCTGTCTGCACTCAGAGACCACGCACATCTTTGTGCTGTTTGGAGGAAGCTCCATCTGCTTGAAAATTTGGGTTGCTTCCGGGTTTCGGTGCGCGCTCGTTCACAGAAACACTAAATCGCTCTTTTCATGTTGCGAACGGGCCTCCGGAACGGATCCCGTTCACAACCAGAGGTGCCACTGCACTCTGAAAATTTATTGTTCCAAAAATGAAACCTCCACCTGGTTGTAAATATTTAGATCGCGCCAATGAGAACGAGTCTTTCTGTAAAAAAAAATTGATTTAAATCAAGCCTTACTGACTACCCTGGTTGTTGTTAAGGCCATTATTGGGTGGGACAGACAAAAGAGTTCTTCCCCTTTGGGGCGGCCGGTCTGGAGAGGAAGTCTTCGGTGGCAACTCTCAAGAGGAGCCAAGGTGGGTACTTAAGGAAGATGGGAAAGGGAGGGTGGGGGGGACGACAGGATTGTACTAACAAACCTGAAATTTAGGTGCCATGGGAAACTGAGCATCCCAGGGCTCCTTGCTGATGTTGTCACGGGGCGCAAGAATGCCACGAGAAAGCAATCGAAAGGTTGATGTGGTGTCAGATCCCCAGTCCGTGCTGCGTTTACACTGGGTCGCTTCTCTCAGCCTAGCCCTGCAGCTCCCCAGAGGTTGTTGGGCCACCAACCCCATCACCTTTGACCACTGGGCATGCTTGCCGAGGCAGAAGGGAGTTCAGCAACCCTCTTAGCTCTGACCTACAGGGTTGCCGCGAGGATAAAATGGCTGGGAGCCATGCCCCGCTACCCAGAAACCAGGATAACAACATGACCAGTAACGCATAGCTCAGAATAGCTCAATACACCCGCCTACACAAGAGGTTGCCCGTTGAGCTTCTGAACGAGTCACTGTTCTGCCTTGCCTGCCTCCGCTGAAGGAGTGGATACATGCGGCACATCAGGTGCGGCAGGAGCGAGTGAGAGGCGCAGCGGGACAACCCTCCCCCCCGAGGATGCCTATCGCCTCCCTGCACGAGTCCCCGATTTCGGACTCTTTTCAGAGCTTGGCCCCAAGCGTGGCTGAGTTGTCGGGACGGCTGCTGCTTCGGAAGCCGAGCCGAATGGGGGTGCTCGCTCCCACGGGAAAGCGAGGACTGTAGCCAACGGAGAGGCCTCCCCAGAGCAGTGACTCATTCAGAGGGTCGGCGGATACCATCGAGGGCTTCAGATTCCAGCTCTCAGCCGCCCCGGCCAGTATGAAACTGGGGGCTGATGGGAGCTGTAGTTTAAAACCCCTTGGAGGCAAAGCTTGCTTTAAACAAGTAAACCTTGGGGGCTGCAAGAGTTGCAAAATGCCCAGGCATATCAGCTCCAGGTTGGAGTTTACAACACAGGAATCCAGGTACAGTGGTACCTTAGTTGTCGAACTTAATCCGTTCCAAACTCCCGGAACCATTCGAAAACCAAGCCGCGGCTTCCGACCGACTGCAGGAACTTCCTGCACTCAACCGGAAGCCGCGCTGGGGATGTCCGGCTTCTGAAAAACGCTCGCAAACCGGAACACTCACTTCCAAGTTTGGGAGCCGATTTGTTCGGGAGCCGACCTGTTTGACAACCGAGGTACCACGGTATGAATAATAACAACAACAACCGGCACTTTTTTGCTTAGAAAACGTTTAGGGGGTACTCTCATTTTGACTCAAGGAAGCCACCATTTTATAGTTCAAATCGGGGAAAATAAATGCAGGGGAAAGTACAAAGATTCACAAAATGTTTAGGGGTGTGTGTCCCCCAAGAAAAAAAAAGCACTGGTAATAACAATAGTAATTAATAATAATAATAATTAGCAATAGTGATTTATTTGCAACATGCATGATTCCCCCCCTTTAATTATCGAAGTAGTCTCTCCCCAACGCTAACCACTATGCTATCCTCCCTCTCAGCGGAAGGAGCGCCAATGCTCTTCCCTCCTACCCACCGCCCAGTTCCCGTACGGAACGCCACGGACCCGGATGATAGAGTTGAGCTCCGGCGCCGTCACCTGCTTGGCTCGCTCAATGGCTCCGAGGACCTGCTGTTGATGCTGGAGAAATAGAAAGCAAATAACCAACCACACACATACTCCACTGGTGGGGCGGGGAGGAGGTCCAGGAACAAGGGGGAGGGAGCAACAAGGGACGCGCGGAGATATCAACGGACGGAACAGTTTCAAAGAGGGACTCGGGAGCAGCCGAGCTAATGCCGGAGTGAGGATGAGATTTGCCCGGGACTCGGGATGTGGATTTCTCGAGCTCCTTTACACCCAGAAGAACGTCAGGTCTTCCCAAGACGTTCACCTCTGGCTCAGAAGTAGACTGAGCCTCTGCACATCAGCAAGGAGCCCTGGGGTGTGCGGTTTCCCATGGCGCCCAAGTACTCGGTCGGGATACCAGGCACCCTGAAATCTAACCATCCTACTGGAGAGGAAGGCCTGGGGTGTGGTTGCGGGCATGCAAGGAGCCCTGGGAGGTACAGTTCTCAGGGCACCCTATTTTTCCTGATTTCTCAGGTGCCCTGGGAAACTCAATTTCCCAGGAGCACTGGTGTCTGGCACACTGTTATTCAGTGTGTCAGGTATGGGATGAAGCACAGGAGGCTTTCAGGTTGGTAGGTAGAGAAGGAATGGGGTTGGTGCCCTGTCACACCAGGCCCTGTCACACTCCCAACAATGTCACCAAGAGTGTGCCAAGTCACCAAGGCCAAAAGCAAGCTGAGTGAAGTCTGCCCTCCTTAGGGAAAGATGAAGTTGCTATAGAAAGTGGTGGGGAACATCTTTGGTTTTTTCAGTGATGAAATCCAACCCTATTCTCCCTTGCACCCCCCCATTTGCCAAAAAGAAGAAGAAGGAGGGAGAGAAGAGTTACCTCTTGGGAAAGATAGGGCAACACTTGAGCACAGATCCCGTTTAACCTCTTGACAATTTCGGCCTGCAATGGAAGACGGAAAGAGTCAACGTGAAGACAGAAAGAGTTCGGCCCCGGATGGAAGACAAAAAGGTTCAACGCGAAGACAGAAGGAACGTCAATTGAAAAGATGCCAACTCAAGTCTTTCAAACACCGTGGTGGCAGTGGTGCGGGCTGGGGCTGTGAGGTGCAGCCCAAAACATCTGGAAAACACCAGTTTTTTTGGGGGGGGAAATGTACACTAGCCACTCCTGTGACTTAATCTCACCTCACCTATGAACTCACAAGGCTTAGCCCTGGAATACAGGGATTGTAGACACTGGCTTATTTTACAGGGTCATCACAAACATTTGACGTTAGAGGATTTGATATCAAAAATATGGGATGTGGTATATACAGCAAAACTAACTAGCATAGTTAAGTCACTTAATCTTCTTATTGGAAAACTGAATGCTTTCACCACTGATACAAAAATCCCAGTATATTTTAAGAGAAAAGCATGCCCAAACTGTGAATTTTAGGAGGGAAAGGGTATGCAAAAATGAGTATTTTAAGGACAAAATGCATACAAATGCAGTATGCATTTTGTTTCTGGGCGGAGAGAGCATTAATTTTTTTTTTTTTTTTTTTAAAATACATTTTGCAGATCAATGGAGACCTGAGCAGGCTCCCAGGTCAATAAGGGACTTGCTTCATTCTTCCCTACAGGGAGACACCAGAGGGGCTGCTTCAGCTAATGGACACTGAGTTCTGGGGACAGGCTGAGTTAAGGGTAAATCGCCATGAGGACTAGAAAGCTGCGTCTTACCTGTTTGTGCATTTCAATATTGAGCCCATAGGACATCTCGTAGTACTGGAAGGGGCAGAGGAGACAGAGAGGAAGAGTTAGGATTTGAGGAACGGGAACAACAACAGCGAAAATAGGGCAAGAATCGCCATAGCCTTCCCCTACTCCTCACCCCCATCCTTCGGCTATTTCAGATACACCAACCCTGTACCTGGAAGTTCCACTTTGATACCGTAATGAGACGTCCGTGAGAAAGAGTGTGCATGGAGCAAGACTCAAGGCACGTCCTCTTAAAGGAGGCGAATGGAAAAAAAATTCCAAGCGAACACACATCATGAGGACTAGGAGCGTTTCCAAAAAGACAAAAACGGAGATTCCGTTTTTTGCGGCTTCTATGCAGCCTGCCGCAAATGGAATCTGTGGGTTGTTTGGCATTTCCTCCTATTCTTCGCTTCGTTCTCCACCCCCCCCAAAAAGCTGATAGTTTCCTGGGAGATAATTCATCTCCCTCTTATCTCACCCTTCCAGGGGAAGCGCGAACGCTCGGCTGGAGCTCTGGAAATCTTTCCAGCCGCCCTTAATGACACCTTGGCGGAGGGTAATAAAAAGCCATCGAACTGGAATCACAAACACACAGCCAGGGACCTTAAGCCTTCTGTGCCCACCCTAAAGGTAAAGGGACCCCCTGACCGTTAGGTCCAGTAGCGGATGACTCTGGGGTCGCGGCGCTCATCTCGCTTTACTGGCCGAGGGAGCTGGCGTACAGCTTCCGGGTCATTTAATGAACTGAGATGTGTGTGTGTGTGGGGGGGGGGAATCCTCCGTCTCAATTCGCATTCGTAGCTCAGATTCAATCTAGCAGCGTCTCCAGACAGGACTGGGGGAAGGGGGGGCGGGAAAGACCCTTTGCCTGAAATTCAGGGGAGCTGCAATACCGAGCCTGAGGAAGAACCTTTCTGACCTGGTTCTTTTTTTAAATTTTTATTCATTTTGTAAGATATATATGTATGTGTGTGTGTGTGTGTGTGTGTGTGTGTGTATATATATATATATATATATATATATATATATATATATGCTGTATATCAGTGTTTTTCAACCTTTTTTGGGCAAAGGCACACATGTTTCATGAAAAAAATCACGAGGCACACCACCATTAGAAAATGTTAAAAAATTTAACTCTGTGCCTATATTGACTATAATATAAAGTAATTCTCTTGAATAGGAATCAAATAAACAAATTTTCCCACGGCACACCAGGCAACATCTCGCGGCACACTAGTGTGCCGTGGAACAGTGGTTGAAAAACACTGCTGTATGTGTATATATATATATATATATATACACACACACACACACACATATATAAATGTATATATACATACATATGTGTGTGTGTATGTATGTATATATATATATATATATATATATATATATATATATATACACATATATACATATATATAAATGTATATATACATACATATGTGTGTGTGTGTGTGTGTGTGTATATATATATATATATATATGTATATGTATATATACACACATATGTATATATATATACATACCGGTATATATATTTTAAAAAATATTTATTTTGTAAGACATAATATTTTTAAAAGGTAATTTTTATTCGTTTTGTAAGATATATTTTTTAAAAAATAATTTTTTATTCGTTTTGTAAGATATATATATATATATATATATATTTAATAATTATTCTGATTCGGTTCAAGGCAGTTTCTTAATGCTGCTATAACAAACCAACCACACACTTGCTACGGAACGATGAGGACTGGATTCTTATTTTTACTTTCAAAGGGCTCCATGGTACACGGCTCCTGGTTTGCACTGCGGAAGCCCCACGCCTGACCCCAAAAAAGCCATCTCCGGGGTGGGGTGAGGGGGTGGGGAAGCTGCTTCTGTCTGAAACCCCCAGCCAGCTTTGACAATACAATGGGACCTGTAGTCCGAGCTGAGCTTTCCAAGACGAGGTGGAGTTAAAAAGGCTCTTTGCCAGGCTTCAACCTCGGCTAGTTTGAAAACGGAGTCAGGGCCTTGATCTTGTGTCCGTTCCCCCCCGCCCCACCCCCTTGCGGCTTCGCCGTCTCCCGCCCCTGCCTCCTCCTCCTCTGCGAGCGCTCGGCTGCGAGTGCGAAACCTACCATCACATAGTGGCGCTGCATCTCCGACTTCTCGCTGGCGAGCTTGTCGCACTCCAACTTCAGGCTGCCGGTTGGGTTGGGGGGGAAACGAGCACAATGGAGTAACGAGAGAGAGAGAGAGAGAAATCACCGCCAAGAACAACAACAACACACCGTTTACATCTAAGAACGGTGATATAAAATATCACCTGGTGATATAAAATATCACCAGGACCCGCCTTCCGGAATTGCTGCTCCGAGGTTGCTTTCATAGAATCCTAGAGTTGGAAGAGACCCCAAGGGCCATCCAGTCCAACCCCCTGCCAAGCAGGAAACACCATCAAAGCATTCCTGACAGATGGCTGTCAAGCCTCTGCTTAAAGACCTCCAAAGAAGGAGACTCCACCACACTCCTTGGCAGCAAATCCCACTGTCAAACAGCTCTCACTGTCAGGAAGTTCTTCCTAATGTTTGGGTGGAATCTTCTTTCTTGTTCACCTGCCTGGTTTTTAGATATCAGCCCCCAAATCACGCTGCCGATATAGCAATCGAGGACCGCCCGCAGGGGAGGAGAGACTTATCCAACCCGAGGGCCGGATTCCCTCCTGGGCAACCTTCCAAGGGCCGCCTGCCGATAGCAGACAGGGCCAGAAGCCAAAATGCGTTGGGCAGCGAGTAAACAGAAGCTTTTCCTTTAGGAATTACAGGTACCGATATACAGGTGAAACTCGAAAAATTAGAATATCGTGGAAAGCTTCGTTTCTTTCAGTAATTCAACTTAAAAGGTGAAACTAATATATGAGATAGACTCATGACATGCAAAGCGAGATACGTCAAGCCTTTATTTGTTATAATTGTGATGATTATGGCGTACAGCTGATGAGAACCCCAAATTAACAATCCCCACTTTGGGGTTTTCATCAGCTGTACGCCATAATCACCGCAATTATAACAAATAAAAGCTTGACACATATCTCGCTTTGCATGTCACGAGTCTATCTCACATATTAGTTTCAATTTTTAAGTTGAATTACTGAAAGAAATGAACCTCTCCGCCATATTCTGATTTTTCGAGTTTCACCTGTACTTTGTATTTTTGGCAGCAGTGCTTCAAGGAGTACTTTAACAGGATGAAATTCTAGATTTTACTAATACACACATACAATCAGCCTATGAGTTTAATTGTTGTTTCTTTGTGTGTATATATTTTAAAGTTCCTGTATGCGATTCTTTTTCTTGCGATTTTATATGTAAATGCCTAATAAAGGTTTGATAAGATTGATTTGTAAAATAAATAGAAGTGATTTCAAAATCAATCAATCAATCCGTTTTAACCACCGCAGGCTGGTTCCTACGCAGACATCTCAACCTGCCCTACACCGAGGGATGCAAGAGGGAATAGTTCGAAGTAAAGGACACAGCCTAGGTTGAGGGACGGGGTGTGGCTTAGGAAGAGGGGCATGGCCTGGGGAGAATTGTAGGGGGCCTGATCGAGGGGGCCAGAGGGCCATATTTAGTCCTCAGGGCTGAGGCCCCTCATCTCTCCCATGATTTTTTATTTTGCAAAAACTGACGTAACCATTAATAAGAACTTGGCGATTTCCGCGAATGTTGTCAAAAGGATACTTGCCTGTGGTACTGAGCCTGCAGCAGCTGAAACTCGTCCTTAATCCGGTCACAGGAATCCGACGTTGTGAACTTCAATTGCTGGGGCAAGTGCGAAGAACCCTGGGAATATATCCATTATTTTAACCAGTTGACAAACGGCAGAGATGGGCAATAGGCAAGCTTGGGGAAAAAAATACCTTCCCATCTTCCTTACTTAACCCAAGGAATGAAAATAATTAGGTGCCGGATTATCTCCCCGTCCCCAGCCAGGTTTCCGTAAAACCTCTTGCCCCGACATCACACAAGGGGAGGTAGGATATTGTGCTGCTGGGGATTATTGACGTCACTGGCACAGACCAGTAGGCGATGATTCCAGATCTGGAACTCCAAATTGGTGGAAGCTGCGGGGGAGAGCGTTTCCTCCCCATCGAATTTGCTGGCGTCTGAACAGCGGCAGTAGTGAATATAGGCTACGTACTGTTAAAAATCTTGCGATTCCTGCACTGCAAAGAGGTCAGGCTATATAGAACGCACTGCTTGCGAGAGGCAGGGTGTTGTAGCGGCGAGCGTTCTGGACTATTCCCTGGGAATCTAGGGTTCGAATCCCCACTCGGGTGGTGACCTCGGGTGCCAGCCACAGACCCTCAGCCTAACCTACCTCACAGGGTTTTTGTGAGGATACAATGAGAAGCACGCATGCCACCCGGAGCTCCTTGCCGATCGGAAGGTCGGCGGTTCGAATCCCCGCAACGACAGGGTGAGCTCCTGTTTCTCGGTCCCTGCTCCTGCCAACCTAGCAGTTCAAAAGCACGTCAAAGCGCCACAAACCCCAGAGTCGTTTGCGACTGGACCTAACGGTCAGGGGTCCCTTTACCTTTACTAAAGACGTGATTGTTCGATCCCAGGAGGCTGGCTGGTCACTGCAGGAGCTGCTACCGGAAGGAAGGGGGTGATGGATGTAGCGGGGGTGGGAGCAGGAGATCATGTGTCCAAAAACATTCCCCCGTATTTTACTTCATTTTGAAAAAGCATGGAAATCTAGCTCATCAGGATGAGGACTGCGACCTGGCTTGCTAGCTTTCTACGGGAGAGGAGTTTTATTTTGTCAGAACGTTTAGGAGAGCCAAACCTGCTGCGCTTCAATAAGGTGGGGGGGGGGCAGCCGTGCTGCACATCTCTATGCAATCTGGATCCGATCTGCTGCCTTTCAAGGCCCCACCCCTGCACCTTTAGATCCAGGTATTTTGGATATTTTAGTTACTGCATTTATCTCCCTTTTCCCTCTCAAAGGAGCTCAAGGTGGCAACCGGGTTTCTCTCCCCCGTCCTCATTTAATCCCAAGCAACAGTGCTGAGAAGGAGCGACCGGCCTATAAGGTCAGAGAGAGAGAAAGAGAGCGCTTCCTGGCCAAATGGGAGAATTCGAACCTTGGTCTCGCTCCCCAGGTCCCAGCCTGATTCTCTAACCACAACTTCACAATAACCACCATATATCTAACATAACTATTTCAGCGCCCTTCGTTCAGTCTCGAGATAAAACTTGCAGTTTTGTTTGTCTGTTTGTTAAAAAAACTAAAAAACCCAGCTTTTTAAAAATCACCTAATGTGCAAATCGCCTTGAGGAAATGAGTAAATCAAGGTCGATAATAATAATGATAACTTATTTCTTATGCAACCCTTCACCCTAAGGTCTCCGGGTGTGTGTGTGTTTGTGTGACAGCACTAAAAACAACCCACTCACCAGATCACTCCCCTCCCCTCCTGCAATGGGGCTGCTGCCCCTTCCCTCATTTCTCAAGGCACTCCGATGGGTCACAACCCCCGCAACTGCACCCCAAAGAACCACGAACCCCCCCCCCCCCCGGTGCTCCACTTCCTGGGCCAAATGCCAGCCTGGAAACTTTCTCTCCCCTGCCGCCAACCCCCCCCCCCCCAGCCCTGGACACGTGCAGGACGAAGGCGACAGCCGCTCCCCTTTCTCACATCTGGCCTGGGGAGTTTCCCTTCAGCACCCCAACCTTCTCCATGCACCCCAACCTCCTCCTTCCTCCCTTCCCTCCCTCCCCCCGCTTGCACCCCAATCCTCCCACTGCTCTCCTTGACACACAAACCCCTCTCCGCTCCCTGGCACCCCAAACCCCTCACTCCTCCCCCAAATTTCCCCTCCGGCGCCCCAACATCTACCTGCCTCCTTGCTTTCTTTACAACCGATTTCCCTTCCGCCTGGCAACCCCGATCCTCCCCTCTGGGCACCCGAATCCTTCCCCTTCTCCTTAGGACCCCCAACCCCCTCCTTCCTACTCTGGGCACCCCAATCCTCTACCCCGACACCTCAAACTCCCTATTGCCCCCTCTAATTCCCTTCCCCGCACCCCAACCCCCTCCTAATCTCCTCTCCTCCCTCGATCCCCCTCCCCTTTGCACCGCACCCCTTCTCCCTCTCCGGCACCCCAATCGCGCCCTCCTTCTTTCCCTTAGCACCCCACCCCTCTCCTCCGGGCACCCCAACCCCCTCCTTCCTTCTCCGGGCACCCCAACCCTCTCCTCCCTTGGACCGCAACACCCCCTTCGCCCCTACTCAGCACCCAACCCCTCTCCCCCTGGCACCCCGCCCTTTCCCCCCCTCCTCCCGGGCACCCCAATCCCTGGCGCCCCCGCCCTCTTTGCACCCAGCTCCCCTTCCCTCGCTTCTCTCCTCCCCTCCCCCACCTCACCGAGTGCCGGCTTTGAGGAAACATCATGTCAGGCCCCGATCCGAGGCGCAGGGCTGCGGCGGCGGATCTGGAGCGCGCTTCCTCCCGCTTGCGCCAAAGGCGTCCGCAAAGCAGGCCCGGAGCGCGCGCGCGCCTTCTTCCCCTCGCCTTCTGGGGTGCTCCGGCGGATCCTTCCTCCGCCCCGGCGGGCTATGCAAGCAGCAGCCCCGGAAGGGGAAAGAAGAGGGGGAGAAAAAGGAGCAAAAAACACCCCAAAACCTCGCGAGGCGCACGGCCTCCTTGCTTGCTGCGCCTGGGCAGAGAAGCAGGGCCCCGCCGGAGATGCGTCCTTGGCGAGGTTGGGCGCAGACGCACACGCGAGCCCCTCTCTTTCGGCTCCTTTTACTCCCGATCTCGCTCCTCCTCTTGCTCCAGGTCGTGCTCCCGCTCTCCCCGGCTCCCTCGGCTCAGGATGCGACCCTCCCCGCGGCCTCAGGCCTTGGCCCGAGCGGCGCAGAGCTTTGCCAAAAGGAGACGGACACCCGTGCGCGCCGCTCCGCCTTCCCCAGCTATTGTTTAATGGCGGCTGCGGAGGCGCCTCTCCTCTCCTGCGGCTGAGCGCCGGCGCCACCTGCCGTCGGGCCGCGGCATCTCCCGAGGACGCGCACCCCCCCCCGAAACACCCCCAAAATATCCCCCCCCCAACCGCCAGCCATGGATGTATGTACAGGATTAGGGAGCTAGGAGGGTCGGGGTGCTAAGGGAAAGAGAGGCTTGGATATTCTGTTGATGTGCTGTTGTGTGCTCTTTTGGAAGTGGCCCATGCCCAGTCAGATGGGCGGGGTACATAATAATAATAATAATAATAATAATAATAATAATAATAATAATAATAATAATTCAGTCCTGTATACCTGAAGGAGCGTCTCCACCCCCGGACACTGAGATCCAGCGCCAAGGGCCTTCTGGCGGTTCCCTCACTGCGAGAAGCAAAGGTACAGGGAACCAGGCAGAGGGCCTTTTCGGTGGTGGCACCCGTCCTGTGGAACTCCCTCCCTTCAGATTTCAAAGAGATGGACAACTACCAGATATTTAGAGGACATCTGAAGGCAGCCCTGTTTAGGGAAGCTTTTAATGTTTAATAGACTATTGCATTTTAATATTTTGTTGGAAGCCACCCAGAGTGGCTGGGGAAACACAGCCAGATGGGCGGGGTACAAATCATTATTATTATTATTATTATTATTATTATTATTGAGTTATAGCCACTTTTAACTATCTGCTTTTATCCCCCTCTTCTTTAAGTATTTATGTGCCTTATTTTACCTCCATCTGATACTAGTCTGTGAACGTAATAAAGTTTGCAATAATAATAATAATAATAATAATAAATTTTATGTGAGTTATAACCACTTTTAACTATCTGCGTTTATCACCCTCTTCTTTAAGTATCATGTGCCTTATTTTACCTCCATCTTATGCAAGTCCGTGACCATAATAAAGTTTGTAATGCTGTAAGAATTGCAGAAAGGGTAATTGGTGTTAGCTTGCCTTCAATAGAGACAATTTATGCTACCCGAGTTAGGAAGAGAGCAGAGAGAATTGTAGCAGATCCTTTACATCCCGGTCATCATCTGCTTGATTTACTTCCATCTGGACGTCGCTACAGGACTTCATATACAAAATCGGCCAGGCACAAGAATAGTTTTTTCCCTTGTGCCATTAAATTGTTAAATTTGTAGTTGTATAGCTTAAGGGGAGGTAAAATATGGGTGGGGTTTCTTTGCTTCTTTGCATTGTGAGAGGAACAGTGTCTGTATGTTTACATTGCAATGTAGCCGAAACAAATTCCAAGTATGTTGGAAAATGTACTTGGCCAATAATAAATTATTCCTATTATTCCTATTCCTATAATAATTTTACGTGAGTTATAACCACTTTTAACTAATTGCTTTTATCCCTCTCTTCTTTCAGTCTTGTGTACCTTATTTTATTTCCATGTTTGTATCTTATGCTAGTCCGTGACTGTAATTGAGATACGAGTCTCATAATGTCATTATTATGATTGGCAGACCAACTCTGCATTACAAAGGGGGTCTGCTAACATGACATCAAGACTGGCAACATCAACCCTGCCATGTGGGCATCCCTTTGCAGAAGACCGCAGTGCCTGGAGACAGACAGTCAAGTCGTGACCAGAGGAGGAACGAAGGCTGGGAGGATTTCAGGGAGAAGAAACACCATGGTTCATCTGCCATGGTGGTTTTGCTCACCTGTTTGGGCGAAGGAGGTGAACAGCAGCAGCAGAAGAAGAACCTGGCGGAATCTCCACATCTTGACGCTTGCCAAGGAGGGAGATGCCTGGCGCTTAACTCTTCAGCCTCTTGCCCCCCCCCCGTAGCTTTTATGACGTCCACCCTCTGGACTCTACCTTCCCTAGGAAGCCACAATGTAGACTTGAGATCTGATAGGCAGGCTTATCGTTTTCGGTTGCCACATGGCTGATCCCACCACAAACAGCAATCAGATAGTGAGATGGGGAGATTGGGGGAAATGAGAAATGGAGTGACCCCAGAATTGGAGATTTTTTAAAGCAAAGGTTTACGAAATCAGAGGAGCAAAGATAATTCATTAAAACAAAATCAGAGACCAGCTTTCGGCAAACTCAAGTGGCGGTTACTATCTCCTCCTCCTCCTCCTTCATTAATTAAATTTGTATACTGCCCTTCTTTCTGACAGGACACTGGACACTGGATTCCTAATGGTTTCTCCCACCTGGCACTGGGGAAGAAGCAGCACCTCAAAGCCCAGCCCAGCATCCCTATTTGCCCTGGAGGAAGATTGGAGGGTATGTTGTCTCCTGAGGCACACGGATGCCAGCAAGTCACAGTGCAAGAAGCCAGCACTGAAAAAGGCCAAATCTCTGATTTGGGGAGAGGGGCTTTAGCTTGGGGTTAGAGTCCCTGCACTGCATGCAGAAGAGTAGACAGATTGGTGGGGATCTCTCCATGTTTGACTTGGATCATATAAAGCTACTGATTTCAAACCCTCCCCTCCCCACAAGTCCACAACTAGGAAGGGGTGAATCTCTGTGTTGGGGTGTCTCCCAGTTTTTCATCTTCCCACTCTTCAGTTCCATGCACCACACATACACATCACCTTACAATTTAAAAAAAAAAAAGTCATGCGGATGAATTAGCAGTTTATTGTGAATTACTCTTGAGACACAGAGTTGCATGCAAGTTTGCCAAAATGGCGCGTCTTTGCAAAGCAATTTCCCCTAAAACAAGGCATTTGGGGGCAGGATCCTTTCACTGATAGACACGCCTCATTCCAGTCTCTGAATTTTTGTGCACTAAACTTGCCTGGAGAGCCAAACTGCAAAATTCAGAGGAGTGCAAATTTGAAAGCATGGCTGTGTTTCGGTTCTTATTCCAGAAAGTGTGAATGAAAGAGGTACAATCTTACCTTTGAGCTGAATTTAATTTCCCCTCTGTCCCTCTGGTATGTCACCCACAACCATTAGCCTGGAGGAGTTTGGCATGTGAAACTGGTAACTTTTAACAGCCCACCCTCTTGTTAAATGCATTTTGGTGCCCAAGTCTTTCATATGATTGCCTAGGAATCCTAGATCTCAGACCAGTGTTTTGGACATTGATGAAATGCCCAGGGGAAGTCCCCTAGGTCTGAAATGAAATACCTCCTGTTGAACAGGGTGAGAAATTCCCACAATCCTCGCCTTCCGGTGTCCCAGAAGGCAGCGTCCAAATCTATACCAGGCTGAAGAGGGAGGATGGAGGAAGGTTGAATCATCTAAAGTGAGGTGCGGTTAATCTTTTGGCCATCCAGGTGTTGATGGATGTCAACTCCCATTGCCCCGTATTGGCCATGTTGTCTGGGGCTGGAGGGTCATAGCTGTCAAGTTTTGGATTTGAAAATAAGGGATCAGCAGTCTCACCTATCCCGGGGACAGTCACATGTCAGTGGTGGGCGGAGCCAGAAGCAAAAGTGGGTGGAGCAGCAATGTAGGGCAGCCAGCAAAGAGGAGGGCAGCCATGTGCTCTGCGTGATGGAGCCCCATCGTCTTCTTGTCTGATCCCATCAAAACTGGACAGGAAGCAGCAGCTGCTCAAAGGCAGCCAGGCTCCGCCCACCAGTTAACCCTATTGGCCGGCTGAGGGGCTCGGTGGCAACGGATAGGGGCTGATGCAGGGGGAGGAATACACCCCCCTGTAAGCACGGGAAAGGGCTCCCACTTGCTTTGAGGGCTGAGGCTTTTCTCTCCAAGTAGGCGAGGTCTTCCCACCCAGTCCCTGGCCAGCAGGGGAGGAGCTGCTTCCATTCCATTGGAGTCCAACAACATCTGGAAGGTGACAGGTTCACCTCCCCTGATCCAAAGGACGAGGAGGAGATCTATGGAACTTTGGTCAGTCCAGACATTTGGACAACGGTGGGGAACCTTTGGTCCTCCAAAGGTTGCTGGACTCCCATCAGCTGCAGCAAGCATGGCCAAAGGACAGGGATAACAGGAGTTGCAATTCAGCAGCATTGGGAAGGCCAAAGGTCCCCTTCCCCTGCATTAGGAGAAACCAGGTAGGATAGGAGGAGTCGCTCCAGGAAGTCAGAGGTGTATGGCACTCTGAGAGATTGTTCCAGCCGTATGGGGACAGGGAGAGAGAAGGGGCAGAGAGATAGAGCATTGAAGGTTGTGGGGAAGAGGTGTGATGGGGAACATGGTCGGAGCAAGGAGGTGAGCGTTTTTTTTTAAGGGGATGGGGAGGGACTGAAGGAACCTGTGGAAACCTAACAGTGTACGAAACGCCTGATATTTTCTGAAGCTGTTGAGGGGGAGTCAGTGTGCATGCGTGTGTGGTTGCGGGATTCAAGCCAAACAGCTTATGTAGCAAGCAGAAGCATTAAAAGAAGAAGAAGAAGAACGAGGATGTCTCTGCTCTTTCCTTCTTCTCGTCACTTGGCCATGGTTTCCTTGATCCAAGGAAGGTACTTGGAAATGCGAGTGTATACGGCAGGAGGGCAGGGGTTGCTGTAGGAGAGGATTCCATGCGCTACGCCATTGCACACCAAAGGATCACCCTTCTCCCCCTGTGGAAGGAAGGAAACAAAGATGGCAGATGGGGGAATATTTGGATCCATCTCCTCAAGGAGGTCTTGAACGGTGACAAGATTGGCACACCTGCCAATTCCTTTTCCCCCGTTTTGAATTTCACCCAATATTTAAACTCAGCTCCCCACTTTCGTACATTGCTTCATAGTTTTCTCTGAATACATATTTATTGTATTCATAGGCTTCCTTCTCCTGTGAGGAGTTCAAGATGTCATGTCATCCAGAAAACAACCTTGCGAGGTAGGCCAGGCTGGGAGCTAGTTACTAGCCCCCAGGGTCACCTGGGGAGCTGTGTGGCTGGGGATTGACATGCACATGTTTCCTGGGATTGCTGCATGGCAGGGGAGCGGACCTCCCCCCACCGTTGGGGGTCCCTTCAAACTCTACATTTCTATGATTCCGTCATCTGTGACGGGGGGGGGGTGGCATTCAACTCTTCGAGGCTCAGCCCTGAGGCACAGATATGAAGAGCAGCAATCCCCATCTACCCAGTGACTGGCCTCTGCCCACGTCCATTTTGCTGGACAAGAGGATTACCCCCTTTCCTCGCTTGGCTCCAGCTTATGGATCTCCCACCAGGCCCTGGCAGCATCTCCAGCTGTGGCTGGGCGGGAGACTGTTAGAGTTTTCAAATTGCCTACGTGCAGAAATTCAGCTGTCTATCTTCAAGCAGTTACTAGTTGGCAGAAAGGTCAGATCTGCTATCTCTCTAGACCCTTAGCAATGACCTGTGATTGGTCAGTGTGTTCCTAAAGAGTGAGCTCTGTGTGAGAGCTTGTGTGGCTAGTGTGTGGTTTGGTGTGGAGAAAGTGGTCAGTGTTGAGAGAGAGACAGTGAGGAAAGATTTATGTTTTGTTTCTTTTATTTTGTAAAGTCTGTACATAGTAACTTATAGATACTAGTTGTTTCAATAAATGTTGTATATAGTTATCCAGTGAGTTGCTGAGTTCCTGCGTTGTGCTGTCCAGTTAATTACACAACAGCCAGAAGCTTCCAGAAAAAGTCTGCGGTTAACTCTGCTGTGTCCAGGAATACGTTATACTCCTGACACTAAATCTTAAGAGAGACAACCCCGTCCGAAACACTGACAATGCTGAGCTAACCGCTCAAAACCACGAGGACTGGAATCTTTATTTGGTTAAAACCAAAGCTCAGTGATAGAGCACTTGCTTGGCATGCAGAATGTCCCAATGGCACCCCCGGGTAGGGCTAAAAATGTCTGCTGCTGTTTGCCAGAGTAGGCATTACTGAGCTTTTCCTATGCATCTCCCTGGGCAAGGGAAGGGAAAACCAGTTTCCTAGGTTTCTATTTATTATTAAGTTTCCATGCATACATACATACATACATACACATTCTACGTATTTTCCTCCACCTGTTCCCACCGCAGCTTCCTTTTCCACGCTGCAGATCCCCTGCCTCTGGTATTATCGCTCTGCTGTTTCTGCTGACTCTTACCTGGTCAAATAACTGACAGCTGTCTTCACGTTCACCTGCACAGATCTTTCCATAATCAATCTCGGGATAGAACTTCCGGCACTCGCTTCGGTCATAGATGCTGGCGTTGGCCTCATGCAGCCTTAATGCGCAATCTTTCCCATTCGAGTTCCAGCCGGCCACACTGCAGGGTGTCCCCTCGGAGAGGTCCTTGCTAGATGTTGGCAATGGCAGGATGCGAATGTTTTCATTCAGACGAACCTTTGAACGCAGCTGGGGAAAGGAGAGGGAGATGAGGCAGAAATGAGCGCCTTAGCGTTGCAACGGGAAGCCCTTTAGGGAGCCTACTGGACCCTGTTCGTTTACGAATGTGGAACTGAATTCATTACAAGGAACTCTGATGGTGATAATAATCCGATCATACAACAACAACAACAACAACAACAACAATAATAATAATAATAATAATAATAATAATAAATTTTATACCCCGCCCTTCCCAGCCAATAACCGGGCTCAGGGCGGCTAACACTAATTAAAATCACAGCAAAAACATAAACACAATCAATTTAAAATACAGATTAAAATACAAATTTAAAAATTCAAAATTAAAACTGCAGTCTCATTTTCAAATAGCCCACCAATAAAAGAATGAAGCGTAAGTATGAAACAGAAACCAACCCAAAGGCCAGGTGGAACAGCTCCGTCTTGCAGGCCCTGCGGAAAGATGCCAAATCCCGCAGGGCCCTGGTCTCTTGTGAGAGACTGTTCCACCAAGTCGGTGCCAATACCGAGAAAGCCCTGGCCCTAGTTGAGGCCAACCTAGCATCTTCGTTGCTCGGGACCTCCAAAAGATTATTATTTGAGGACCTTAAGGTCCTACACGGGACATACCAGGAGAGGCGGTCCCTTAAGTACGAGGGTCCTAAGCCGCGTAGGGCTTTAAAGGTCAAAAACCAGCACCTTAAACCTGACCCTGTACTCCACCGGGAGCCAGTGCAGCTGGTAGAGCACTGGATGAATGTGGTCCCGCGGCAAAGACCCGGTAAGGAGCCTCGCCGCGGCATTCTGCACCCGCTGGAGTTTCTGGGTCAGCTTCAGGGGCAGCCCCACGTAGAGCAAGTTGTTGTTGTTGTTCAGTCGTTCAGTCGTGTCCGACTCTTCGTGACCCCATGGAACAGAGCACGCCAGGCACGCCTATCCTTCACTGCCTCTCGCAGTTTGGCCAAACTCATGTTAGTAGCTTCGAGAACACTGTCCAACCATCTCGCCCTCTGTCGTCCCCTTCTCCTTGTGCCCTCCATCTTTCCCAACACCAGGGTCTTTTCTAGGGAGTCTTCTCTTCTCATGAGGTGGCTAAAGTACTGGAGCCTCAACTTCAGGATCTGTCCTTCTAGTGAGCACTCAGGGCTGATTTCTTTGAGAATGGATATGTTTGATCTTCTCGCAGTCCATGGGACTCTCAAGAGTCTCCTCCAGCACCATAATTCAAAAGCATCAATTCTTCGGCGATCAGCCTTCTTTATGATCCAGCTCTCACTTCTGTACATTACTACTGGGAAAACCATAGCTTTAACTATACGGACCTTTGTCGGCAAGGTGATGTCTTTGCTTTTTAAGATGCTGTCTAGGTTTGTCATTGCTTTTCTCCCAAGAAGCAGGCGTCTTCTAATTTCGTGACTGCAGTGATCAAGGAACCCAAGAAAGTGAAATCTCTCACTGCCTCCATAACTCCAGAGCGAGTTACTAATGGCCAAAGAGCTGGATTCAGCTAAATGAGTCCGTTATATTTCATACATGGGGATGGAAGGAGACATTTGGCATTTAGCCGGCCAGAGTGGCTGGGGAGACCCAGCCAGATGGGCGGGGTACAAATAATAAATTATTATTCTTATTCTTATTCTGCCTTCAGGGTCACTGCCCTCGGGGGTGCTTGCAGAGTGAGGAAAAAAAATGCTTGGCGTGAGGTACCTTGAGCAGAAGGATATCATTTGGAAAGGTGCTGTTCTCGGATATAAACTCTGGGTGCTGGTATACACGGGCCACGCTGTGAAATTCATATTCAGAGTCATGTGCTCCCAGGAAAACTGTATCAACACTGGGGGGGGGGGGGGAAGCATCAGTCCAGGGTCAGAGATCCAAAGAATCAATACCCTTTCAGTCCCTGTGCAAAAGACCACCCCATGGTCCCTTAATAATAACAACAAGTTGTTGTTGTTTGTACCCCACCCATCAGACTGGGTTTCCCCAGGCACTCTGGGAGACTTCCAACAGAATATACAAAAACACAGCAGAACACCAGACATTCAAAGCTTCCCCGCACAGGGCTGCCTTCAGATGTTTGCAGAAGTTCATAACTTTTATCTATTTCTTTGACATCTGACGGGAGGGAATTCCACAGGGAGGGCGCCACCACCGAGAAGGCCCTCTGCCTGGTCGCCTGTAACATCACTTCTCTCAGTGAGGGAACCACCAGAAGACCCTTGGGAGTTGGATTTAAGTGTCTGGGCTGAATGATTGGGGTGGAGACGCTCCTTCAGGGATACAGGGCCGAGACTGTTTAGGGCTTTAGTAGCCAGCACCAGTTGTGCTCAGAAGCATACTGAGAGCCATTGTAGATATTTTAGGACCGAATGGTCCTGGCAGGAGCTCCAAGCCACCAGTCTAGTAGCCGCATTCTGGATTAGTTGTAGTTTCTGAGTCACCTTCAAAGGAATAGGAATAGGAATAATTTATTATTGGCCAAGTACATTTTCCAACATACTTGGAATTTGTTTCGGCTACATTGCAATGTAAACATACAGACACCGTTCCTACTCTTCACTGTCACCACATAGCGCTGGCCTTTTGGGTGAAAGCATCACGGGCTGAACCTCATGTACACAGGTGACTACACGACAACGGCCGTCCTTGCCAACCCACCTCCAAAGGGAAGGGGCAGGAGGCTTGGATTCTCGTGTCCAGATTTAGATTCTGCATGGTTTCTATCTATGGGTAGGGGAGAGGTGCTTTGTGTACAGCAATAATAATATTATTATAATAATATAATAAATTTTTATTTATACCCCGCCCTTCCCAGACAAAAACCGGGCTCAGGGCGGCTAACACTAATTAAAATCACAGCAATAAACATAAAAACAATCAATTTAAAATACAGATTAAAATACAAATTCAAAATTCAAACTGCAGTCTCATTTTCAAATAGACCACCAATAAAAGAATGAAGCATAATCTTTGCATAATCTCCTTTCCCCATTCTCCTTATCTGGCCCCAACGGAACCAAACCGGAACAACCATCTTGCTAGAGTAGGCACACTATTCTTGTGCCTGGCCGATTTTGTATATGAAGTCCTGTAGCGACGTCCAGATGGAAGTGAATCAAGCAGATGATGACCGGGATGTAAAGGATCTGCTACAATTCTCTCTGCTGTCTTCCTAACTCGGGTAGCATAAATTGTCTCTATTGAAGGCAAGCTAACACCAATTACCCTTTCTGCAATTCTTACAGCTCGTTGGAGCTTTTTCTTGTCTCTCTTGGAGGCTGTACCGTACCAAGCTGTTATAGAATTACAGAGAACAGTTTCAATGATGCCTCTGTAGAATTGGATCAACACTTCCTGGGACAATTTAAATTTCCTTAGTTGACGCAGGAAATACAGCCTCTGGTGGACCAAAGGTAGCCCCATGAAGAGCGCATTGCAGTAATCTGAGCAGGAGATGACCAGAGCATGCACCACTCTGGTGAGACAGTCTGCGGGCAGGGAGGGTCTCATCCTGCATACCAGATGGAGCTGGGAGACAGATGCCCTGGACACAGAATTGCCCTATGCCTCCGTAGTAAGTCCAAAATGAACCCCAGGCTGCACACCTGGTCCTTTAGATGTTTTTTTTTAAGGAAGCGGTTTAACAACCATTTCTTTCAGCGGGTCTGGGGAGACTCCCTCACAAAGGGAGGTGTTGTTATGAAATATTAGATATTAAAACTAATATTAGATATTGTTGATTGTGGGAAATTAACTGACGTGATGAACAGGATGATGTGAAGGGAAGGCCACCACGAGGCATTCTCGGGGGCTCCTCCTTTTATTGAAAACTCACAGCTAGGTTAAACATTAACATACAGAGAGAACTCTAAAGACCAAATAAGGAATGGTGCTACCTTCTAATACCAAATATGGAAAGCTGCTCCTTTGGCTACACCCACATGACATCTTCATTATGTACGTGCTCTCCTCTCACTTACTCACCCCCTCCCGCTGAACACCTCATGATCCCCCAGTACTTTCCCACCTATTCCTTTGTTCTCCTGCTCTGCCTAAACATGTGTTTCCCAACTTGGTGCCCACAATGCCCACAGAGCCATATGGTGTGCCAATTGAGGCTCTGTAGGTTGATTAATTAAGTGTGGTATGCCAACACTTATATATTAATTATTCTATCTTGAAAAAAGGGCGTGGCATGCCTGCGCCTGGCTAAACTATAATTCCCACAAGGAGGTATTCACCACCCCACAGAACCCATTGCCCAGCCCTGTCTGGCTCACTTTTATGAGCCAGGATGGGCAAGGATCAAGGAGATGGGGGGTTGGTTTTACTTGTCCAAGCATCCTGTCCACTTCCTCAGAGGTAACAGGTTGAAATGGATCCCATGCAACTTGACTAGACGGAGCAATGGCACTTTCCTGCCCCTGCCCTGCTCCCTTCCAAGCAATTACCTTTACCTGGGATGATGAGCACTCCTTAAAAAAGAGGGAGGCTTTGGGGCTGCTTACCTTTCGCAGCGTGCAGAAGTCATGACCCACTGGCGCCCCACGAGGAATCCGCCACAGGTGTGATCATTTTGGGAATCCAGCAAGGCAGCCATGTAGGGTCTGGAGTGAGGCCTGGCTTCGTTCGGGCAATCACTCTGCCTCCGCAGTGGATCTGCAAGAAGCACATGCACATGCTGTTGCTGCTTGCAAATTCTAGAGTGCTGTCGTTCCTGAGCACCATCGCAAAGGTTGGTGGTGACCTTGAAAGCCCCAAATGGCCCCGTTCCAGTATACCTGAAGGAATGAGGTTGGGCTTGGCCCCAAAGAGTAGTAGAAATTGACTCGTTGAGTTAGCGGGTTTTACTCACCTCTTTGGGCCAAGGAGGAGGACAGCAGCAGCAGCAGCAGAAGAAGAACCTGGCTGTGTCTCCACATCTTGATGCTTGCCAAGGAGGTAGATGCCTGGCGCTTAACCCTTCAGCCTCTTGACCCCTTAAGCTTTTATTTCCTCCACCCTCTGGACTCCACCTTCCCCAGGAAGGCACAGTCTAGACTTGAGATCTGATAGGCAGGCTTATAGTTTCTAGCTAGCCACGTGGCTGATGCCACCATGAAGAGCAATCAGATAGTCTGATGGGGAGACTGGAAAAAATGAGAAATGGAGTGATCCCGGAATTGGAGACTTTTTAAGCAAAGGTTTATCAAATCAGAGTGATGAAGACAATGTATTCATTAAAACAAAACCAGAGACCAGCTTTTGGAAATCTCAAGTGGCTGTTACTTTACTATTATTATTATTATTATTTTATTGAATTTGTATACTGCTTTTCTTTCTAACAGGACATTGGATTCCTAATGGTTTCTGTGGCCACTTGGTTGAAACCACCATCACCTCAGGTCTTTTAATCAGTTTCCAAACAGAATGGAAAATCTCTTTGCCTCTTTCGTGGCCTCATGCCTCAGCTGTGGCACAGAGGTGTCTTGCCGCCATCTTTGTGTCTTGTCTGATTATTTCCTCTTACTTTGGGGTGTTGGAGGGGTGACTGAGGGCCTGGCCACTCAACCGTATAACTCATGGACATGCATCAAAGATTAACATTGGGAGACTTGGAGCGAGTTCCAGAGTTTAACTATGCACTGCATGAAGAAGATGTGTGTTTGCCTCTTGCTGAATCCTTCCACATTCCTCCATTCCAGTCCCAATGGGCATCATCCATCGCTGACCATGCCCTTTTCTAACTAGAGCAATTGAACCCAGGACATTCTGCATGCAAAGCAGGGGGTCTTACACCAAGCTAACAATTCTCTCCCCATACTGGAGATTTGGCCTGTTCCACTGGTGGCTTCTGTCCTTTGCGACGGGTGGGAGAGAAACCAGGGAGACCAACAGCGGTGCCATATCCAAGCTTGGGCAGAGAGGCAGCTCATCCCAGTCTCCTCCCCATCCTTCTCCCTGCTGAATCCCACAAGGGGTAAACACAAGCGCTACAAGCATGGCAAGCGAGCAAACGCTTCACGCTGTTATGGCCGCCGCCATCCCATTTGTCCTTCTGCTCTCCAGATGTTGTTCTCCTCCAGCTCCCATGAGCTCCAGCGAGAGATGGGCAGCCTTGCCAATCCCAGGTTTCCAGGCCCAATTCTGTGGGATGTAAAAAGAACAGGGGCAGTCAAACCCAACTTTTTTCTAGAAGGTTGTCTCAGTCCTCAAGCCGGAACTTCCTGTCTTCCTGGACTGAGACAAAACTTCCTTATATGGAACTTTACAGTTGGGAGCGGCCAACTGTAGCTCAGGCCGGGCTCCATTTTGTCGCTGGTCAGTTGTCGTGTTGATCTCTCTCTCTGACAGTTTAAAAGCAGCATTACTAAAAATGTACCGTTGTCACTAGGCCAAGAGTAGAAAAGGGGGACTTTCTCTCATAAGGAGAAAGTCACCACATGTATATTGTTTAGCAACTTTTAAGCCTGCCTCTAGGATCCTGTGTGTGACTAGATGATTACTTGTGAGTAAACGTTTTTCACTTGACCGAAGACTGTGAAGTGTCTTATTGAAAGAGGGATCAAAAGGGGAAGACACCAGGATAACATTTTTATGACTCTAGCGAGTCTATGCAAACTATCCGCTGTGCATGTGAGGTAAAAAGGGAATGTTAGCTCTGCTGATATTATCGAGCTTGTAAACGCAAGTTGGGATAGGATATCTAAAACAATATATCCCTCAACATTCCCACAAATTCAAGGTGCTCAAAAGCTCACGACTCATAGAACCGTAGAATCGGAGAGCTGGATGGGACCATGTGGATCATCTAGTCCAACCCCCTGCAATGCAGCTGCCCCATACCAGGATCAAAGACGCAACCTTGGCTTCACTGTCACCACATAGCGCTGGCCTTTTGGATGAAAACATCACGGGCTGAACCTCATGTACACAGGTGACTACACGACAACGGCCGTCCTTGCCAACCCACCTCCAAAGGGAAGGGCAGGAGGCTTGGATTCTCGTGTCCAGATTTAGATTCTGCATGGTTTCTATCTATGGGTAGGGGAGAGGTGCTTTGTGTACAGCAATAATAATAATATTATTATAATATAATAAATTTTTATTTATACCCCGCCCTTCCTAGCCAAAAACCGGGCTCAGGGCGGCTAACACTAATTAAAATCACAGCAAAAAACATAAAAAACAATCATTTTAAAATACAGATTAAAATTCAAAATTCAAACTGCAGTCTCATTTTCAAATAGCCCACCAATAATTTCATTTCATTTCATCTCATTTTCAAATAGCCCACCCATTCTCCTTATCTGGCCCCAACGGAACCAAACCGGAACAACCATCTTGCTATCCAATTGTCAACAGGTCAGGAACCTTTGGCGCTCCAGATGTTCTTCTGCAGCTCCCATCAGCCCCAGCAAGGGATGGGCAGCTCTGCTAATTCCGGATTCATTCTGTTTCTCCTTTCCCCAGTCTCCTTATATGGCCCCAACAGAACCAAACCGCACAAACCGTTTTGCTATCTGATTTTCATCAATGTGTGCGTTGGGGGGGGGGGTGTCTGTCGTGTAGCTGGAGAGAAAAAATTAAACATGTTGCTTCAGGGTTAGTGAGAGGCCCACCCAGATCCCGGACTCCTTCCTTGACGTGATCTTCCACTGCTATTCTTCCTCCTTTGGACTTTTCTAGGGTGCTTCTCGATCTTCAGCCTCTCCCATGGCCAACATGGCTCCAGAGGCTGGGGGATCTGAGGAGGAAATTCATGTATGTGTGATATTTTTGTATTTGATTTCTGTTGGAAGCCGCCCAGAGTGGCTGGGGAAATCCAGCCAGATGGGCAGGGTACAAATAACTATTATTATTATTATTATTATTATTATTATTTATACCTGAGGAGCCAATCCAAGGGAAGCCCCCAGGGGTGTCCGCCCCGAGCTCACCTGCCTTTGGTCACTTTGGCAGTCAGCTTGAATCCAATTTTCCCCCCCAGCCAGTGAGGAGGAGTTCAGGCTCCACCCCAGCCAGGAATCCCCAACACGGTTGTCCCCATGACTGAGTGGCATCGGGTGAAATGGCTGCCAGCCTGTCGTGGATAGCCATGATGTGCTCCTTGGAGCTTAGATCTGCCATCTCCTCTACAGCTCCTGTGCCAGTGTTGCCTCGGCAGCGGCCTCTTGGCAAATAGGAGATCTTCTTTCTTCCCTAGCTGGGAGAAGTGCCATTGTGTGGGTCACCCTGGGGGCCAGAAATCTCTTGAGCCGGCCCTGCAGAATCACCTGGTGGTGACTTTGTGAGCAGGATGATGTTTTAGGTAGACCATTGGCCTGATCAACTTGCATCATCTAATGTTCATACTCCTATGCTGTGTTTCCGTAGCTATGGTAAAGGTAAAGGGACCCCTGACCATTAGGTCCAGGCGTGTCCGACCCTAATTCTTCCAAATGTACAGGAAGATCAAACAGCCCTTCAACCATCTCATGAAGAAGAGAGAGACTGACTGCCAATAGACCAGCATAAAGCCACCCTCTTAACCTGGAATGTAGCTGGGTGGGCAGTAGCCTCCAAGAACACTCAATTCACTGATTTCCTTTCACAATATCACATCATCTTGATCCAGGAAACCTGGACCAGGAATGACATAGTATTAAAGGGGTATCATTGCTTTAAAATCGGAGCTGAATCAGGAAAGAGATACGGCAGAGCAAAAGGGGGTTTGGGGACCCTTATCTCCACCAAAATGGGCGCTACACCAAGGTCCCTACCTTCCCTAAAGACAACTGCCATGGCTACCCTGCTCCATCTAAAAGAGAAGACTCTACTAATCATAAATGTATATATGTCTCCAGCGTGCCAGAAATCTGATATCAGAGCCCAATGGAGTGAGTTGGAAGGATATGTGGCAGATCTCATCATACAGAACCCCAGTGCAATGGTGGTACTGGGAGGGGACCTAAATGCTAGACTAGGACCGAATAATCAAACTTTATACACACGTTTTGGCCAAATCCCACCTGACTGGGAGGCAGTAGGGCCACTAAAAACTAGAGCCTCAAAGGATCAAATGTCAAATTTTGCAGGTCTCTGTCTAGCCCAAATGACCTATAAACTAGGTCTCTATATTCTAAATGGGACCCTGGGAAAGGACCACCCGGCAGAGTTCCATTAGGTCCAGGCGTGTCCGACTCTGGGGTTGCGGCGCTCATCTCGCATTACTGGCTGATGGAGCCGGTGTCCAGCTTCCAGATCATGTGGCCAGCATGACTAAGCCGCTTCTGGCGAACCAGAGCAGCGCACGGAAACGCCGTTTACCTTCCCGCCGGAGTGGTACCTATTTATCTACTTGCACTTTTGACGTGCTTTCGAACTGCTAGGTGGGCAGGAGCAGGAACCGAAAAACGGGAGCTCACCCCGTCACGGGCATTCGAACCACCGACCTTCTGATCGGCAAGCCCTAGGCTCTGTGGTTTAGACCACAGCGCCACCCGCACTAAACCAACCACAAAAAGAGGGTTTAGGGGGGCGGTTCTGAATCCAGGCTCTCATCAATCCTTGGCATGTAAGACCATATGAATTCAGCACAGAACCACCACCGCCTCTGGTCTTTTAATCGGTTTCCAAGCAGACTAGAAAGTCTCTTTGCCCCTTTCAATCAAGCGGTCACAGAAACCATTAAGAGTCCACTGTCCTGTCGGAAATAAGGGCAGTACAGTATACAAATTTAATAAATAACAATAGTACTGTAGTAGTATCTGAAGAAGTGTGCATGTACACGAAAGCTCATACCAAGAACAAACTTAGTTGGTCTCTAAGGTGGCACTGTGGGTTAAACCACAGAGCCTAGGGCTTGCCGATCAGAAGGTCGGCGGTTCGAATCCCTGTGACGGGGTGAGCTCCCGTTGTTCGGTCCCAGCTCCTGCCCACCTAGCAGTTCGAAAGCACGTCAAAGTGCAAGTAAATAGGTACCGCTCCGTCGGGAAGGCAAACGTTGTTTCCATGTGCTGCTCTGGTTCGCCAGAAAGCAGCTTTGTCATGCTGGCCACATGACCCGGAAGCTGGACGCCGGCTCCCTTGGCCTATAGAGCGAGATGAGCGCCGCAACCCCAGAGTCGGACACGACTGGACCTAATGGTCAGGGGTCCCTTTACCTTTACCTTTAAGGTGCTACTGGAAGGAATTTTTTATTTTATTTTGTTTTGACTATGGCAGACCAACCTGGCTACCTACCTGTAATAGTAAGATAATAATAGTAACAGCCACTTGAAATTTCCAAAAGCTGGTCTCTTATTTTGTTTTAATGAATACATTGTCTTCATTACTCCGATTTAATAAGCTTTTGCTTAAAAAGTCTCCAATTCTGGGGTCACTCTGTTTCTCATTTTTTCCAGTCTCCCCATCGGACTATCTGATTGCTGTTCATGGTGGGATCAGCCACGTGGATAGAGAGAAACGATAAGCCTGCCTATCAGATCTCAAGTCTGTCTCCAGGCACTGCGGTCGTCTGCAAGGGACGTGTCCTACATTCAGGGTGTGGGTGCCCTTCGCTAGTGTTGGCATAATGGCACCATCCATGAACCAGAGGCAGGAATCAGCATGGGGAACTGAGGTGATATGCCGTTGTTGGGTGGCAAATCCAATCCAGAGTCATCCCTTTGCCTCCTGTGAATTCACTGGATTTCCTAGGAAACCAGGATTCCCATTCTTTCCCTTTATGTCTTCCCATATTTATTCAAAGCCACCGGTTTTCCAAAACTAAAGGAGTAGACAAATTCATGGGGATCATTCAATGGCTCATTTCGGAAGGGGAAATTGGGGATTCTACCTTGGAGAGGCAGTGAGACATTTTACTTTCTTGGACTCCATGATCACTGCCGATGGTGACAGCAGTCACAAAATTAAAAGACGTCCGTATAGTTAAAGCTATGGTTTTCCCAGTAGTAATGTATGGAAGTGAGAGCTGGACCATAAAGAAGGCTGATCGCCGAAGAATTGATGCTTTTGAATTATGGTGCTGGAGGAGACTCTTGAGAGTCCCATGGACTGCAAAAAGATCAAACTAATCCATCCTTAAAGAAATCAGCCCTGAGTGCTCACTGGAAGGGCAGATCCTGAAGTTGAGGCTCCAGTACTTTGGCCACCTCATGAGAAGAGAAGACTCCCTAGAAAAGACCCTGATGTTGGGCACAAGGAGAAGGGGACGACAAAGTCTCCAATTCTGGGATCACTCCATTTCTCATTTTTCCCAATCTCCCCATCTGACTATCTGATTGCTGTTCGTGGTGTGAAACTATACGCCTGCCTATCAGATCTCGTCTAGACTGTGGCTTCCTATGGAAGGTGGAGTCCAGAGGGTGGAGGAAATAAAAGCTTAAGGGGTCAAGAGGCTGAAGAGTTAAGCGCCAGGCATCTCCCTCCTTGGCAAGCATCAAGATGTGGAGACACAGCCAGGCTCTTCTTCTGCTGCTGCTGTCCTTCTCCTCGGCCCAAAGAGGTGAGCAAAACCACCATGACAGATGCACCATGGTGTTTCTTCTCTCTGAAATCCTCCTCCCAGCGGTCCTTCCTCCTCTGGTCACTACTTGACTGTCTGTCTCCAGGCACTGCAGTCTTCTGCAAGGGGTGTGTCCTACATTCAGGGTGTGGGTGCCCTTTGCTAGTGTTTCCGTAATAACATAAACCCCTGTGTTGCAAACTTCAAGCCTAGTGTAAAAGAGGCAACACGTAGACCGATGAATGATGGGCACAATTATGTCTTTATAATTTGCAGCGAAGTAATAATAGCTGTACATTCTGAGTACCTAAATACATCCGGTGAGACAGCGTTCCGGAAAAATACACTGTTTTGACGTGGTCTTCTTCAGTATATCACTTAATGTACATACATCTTCTCTGGAGCAGTGGTCATACCCGTATGTAACCACTACTGTCTCCAGGCACTCCGGTCTTCTGCAAGGGGTGTGTCCTACATTCAGGGTGTGGGTGCCCTTTGCTAGTGTTTCTGTAATGGCACCATCCGTGAACCAGAGGCAGGAGTCAGCACGGGGAACTGAGGTGATCTGCCATTGCTGGGTGGAGAATCCAATCCAGAGTCATTCCCTTTGTCTCCAGTGAATCCACTGGATTCCCCAGCAAACCAGGATTCCCATTCTTTCCCTTCCTGTCTTCCCTTATTAATTCCAAGCCACCGGTTTTCCAGAACTGAAGAAGTAGACAAAACCATGGGGATCATTTCAATAGTTCATTTCACAAAGGGGATATTGGGGATTCTACCTTCAGGAACAGAGTACCTGACGAAAGTCAGATTTGGGGGTGAACACTAGGGGAAGACCATAGCCCAGTAGGTACCATGGGGGCCACAGCCTTGTGCTGATGTAAGTTTTAAGTTTGCAATCTGTATTTTTCTAAGCGGATTTCAGGCCACAACAGTTCCTGGGGGCTTCCTGTTCTATTAGGGCACAGACTGAAAGCTGAGTTGGGCATGATAAGAGGGGAATCTGTGCCGAATCAATACAGGGCTAAGACTAAGGCTGGGGGATTTACTAACAGGGTTTTGTCAGCCACCCACCTAAATGACACAGAGTCAGGGTTGGGCTAGATTCTGTCATCCTAATATTCTGCTCTGTTTTATTCTCCTTGCTTTTTCCTTGGGGAAAAACATTCTGTTGTTGGAAGCTGCCCAGAGTGGCTGGGGAAACCCTGCCAGATGGACAGGGTATAAATAAATTGTTGTGGTGGTGGTTGTGGTTGTTGCACAAGGTCCCAATTTAAATCCACAACAGTATATCCAGGTTGGAGAGACCCACATCTCATTTCTGTGGGAGCCACTCTTGGCAGTCCGTGCAGGAGAATCCTGAGCTAATGGACGAAGGGGTTTCCCCTACATTTTCCTCTTTGCTTTTGCTTCACAAACTTCCTTGCTAGGAAAACCAATTGTCAGCTCATCGGGAAGGTGACCCGTCCCTTTTGCTCCCCCAATAACTCTGAATGTGTGGAGGGCACCCCAGAACATGCAAGGAGCAGCGGCAGGAGCTGAACTCTTCATACGGTTCTTGCAGATCCACTGCAGAGTCAGATTGTCGGGGGACATGAAGCCAAGGCCCATTCCAGACCTTACATGGCTTACTTGAGCGGTCTTAAGACCAACTGTGGCGGATTCCTCGTGGCACCCCAGTGGGTGATGACGGCTGCGCACTGCAATGAGTAAGTATCACAAATGCCTCCCTGATTTTTAGCAGTGATGGTCATAGAATCAGAGAACTGTAATAATAATAATAATAATAATAATAATAATAATAATAATAATAATAATAATAATAATTTATTATTTATACCCCGCCCATCTGGTCAGGTCTCCCCAGCCACTCTGGGCGGCCTCCAACAAATACCAAAATACAATACAAGTCACAGTTTAAAAACTTCCCTAAACAGGGCTGCCTTTAGGTATTTTCTGAATGTCAGGTAGTTGTTTATTCCCTTGACTTCTGATGGGAGGGCGTTCCACAGGGCGGGCGCCACTACCGAGAAGGCCCTCTGCCTGGTTCCCTGTAGTTTTGCTTCTCGCAGGGAGGGAACCGACAGAAGGCCCTCGGCGCTGGATCTGTGTCCGGACTGAATGATGGGGGTGGAGACGCTCCTTCAGGTATACTGGACCGAGGCTGTTTAGGGCTTTAAAGGTCAGCACCAGCACTTTGAATTGTGCTCGGAAACGTACTGGGAGCCAATGCAGATCTCTCAGGACCGGTGTTATGTGGTCCCGGCGGCCGCTCCCAGTCACCAGTCTAGCTGCCGCATTCTGGATTAATTGCAGTTTCCGAGTCACCTTCAAAGGTAGCCCCACGTAGAGCGCATTGCAGTAGTCCAACTGTACAGTTGGAAGGGACTTCAGGGGTCATCTGGTCAGCTAAAGCACCCACGACAGGTGGTGACCTAACCATCACGGGCACAGCTGGTTTCATGAAAGCACCGAGGGGGGGGGGGTGGAGCCTGGATTTTTGCACAGGGGCCGGGGGGTGGTGGTGGTTGAGTCCTGGCATCCCTCACACTAACTGTTGCGCTGTTTCCAGCACCTATACAGTCATCTTGGGGGCACATAACATCACCGTTGAAGAACCGTCTCAGCAAGTGTTCACCGTTGAGGCTAACCACCCGCATCCTGAATATAACAAATACACCTACTACAGTGATATCCGTCTGCTCAAGGTAGCTTGCTCCAAGAAATCTCTCCTTCTATCTATCCCCCGAGGTCAGTGATCCTGAAGGCAGAAGGAGCCAAGTGTCTCTCTATCTGTCCCAATGTGTGCAGCATAATGAACTAGACAAGGCACAGTTTACCCTGCCATTGGGTGACCAAAAGTCTCGTCCGGGGATTCTAGGAGTTTTTATCTGATTTTCAGAACGTTGTTCTTGAAACGGTTTCTTTTAGTCTTGAAATGCAGATAGGGGAGGGCTGCAGTGGAGAAGTCCCATTGCATTAGCAAGACTCTTGCTGGTGCATCCATCTAGTTCAGTGGCGGCGAACCTTTTAGAGACCGAGTGCCCAAACTGCAATGCAAAACCCACTTATTTATCACAAAGTGCCAACACCACAATTTACCGTATTTTTCTGGACATAACACACTTCCTGTTTTTTTTGGGGGGGACGACTCCTAATTAAGATAATGGAGGGAGATTGCCCAGAGTTGTTGAGCTTTTTTGGGGAGGATTGCCCTGAGGACAACACAATCATTTTAAGAAAGGGAACTCCGGCACCCTCCTCCATACCTCCATTTCGAACGCATGGGCTCGCACACTCCCTTCCTCCCTCTCACACGCACACATACAGAGAGCCACCCTCTCACATTCCCTCACGTTATGCGCAGCGCAAAATCTCAACTACCCGTCCTTGTCAGACGCTTCTCTTCCGGCTGATGGTCCCCTACACACACACACACTTGCAGTGTGCACGGGCGCAAGCGCTCCTCCAGCAGCCTCCTCCAGCTCCATTTCAAGATAGCGCAGGGGCTGGGATCGCCATTTCACTCAGTGCTGGGGCGACAGCATGCGTGCCCACAGAGAGGGCTCCAAGTGGCGCCTGTGGCACGTGTGCCATAGGTTCACCACCACTGATCTAGTTGAACGTGGGCCATTAATACAATCCATAACCGTCATTTTATCATTCAGTATTATCAATACAGTCTGCTACTGTTTTGGCCCAAAGTGGCCCATTTTGTTGATGTTGTTGTTGTTCAGTCGTTCAGTCGCGTCCGACTCTTCGTGACCCCATGGACCAGAGCACGCCAGGCACCCCTATCCTCCACTGCCTCCCGCAGTTTGGCCAAACTCATGCCAGTAGCTTCGAGAACACTGTCCAACCATCTCATCCTCTGTCGTCCCCTTCTCCTTGTGCCCTCCATCTTTCCCAACATCAGGGTCTTTTCTAGGGAGTCTTCTCTTCTCATGAGGTGGTCAAAGTACTGGAGCCTCAACTTCAGGATCTGCCCTTCCAGTGAGCACTCAGGGCCGATTTCCTTGAGAATGGATAGGTTTGATCTTCTTGCAGTCCATGGGACTCTCAAGAGTCTCCTCCAGCACCAGAATTCAAAAGCATCAATTCTTTGGCAATCAGCCTTCTTTATGGTCCAGCTCTCACTTCCATACATTGCTACTGGGAAAACCATAGCTTTAACTATACGGACCTTTGTCGGCAAGGTGATGTCTTTGCTTTTTAAGATGCTGTCTAGGTTTGTCATTGCTTTTCTCCCAAGAAGCAGGCGTCTTCTAATTTAGAGGCACCAAACTCCCCCAAGGGTTTCCTCAAGCAACACTAAATCAACGAGCTCTCTCCCATCCCTCCTTTCCCACAGCTTAATTCCAAGGCTACTCTCAATGAATACGTCAGCACCCTGCGCTTGCCCACATTCAACGATGACCTTGCCAATGGTACCCCCTGCAGCGTGGCAGGTTGGGGCCTGGTTTACAAAGACTGGATACCAGAAACACTCTACGAGACCAATGTTACCATCTATGGCCGTTGGGAGTGCGGGAAATTGTATGCTGATATCAGTGATGCGAACATCTGTGCCGGGAGACCCGACGAGCCTGAGGATTCTTCCCAGGTGAGACCTAGCAGAAGCAGCGAGAGATGGGATCAGAGGTGGGGGACCTGCATGCCTTCCCCTGTTATGCACCCCACACTTCTGAGGGATTGTTCACTTCTCCAGGAAATTGTACATGAGCTTGTATCCTGCTAAGAGCTCCTGCCCACTTTCACTTGTCCCGCTGCTTTCCCAGGGAAAAACCACTCTTTAGAGCTCAATCGAGGTAAACAGGCATCAAGCTTTGCAGAGCTAATTTATGCTTTCAGAATTAATAGCGGAACTGAAATTCGGTTATCTTTGATCAAGGCCAAATAGTTCCCCCCTCAAATAAAACATACATAAAGGAATGCATTAGCAGAGAGCCAGTGTGGTGTAGTGGTTAAGAGCAGTAGACTCGTAATCTGGGGAACCGGGTTCGTGTCTCCACTCCTCCGCATGCAGCTGCTGGGTGACCTTGGGCTAGCCACACTTCTTTGAAGTCTCTCAGCCCCACTCACCTCACAGAGTGTTTGTTGTGGGGGAGGAAGGGAAAGGAGAATGTTAGCCGCTTTGAGACACCTTCGGGTAGTGATAAAGCGGGATATCAAATCCAAACTCTTCCTCTTCTTCTTCTTCTTCTTCAGAAAGAGCACATATAAAAGCATATATTGGTAAAACTAATATACAAAAATGCATTTGATTAGAAAGTCATTGCCTACCAAAATGTGTATATTAGGGGAAATGTCCACCAAGATCTCCTCTCAGAATTGACTGATCCAACCAACAGTAACCCGGCAGCTTGCCCTGGTTCAAGCTCCAGAGTTCACCACGAGGTGGATCCAAATCTTCCTCCGGCTGCCATCTTTGTTCTCTCTCTCCTCTCCACAGGGTGACTCGGGTGGCCCCTTGGTGTGCAATGGCGTGGCACAAGGAATCGTCTCGTATGGCTACTCCTGCCCTCCTGGAGTTTACACTCGTGTTGCCCATTACCTTCCATGGATCAAGAAAACCATGAGGAAATGAGGAGAAGAGACATCAGCAACGCTATGTTTGCTTTTGCTTTTCCATGCTTGTGCTTGCATGAATAACCTGCTTGGCTTGCATTCTGCAACAAAACACACACAGATTGACCCTGTCAATGACTGCAAAAAAGGATGATCTATCAGATGTTTCATACAGGATGGTTTTTGGGCAAGCGCCTTCACTGCCTCCCATCCCCTTGAAGAAAATCCCTCCACGGACCCCCAACTCCCTCAAGCAGTTCCTCCCTTCTCCCTTGCTTCCCCTAATGTAGGGGTGGAGGACCTGTGGCCACCAGATGGTGGAGTCCAGCAACATCTGGAGAGACAAAGACTGTCCATATGTCTGGACTGAATCAAGTTCCATAGGTCCTCCTTTTGATCAGGAGAGGGGGACCTGGGTGTTGAAGTCCATCAGCATCTGAATGGCCAAAATGTCAGCCACAAAACACACACACACACAGATGTTTCATACAGGATGGTGTTTGGGCAACTGCCTCCACTGCCTCCCATCCCCTTGAAGAAAATCTCTCTTGCCCCCTGTTTTTCACCCTTGTTTCCCGGCACCCCTCTTCACAGGACCTTGTCCTCCTGGTCTCCTGTCCTCAGGTGCCCCAAAGTCCTTTCCTCTCCTTTGAGGCCATTCTGCCCCTTCTCTCTTGAGGTCTCCATATGCCTAGAACTCTCTCCCTGAGCTCCACGGACCTCCACCTCCCTCAAGCACCTCCTCCCTTGCTTCCCCTAATAGAGGCCCCCAGATGCTGGAGTCGAGCAACATCTGGAGAGCCAAAGATGGCCCAAATGTTTAGAAAGCATCATGTTCCTTTAGATCAGGATAGAAGGACCTGTGACTCTCTGTATGTTCTTGGACTCCAACACCCATCAGTCCTGGCCAGTTTAGCCAATTGCGAGGGCTGATGGGAGTTGAAGTCCATCAGCATCTGGATGGGAAAAATGTCAGTCATCTCTGCTTTAGATGATTCCTCTGGCTCTTCCTCCCAGAGCCCCACAGACCTGCCACTGGAACCTGCATTTTGGTCACGTGAAGCCCCTTGAGGTTGAGGTATGTGGGACGTCGTCCTCTCAGCCAACACGGAAGGACTCCCAATTTCCAAAGGGTTTCCTCTGTGTGTTTCATCAGCCCCCCCAAACACCATTCTAACCTCTAGGATTCCTAGCTGCCGTTCCGTAACACTTTGGCACCCACAGCATTTCACCATTAACCATTTCACAAAACAAACTCCCCTAGGTTGCGGGTTGTTGCGAAGTATTGTAGGGATGGAATTAAATCACATGAAAAACGGCCACCCCCCAAATTTAACATTTCTCCAGATTTTGCCGTTCAGGTCTCCAGCCAAGTCATGCTTATGTGAATGCACTTAATGGGGGTAAAGTGTGTCTTTTGATGCATGGAATAGTTTTAAAAAAAAGATACAAAAAATGCATTATCTTAGGGCAAATTGCTTTGCAGAAAATGTGAATATTTCACACAATTGCATACAAAAGTGTGTGTCGAAAGAAATTCACATTAAAATGCTGTTGAATTTTCATGGGTTTTTTATTTGTTTGCTTTTTTTTAAAAAAAAAAAACAACCTGCCAACTTATACAGATATGTGGGTTACTGAACTTATGGCTGGAAAAAGAAGAAGCTGGGAGGCATACAAGTGGACAATTTGTCTATCCATTCACCCAGAGCAGGGAAAGCTAAAGGAGCTGATGAGAACCCCAAATTAACAATTTCAGCTTTGGGGTTTCCATCAGCTGTATGCCACAATCATCACAATTATAACAAACAAAGACTTGACATATCTCGCTTTGCATATCACGAATCTATCTCATATATTAGTTTCACCTTTTAAGTTGAATTACTGAAAGAAATGAACTTTTCCACGATATTCTAATTTTTTGAGTTTCACCTGTATGCAAGGAGACAGAATAGTTTCTAACAAGGCCTTATTGGATCATTTTTTTCTTCCTGCTCTTTGCTCCCTTCCTGCAAAGTCCGGACAGCCTTTCAAGTTCTCGGTTTTGGAAATCTGCAACCGGATCAAGGAAGAATTCCAGTTCATCCAGGCTCAGTATCACAGGTATTTGCAGGAAAGGGAAGGAAAAAAGAGGGATGGCTGCGAGCTGTGCCGCCTAAAGTGGAGCTTCAGAGTTCAGGGGCAGTCTACCTCTGAACACAACCTTGCATTTCTGCAGGGCAATTTCGGGGGATCCGTCCCCTACTTCCTTGGAGGTTATTAAACTCTAGTAGCTAATGAAAACAATTGCTTACATAAATGGAATTTTCCATGATATTCTAATTTTTCGAGTTTCACCTGTACGTGATGTTATCTCTAGATGGGTCAGGTAGTTAGCTGGAATCGACAAAAAATATCTTCGTTCTTCCGAAGATAATTATGTTTTAAGCATGCAAATGTTTCAACTTCGTAATATATGCGGTCCTCTCCATTTGTTTTGTATTGTACTGTAAATCACTTAGAATTCGTAAATGAAATAAGCTGCCGTCCTCGCAATCCACGTTCCGCCATCATCTAACAGGGGGCAGCAGAGATCGGCTCTTCCTCCTTCCTCTCCCCTCCCCCTCCCATTTGCCTCCAAAGCTTAATTAATTAATAATTGCCCGTAAAAAAATACTCCACGATGTTTAGCGCTAATAAAAAAGCACCCCCGCTTAAGTAGCATTTTATTATTATAGACGGCAAAATAAATAAGGACCTTCTTTGGCCACCGCTATTTAGGATGGAGGGAGACAAGAGAGAATCAAACCCACCAGTGCCTCTCGTTTAAAATTGCCCACTTTGCTGTGTTTTGAGAGCTAATAAAGTGGGTGTTTGTTTGGGGGGGGGCAGGTTTCTGATGAAGCCAACAGTTAAGAGGCGAAGATTGGGGCTGGGGGGGCGGCTGGGAAGAGATGCAGGTTGGTTACGGCTGAGAAAGAACATACCCACAAATCATTCCCACCACCCTCCTCCCTTATCAGTGACTTGAAATAATTAAACTCCATACATCTTGTGTGGCAGGAATTCTCCCTCCCCCCCCTCCCCTCCTTTAGAATATTTGCATTGCAGGCTGATTAAGCCGTAATTATCACCCATTTACCGCCTGAGATGCAAAGAGCATTTTTCACTCTTGACAGGAAGCTGCAGTGCTTTTTTCTGTGTGTGGTTCCAGTTGTTGCTACTGAAAACAGGGGGTAGGGAAGAAGAGCAAAATATCCCCTGCTCGCTCTTTCTAGCAGTTATGAGCGCGAGCTGCAAGCCGGTGAAGTCCCAGGGTCCACGCTCGGGACTGGCCGCAGCAAATTCAGGGATTTTCATTTTTAACCTGCGGTTCCGGCATTGCAGGGGGTGGGACTAGATGACCCTTGGCATACTTTTCACAACTGCAATTCCGTGAAATGCGACGGATTGGTAACTTATTTGAGTCACAATGCAAGGTCCAGAGCACAGCGGTGAAGCTGTCACGGCTACTCAGCAGCCCTCTGCCTGAGTTATAATCTCTGGCATCCTGATATCTGAGTGTCAGACAAAAAGGTGTGATTAACTTGGCTGGGATATAGGGAAATGTAAATATCTTTTGTTTCACTTGATGGGTTTTTGGTGGAGGGCAAGAGGAAACATGGGGGCAGGGTCCAAGATGCTCAGATCATTGCTACCAGACCCTCCCAATTTGTGATGTAATTCTAATGTATGGAGGGGTGGTCTTGAGCTGGAGGGGGGCAATTTCGAAAAGTCTATATAGGAGCTTGCGCGCCTTTGTTTGGGGTCTTTTGCTTGCAAGACACCCTGCTGCAGCAGTAACAAATAAAGGGCTATCGCCTTGCCTTGGGAGATTCTGTATCGTCTCTATTTATTCATAAGTGCTCTTGAGAGGAGGGGAGCCCTACTAAGGCTCTCCCCCGGGTTCGTGGACTCCCTTCTGGGGTTGAACCTAATTTTTATAACAAATGGAAGGGAATCGGATCCAAATAAGAGATGAAGATGAGACCATCAGCCAAGTTGAGTTATCCATAAATAGGTGGCGTGAATTTGTCTCCTTTGCCAGAAGCAAATTCAGTAAAAACGATGCCGCGCTTCTCCAGATTGGTCCAACCCTTTTGCTTTTCTTGATGTATTCGTTTTCTGTGTGCGTCCTCCCCCTCACTCACCTACCCCCAACATCAAAGCAGCTGAACAGATCTCCTGGTACCAAACTTCCAACAAATTCAAACAGGAGGCTTTCCAATGTTTTGCTAATGTTCATCTAAGCAGCTGTCGGTGGGAGAACGATCGGATCTTGGAACGTAACTCTGCCATTCCTAAGAGAGAGAGCGAATGGTGGCAGAAAAATGCAGGGAAAGGAGCTGCAGAGAAATATGGCGCAGAGACAAAATACGGGATTGAGGGGGGGGAGAGAGGAGGGGGCCAAAAGAAAAGGGGCGCCCCTTCTTTATTTATTTGGAGTCTTTGCATCCCGCTCTCCAGCCAAAAAGTCTCCCGGAACAGCTTACATACAGTCAAAACAAGGCAGTCTCTGCCCCTGCAGGATTAGAACCACCGAATTGTAGAGCTGGAAGGGACCCCAAGAGTCATCCAGTCCAACCCTCTGGAATGCAGGAATCTTTCGCCCAAAGTGGGGCTCGGACCCACGACCCTGAGATGAAGCGTCTCATGCTCTACTGACTGAGCTATCCAGCCTCTTCCAACTTGGAACGCAAGGGAAGAGGAAAACCCAGTTCAAATTTCCCACTGGCAAGGGCCTCCTTTAATGTTAGTGACATTAAACATATTTTAAGACAGCATCTTAAAAAGCAAAGACATCACCTTGCCGACAAAGGTCCGCATAGTTAAAGCTATGGTTTTCCCAGTTGTAATGTACGGAAGTGAGAGCTGGACCATAAAGAAGGCTGATCGCCGTAGAATTGATGCTTTTGAATTATGGTGCTGGAGGAGACTCTGGAGAGTCCCATGGACTGCAAGAAGATCAAACCTATCCATTCTCAAGGAAATCAGCCCTGAGTGCTCACTAGAAGGACAGATCCTGAAGTTGAGGCTCCAGTACTTTGGCCACCTCATGAGAAGAGAAGACTCCCTGGGAAAGACCCTGATGTTGGGAAAGATGGAAGGGCACAAAGAGAAGGGGACGACAGAGGATGAGATGGTTGGACAGTGTTCTCGAAGCTACTAACATGAGTTTGGCCAAACTGCGAGAGGCAGTGAAGGATAGGCGTGCCTGGCGTGCTCTGGTCCATGGGGCCACGAAGAGTCGGACACGACTGAACGACTGAACAACAACAACAATGTTAGTGACAGTTATGTTCCTGGTTCATTCATTCATTTCATAGAATTTATATAGCCACCCGATCATAGAAAAGACCCTCAAAGTGGTTGACGAAAAGACAATTACACAAACACCCCCCCCCCATTTTTTTGCAACCATACTTTTAAACATAAGGTAAAGGTAAAGGGACCCCTGACAGTTAAGTCCAGTTGCAAACGACTCTGGGGTTGCAGTGATCATCTCAATTTACATGCCCGAGGGAGCTGGCATTTGTCCGCTTCTGCAAACAGTTTTTCTGGGTCATGTGGCCAGCATGAGTAAGCCGCTTCTGGCGAAGCCAGAGCGACGCACGGAAACGCCGTTTACCTTCCCGCCGGAGCGGTACCTATTTATCTACTTGCACTGCATGCTTTCGAACTGCTAGGTTGGCAGGAGATGGGACCGAACGACGGAAGCTCACCCCGTCGCGGGGCCTCGAATCGCTGGGCCTTCTGTCATAGCTGTCAACTTTTCCCTTTTCTTGAGAGGAATCCTATTCGGAATAAGGGAATTTCCCTTAAAAAAAGGGAAAAGTTGACAGCTATGCTTCTGATCGGCAAGTCCAAGCAGCACAGTGGTTGAAACCACAGCGCCACCTGCATCCCACTTTTAAACATAGAAAAACCTTAAAACTGCACTGGACGAGACTAAACCAAATTTAAACTCACGCAAGCTTTCTGGGTAGCCTTACCTGCACAAGAATGTATTCAGCAAGTGATGATACAGCAAAGGTGCCTAGCTATTATCAAGACGGTGGGAGCTCCAAAAGTGCCAGTGCCTCTGCACAAAACAGACGAGTTCCTTCAGGCGTAGGGCTAGTATTATGTGGCACCTGTGGTAAGGTGATCCCATAAGTAAACTGGCCCCGGTATATAAGGGCTTTATATTCAAGAAACCAAAACAGCTCAGGTTGGCTGAGACCCTACCTGCCCGCACACTGTCTTGCCAGAGTGGTGCATGCTCTGGTTATCTCCCGCTTGGACAGTGAGATGCATGACAGCAAATGAGACCCCTATTCACTTCCCCATGTCTCCTAACAATTCTCAGCACCCTTCACGAACTACACTTCCCATGATTCTTTCTCGTGGGGTTCACTCATCATTTTAGCTTAAATGACAGGAGGAAGCCAGCGGTAAATGACACAGAGCAAGCTGGAGTTAACTATTGATTAGCAAAACAGGATCTGCACAGGAGATGCAGGCCTCAGGAGCACAGCAACTCATGTCCGGTAGATCTTGCCCCCAATAAGTAGTTGCTGAGTCTAAAGGTGCCTTCCTCCCAGAAGCCGTCTTTGTTTTCTCCTCTCCAGGGTTTTCTCCAAGCAATCAGAGACTGAGCCTGTCTTTGCTCCTCCACTTCATGCCTCTACTGGTTCTGGGACACCAGGCGGGAGGGGAGCTTGTCGCAGCAGGAGGGGGAGACACCCGTGACTCTTCACAAGCCTGGCTCATCTCTGCCTCTCAGCCTCCCTCTTCTCCTGTTGCTTCACCTTCTGCCTCTGATTCTGGTCTTCTTTCTGCCACAAACCCCACAGGCTCACTAAACCCTGCTACTTCTTCAGCTTCAATACTTCCACCACCCAGTCTTCTCCCTCTGACCACTCACCGTTGTCCTGCCACCACTCCCTGGACACTGAACCTCATTCTTTGGGGGGGTGTCCCCCACCTAGTTCATCCCACCATTCCTCTGTGTCAAGTCCCTGACACTTCTTAAGATGAAGAGGACTGAACCTGGGACCTTCTGCACTGGGATGGTAGACCCTGTGTTGCTGGACTCCATCTCTCAACAATCATGTTGGCTGCTGGGGTTTGGAGCCCAACATAATTGGGTGCAGTTCCGCACCAGTTCAGAATTTCTGCCAGTAAGTTGAGGCTGTTTTCCATGGCAAACTGTTGCTTGTGTGGCGGGTCAACATGGCCCGTCAACTGAGGGCTGATCCAGGACCCCAAGATGTGCAGAGCATGCTTCTGTCCAAAGGTATTTCATCCTGGAAGTCCAGAAAACCAATGCTGATATGCTCCTGAGAAGGCCACCTGGGTGGAGCTAAGGTAAAGGTAAAGGTAAAGGGACCGCTGACCATTAGGTTCAGTCGTGTCCGACTCTGGGGTTGCGCCGGTGCTCATCTCACGTTACTGGCCGAGGGAGCTGGCGTACAGCTTCCGAGTCATGTGGCCAGCATGACAAAGCCACTTCTGGAGAACCAGAGCAGTGCACAGAAACACTGTTTACCTTCCCGTCGGAGCGGTACCTATTTATCTACTTGCACTTTTGACATGCTTTCAAACTGCTAGGTTGGCAGGAGCAGGGACCAAGCAACGGGAGCTCACCCCATCATGGGGATTCGAACTGCCGACCTTCTGATCGGCAAGCCCTAGGCTCTGTGGTTTAACCCACAGCGCCACCCGCGTCCCTTAAGGACCTTATAAGGGCTGCCTAAAAAGGACTGTTCTGAGTTGAAATTCGGGGGGGGGGGGACGGGACTAAACTGAACAGAAATATCATCCAAAGTGCAACAGTGACCTCTGCTGATGAGAAAAGGGGACACAAGAAATGCAATTATATTGCCTTTTCTGTGAGATGTGCTTTAAAAAGGTACAGAACTGTTGTCTTAAAAAATCACTTTCGCACATGCAAAGCACTCAACCCTCCCTTTATAAAAAAAATGCTGCTTTTAGTCAGAAGAGGAAGGCTCGGGACCACTATGCACCTGTAAGTCCTTCATCATCATCATCATCATCATCATCTCTTCACTTCAGAATCCTTAAAAACCAGAATTCAGAGGTGTACCTTATCAACCGGGAGGAGATCACACAGTGTCATAAATCTCCCCAAATTAGACTGGGATTAAAAAGGGGTTTTTTAGGGTCCTTCTCGCAGTCAAGGCGAAGGGAGAATATGGATATCTCATGGGCGTTCACACCCTGAATTATCTTGCTTGAGCTTTGGAATCCAAACTGTTCCTGTTTGACTTCCGAAATGTTCGAAAACCAAGGCGCAGCTTCTGATTGGTGCAGGCGCCCCGGAAACAATAGCCGACAGCCACATTGGACGTTCGGCTTCCGAAAAACGTTCAAAAACCGGAACACTTACTTCCGGGTTTTCGGCATTGGGGGACCAAGGCATTTGGGTACCAAGGTTTTTGAGAACCAAGGTACCACTGTATTATTTAACCTGTATTTTAATTAACTGTTTTTTTTGTTTTTTTTACGTTTTATTGTAATTTTATTGGTGCTAGCTGCCCTGAGCCCGGTTCTGGCCAGGGAGGGCGGGGTATAAATAAAAAATTATTATTATTATTATTATTAATACTGTTGATTTTATCTTAACGCTGCCAACGTTTTTAGGTGTGCACAATCGCCCCCCCATAAATGCAATAACCGTTTTCAAATCTTCTCCAAACTTAGGTCTTTCTTTGCTTTCTACATGGTTCCCCCTTGCCTCTTTTTAAAATATTCATAACACCCTTGTGAGGTAAACTGGGCTGATAAGAGTGTCTGGCCCAAGTTCACTCACTGAGAAGGGATTTGTAGAGATTTAAACCTAGGGACGCCTGCCCCCAATCTTACCTCTGTCCTTGCACTAAGCTCTATTATTAATTTGCACAACTGAAACTTCTTTTTGGTTTTAAGTAATTTTCTTAATTGATGGCAGAAAGTGAGGAGGAATTAAAGAACCTTTTAATGAGGGTGAAAGAGGAGAGCGCAAAATATGGTCTGAAGCTCAACATCAAAAAAACTAAGATCATGGCCACTGCCCCCATCACCTCCTGGCAAATAGAAGAGGCAGTGAGAGATTTTACTTTCTTATTTCCATGATCACCGCAGATGGTGACAGCAGTCACAAAATTAGAAGACGCCTGCTTCTTGGGAGAAATGTAATGACAAACCTAGACAGCATCTTAAAAAGCAAAGACATCACCTTGCTGACAAAGGTCCGTATAGTTAAAGCTATGGTTTCCCCAGTAGTAATGTACGGAAGTGAGAGCTGGACCATAAAGAAGGCTGATCGCCGAAGAATTGATGCTTTTGAATTATGGTGCTGGAGGAGACTCTTGAGAGTCCCATGGACTGCAAGAAGATCAAACCTATCCATTCTCAAGGAAATCAGCCCTGAGTGCTCACTAGAAGGACAGATCCTGAAGTTGAGGCTCCAAGACTTTGGCTACCTCATGAGAAGAAGACTCCCTGGAAAAGACCCTGATGTTGGGAAGGATGGAGGGCACAAGGAGAAGGGGACGACAGAGGATGAGATGGTGGGACAGTGTTCTCGAAGCTACTAACATGAGTTTGGCCAAACTGCGGGAGGCAGTGGAAGACAGGAGGGCCTGGTGTGCTCTGGTCCATGGGGTCACGAAGAGTCGGACACGATTGAACAACTGAACAGCAACAAATTTTCTTAATTTTAGTGAGATGTTGGCAGAAGCTACTTCAGGCTACAGTCTCGTGCATGCTTACCTGGGAGAAAGGTCTGAGGAGGCACAAGCAGGTTTTTCACATTGTTGGGGGGGGGGCGAAGAACGCTGAAGGTGCGTCAGAAATGCTGGAAATAAGCATGTGAAGTTAGCAAGTGAAAAATACGATTGTTGTGTTGGTTTCTGTTTTTGTTTTTTAAACTTCTGGAAGGGCAATTTATTCAAATTTATTCATGGGTCTTACAGGGTTCTGGTTATGTCATCCCTCTCTCCTCTTCATATATGTCATTTTCTGTGGTTTTTCTTTTTATTTTCTCTCCTCCCCATTTTCTCTCTTTTACTTTATTTCACTTCTTTCCTTTTCTTGCATGAGAAGCAAGGATGTTTCACGTATAATGCGTTTTTTTTGGGGGGGGGGCTACGTATTGTCCACAACAACAAAAATGGGGGGAAAGGGAGAGGTTCTCAAAATTCAGACGTGAGGGGGAAATACTCTGCACATGCTCAGGAACACCTTTAACTCAATACTCTTCCCATGCTTGAGGCACAACCTGTATGAGGCGATTCCAGAGGCCAAAAATCTTCCCACTGCCCTGAGTTTAAGCTTCCATCATAATTTTTTGAAACAGAACAAACAAACAAACAAACGGGTTTAAAAATAATAATAATACCACGGTTTTTAAAAAAAACAAACGAACTGCGCCTCTCTAGGCTTTCCCTCTCTTTTTCCCCGTTAAGTCCTCCAGCGACCCATAACCCTACGCTGCCCTGCCCGCTACAGCGCATGCGCGCATCTCTCCGGCCCGCTCGCCCCAACCGTTCCTCGTTTACCTCCCCCTCCCAATCTCTTATCTAACCAACCAACCAACCTTGCTTTAAAAAAAGGAGAAGGGAAAAAAGGGGCGGGGCCTTGCTTCCAACCTTCAACGCACGTCGGCGTGAATAAAAAAACAACCCAACCCTTCTCTGCCCCACCTCTGCGCTTACCTCATTGGCCGGGGCGCGGCAGCTCGGCCAATCGCTTCACCTCCGCGGCGCGCGCCGGGTCCCGCCTCTCGCCTGAGGGGGCTCGCCCGCCGATTGGCTCTTGAGGAGAGAGAGATGTGGGGTGGGTGGGAGCGAAGTTGGGGGGGGGTGAAGGATGTGAAACAGGGAGAGGCGCGCGGGCGCGCGCACGTCGAAGCCGCGCGTCCAATCGGGCGTTCCCAGACGCCGCTGCGCGCCGTTCCTATTGGGCGCGGCGCCCGTCCCTCCGCTTGTTGCTGAGGTTCGGTTGAGGCGCGTCAAGTTAGGTCGGCGGCGGCTGGGGCTGAGGAGGAGGAGGAGGAGGAGGAGGCGGCAGCGGAGGGGAGGAAGGAAGGAAGGAAGGAGGTGGCGGCGGGGGGAAAAAAACCAAACACAAAACCACCCCCCGATAAAAATAACAGCAGCCCTGCGAGGAAGGCCCGGCCAAGCTGACGGAGCGAGGCCGCCGCCGCCGCCGCCTCCTTTCCCTCCCGTTCGCCGCCGCCGCCGCCGGTGGGCGGGTGGGCGGCAGCCATGACGCTGGAGTCCATGATGGCCTGTTGCCTCAGCGACGAGGTGAAGGAGTCGAAGCGCATCAACGCCGAGATCGAGAAGCAGCTGCGGAGGGACAAGCGCGACGCCCGCAGGGAGCTCAAGCTCCTCTTGCTCGGTCAGTCCTGAGGGGAAGGAGGGAGGGGAGGGGAGGGGAGGGGAGGGGAGGGGCGCGCACACCCTCCGAAGTGGTGGGGGGGGAGGGGGGCTCCCGGTACCGACGCCTCCACCTCACCCTCCCAATCGCTGCCCGTTAGGAACCCTCCACGGGGCCTCCTTTGAATGCCCGCCTTGCCTTCCCCACCCCCCCATGCTTATATATACATGCACGCACAAATCTAATATGTATATATATATATGTATATATATGCATGTGTATATATATACACACACAGACACAGACAGAATGTATCCACACAGGTACATATATAGATATGCCTCCCCCACCCTGCCTATGCTTTTATATACTGTATCCAAAAACAAATGTACACACACAAAAAGATGGATACACACACATATATGTACACACACACAAATGTAAACACACACACATATATATGCCTTCCCCACACCACACCCATATATATATATATGTACACACACATATATGTACACACTCAATATATATATATATATATATATATACACAAGTATACACACACAAAAATGTACACACACATATTTATATATATGCCTTCCCCCACCCATATATATACACACAAAAAAGATATGCACACAAGCTTATATGTGCATACTCAAAAAAAGTGTGTGTGTATGTATACACGTACAAAATATGTATAAATATGTACACACACATATTTATAATTAATAATAATAATTTTATTATTTATACCCCGCCCATCTGGCTGGGTTTCCTTACAGCACATATTAAATGGTAAAACATGAAACATTAAAAAACAACAACCCCGATACAGGATTGCCTTCAGGTGTCTTCTAAAAGTCAGATAGTTGTTTGTTTCCTTGACATTTGATGGGAGGGCATTCCACAGGGCGGGCGCCACTACCAAGAAGGCCCTCACATACACAAATATGTACATACACACAGATAGACCAAAAATACGTGTGTGTGTATATGTAGATAGATAGATAGATATAGGGGTACACACACACACACACACACACACCTTTATAGCTAAACTAAAATCATAGGATTGTAGTCTTGGGGGGAACCATGGAGGGTCATCTAGTCCAACCCCCCCCACGCAATGCAGGAATGTGTTTTTTGCCCAATGCGGGGCTTGAACCAATGGCCCCCAAGTCTGAGCTACCCCATAGGCACAACTGCAACACCTGTCCCCCATGTGGTATCTCATGGCGACCTTCCACATCCCCATAGTCGCCTTTGAGCAGACTTAACTGTCCAGGGGTCATTTGCCTTTTTAAAAAAACCTTTTAATATGCGGGCGCGCACACGTGTATGTATATATTGAACAAAATCATTGCTGCATAATTGCAATTTATTACATGAGTTATTGAACAAAATAAATTAAAAACCGCTGCTCTAGGTCCGATGAAGGAAAGGGCACGCGAATAGTCTTTGGCACCATCTTCAACGTCGTTTGTTAGCCGTCTGCCGTGGGTGCTTTAGTGGAGATTCCTGTGTTGTAGGGGTGCCTTCCAATTCTTTAAGATTCTATGATTCTATATGTGCATAGAGTGAGTGAACATCTGTATGCATATATACACATATACACATATCTATATATACACATGTACAGACACACACAGCTATATACATACATATATTTATTATTAAATTGTTGTTCACTTTATCTTGGTCAGGGCAACCTACAGCAACTTACAGGCAACCAAAAAAAACCCACTGAGATGCATTAAAACCAATATATTAGGGCATCTCTCTCTAGGTTGAATCTAAACCAAGTTCTAAGAGTAGACTCGCCAGAAAAAAAAACCTCAATGTGTCTTAAGGAATGTGTCGTACATCCATTCCAATGAGTCCACTCTCTTAATGTCTTCATGTGAAGGCATCCTGGGTTGAAGCCTAAGTTTCACTTGTGCGTAGGCCCAGCTGTCAAGAAATCACAAGTCAGTTGTGCCCATTTCATTCTAATAGGTCTTCAGAGTCAACCCATAATGTCTTAGCATTAAGTTCTACTCAAGAGCAGATCCACTGGAGAAATCATTGGACCTAAGGAAATTATGTGCATTTTGCGTAATGTAAATGTAAATAATTTTTAATGAATTTGTTCTGACCAAAGTTGAATACAGCCCATAAACGGATGCTAAGAATGTTGGCCCATCGAAGTTAATGGATTGTGTCCAATGTTAACCTTATTTTGAGTAGACCAGTTGGAGATAAATGACTCCGCTAACAGGTCCATTGACTTCAGTGGTCTGCTCTGAGTAAGGATGCAAGTTTGGTTCAACCAATTAACTTCAGTGGGTTTACATCCTTAGTATTAGCTTCTGGGTTGTATCCTTAGTAGACTCATTGAAATTTACTTGTGTCTCTGTGAAATATCCATGATTTACCTGGGACCATTGATTTTCAGTGGGTCCACTCTTGAGTAGAACTTAGTTGAATTCAACCTGTGATGTCTTAGCCATAGCTGTCCATTTTTCCCTTTTCTTGCGAGGAATCCTATTCGGAATAAGGGAATTTCCCTTAAAAAAAGGAGGAAATTTGACAGCTATGGTCTTAGCATTAAGACCTAAAAGAGTTGACCATTTGGAATTCAAGTGCATGACTGACTTGGGTCCACTGACATCAACAGATCTATTCTGAGTATAACTTAGTTGAATGCAACCTATTAATTTCAGTTGATATAGCATTCTTTTAGCCCCTGAGTTGCATCCTTGGTTTTCAGTTTACAGTGTAGGTTGTATCCAACGTTACTTGCACTCTGAGTAGGTCCATTTAAATTAAATGAGCTTAAGGCCCATTGATACCAGTGGTTCTACTCTTATAAAAGGGCATAAATATAACCTGTTGTTAATATTTTTAAAACACTTAAAACTTCACCCGTAGTCTGTCCTTTCTGAAATTTTAAGTTCTTCTGACGTCCATTAATTGTAGTGGATCTGCTTTGCATAGCGTCTAGTTGGATGCAACTCATGTTGTATGTGCGTGCATCCGTATTTCATTTCCTCGTTGACTTACCGGTACTTTTTAAACATCTAGTTTTATCCCTGTGTGCCTTTAACTATTGGTTGCGTCCAGCTAAGTTCTGCTCTGAGTATATAGACATGACTAACTTAGATCCATTAATTTCAGTGGGTCTATTCTGAGTAGGGGTTGGTTGGATACAATTCTGTTATGGGCATCACCCTGTATATTTATGTGCATACAATCAAACATAATACACACACAGGAGAATGTGTATATATGTTTGTTTTTTGTGTGTAATAAACTGCAGCTGCTTAGCTATGTATGTTTTATTGTTTTCAAAATTAATGCACAGCTTGATTGTAGAAGATTTCAGAACGGGTTTACAAAATACATATTGCTGCTTATTTGTCCTTATAATGTTATGCACATACATTTACAGATGTGTGCAACATGGCAACCTATATATGTATACAGTATTAGGGCCTATTTGGCTCTATATTACCACTTTAAACCGTCATGACTTCCCCAAAAGAATCATGGGAACTGTAATTTGTTAAAGGTGCTGAGACTTGTTAGGAGATTCTGTATTCCCCTCACAGAGCTACAATTTCCAGAGTTGTGTAACAGTAAATCCCTCTTTCTAGGAAACTGGGAATTGTAGCTGTGGGGAATAACTATCTCTTAACAGCTCTTAGTGCCTTAAATGGGGCCTTACATGCTCCAACTTCATCTCCCTGCTCTATCTTCTAAGGAACTCAGGGTGTGGTATGTTTCTATTCCTGCTGTTTTGTTTTTTTAATCCTCGCAACAACCTTCGTCAGGTACAAAGAGAGAGGCAGATTTTTTTTCCAACTAAGAACTTCCTCTCCATATCAATCCTTTAAAGACAAACTAAACCTAAGAATCTCCTTCTCTTTGTATGCTTAAATGTGTATGTCCCTTTCTTCTCTTCCACTCTTTCCTTCTCCCTTATTTTTAGCATAACAACAGCCCTGTGGAGCAGGTCGGGTTGAAATAGAATGTGGCAAATCTCTTCTACTGTTTACACACAAATAACTTTCCTTCTATATTGCCTCCTCAATAAGAAACCCAACGTAAGCCTAACTTCTGATCTTCCTAGCAGATTTAAATTTATTCACTCATTTATGTACATTTTTGAATACTTATCCCCTCAGAGCTTAAGGTGGTGTCTGTGGCTTTTGTCCTTCCACCTTTCTCCCTCCCTCTTTTTTTTTATCCTCACAACAATGCTGTGAGGTAGGTTAGGAGACCAGGAATTTGTCCCCACATCTGCTCAAGAGTAAATCAACCACAAGTGCACTTACTCATATCCCTCTTCTGGGGTCTTCTCACCAAATGCAGAGTAACAGGTGGGCTTTATTGGAGTCTCTCATCCAGTGCTAGAAACTCAGATATATAAGCTAGGTGCCAAATGACTCCTTAAACTAAGGTTACAATTGTGAAAACTGAATGTCTAGTTGCCATTGGGGCAAGGCGGTTCTAAAGTCTTATTTGTCAAATGATGGACTGGCTGTGGTTATCAGTTAAACATCTGGCTAGTTCAGAGGACAACCTTGAGCTAGGTTAAGAACTTGGAGAACTTAAAGAAGAAAAACCACTTTATTCAGGGGCAGTCCACATATATATTGGCCTATTCCTACCTCTTTTTCGGGCCATTCATAACATGAATATTCTTCACAACTGTGAGCAGGGCATTGGGGCGGGGGGGGGGGGGGGTGTAAAGACAAGCGACAACAATTAATTATAGCGTTGTTCACTGCTGCTGCTCATGCTGCCCAGAAAAAGCATTTTGGTTCCTGAAATTTGTTCTGATTGTGCAGATAAAATATCTGATAGAATTCAACAGGATGGGGTATGAGTGTTTGAAAACAGTCAAGATCCAATAATCCCCAGGCATGCACCTCCAGATTTTGGAGATGTGAGGTGCCATCCTTGTGCCCAGGCATCTTCACTTGGTTACAAGTGGTCGAAAGCCAAGTGCAAAATGTGCCTGGTTAATTTCGAATACTGCTCTCACCCTATCACTTCTCTTCCTCTTCCTGATAGTTCCCTCTTCATCCCATAGCATCTAATTCCCAGTCCTCCGCTAGCATTCTACATCGGTATTTTATTAACGACAGAATTATTGACAATAGGAATTGCTTTCTTAGATTTATTTATATGACACTCCTTTAGCTGTTTTATTTCTCCCAAAAGCTCTTGCTCCCTTCATCCCCATTAAGGACTTCCCACCTCTCCTTGATGAGCAAGCTTGGTGGCATCAGGAGCCACAGAGCATTGGGTGTCAGTTGGGGGTAAAATAAAAGTGGCTGGTGGGGTAAACTGACCTGCTTGAACCCCAGTGCTACCTGTGGCTCTCCCAATGTAGGTGAACTCCACCTGCAATCCACCTCAGCCAGCGCAGGCAGAGAGCATGTGGTTGTTGTCCCACAACATCTTGATCCCATTCCATTTTGAGCATGTGTGCATGGAATAAGCGTTGGTACCTAATGTCATTTCATAGTCACAGCATACTTGTTGAAATCACTGAAGTCCCGTTGATTTAGTAGGTCTGTTCAGAGTTTGACTTGGTTGGGTGTCACCTAAGAAGTGGGGAAGCTGGGGGTGCCGTTCATAGGGGTGGAGACTGCTAATTGTTTCGAAGCAGGATGTAGAAGTTTTGGGAACAAAAATAAGTATCAGAGGGGTAGCCAGAGCGCTGAAAGTTGAATGATCATGGTGGAGGGTGCTGCTGTCAGAAAATGCAAACCCCTTTGAGAGTCTTATTGACTAAGGAGCAGACTGTAAGAAGCAGTTGGTTCTATTATATAATGCAGCTCTTCCTGGGATTTATATTCCACTCTCTAGGCAATGAGACTCTCGTTGGGGCTCCCTTTCCTGACAGCTGACTTCCTTTCCTTCTCAGAATTGCTGCATTTTATTATTATTTTTTAAAAAAACAAAATAGAATCGAAAGTAAGGGCCCCGCCCCAGTTAAGAACACCACACTCTCTCAAACAACTTCATTCCTCGCCCTTTTCATCACGTCTCTTGTAATTTTTTCCCTAGGATTTATATCCTGCTTCCTAGCCAAAGGGCTGCCATGGTGGCTCTTCTTCCTGATATCCGCCTTCCTGCTAACCCCCCCTTTCCATAATTGCCTCCATCTGTGTGTGTGGAATGTTTGCCTTCCTCCCTAAGGCATAGAATCCAAGGCATGAGTACTTCTACTCCCCCCCCTTCCATTTCCAGCCTTTCTGACGACTCTCTTCTTCCTTTTTGACATCTTCCCATCCTCTTTAGGCACATAGCGACCTCATACCTCAAGTTTCAGCCTGTTACTATATGTTCCAAGGAGCTCTCTCACCTTGTGTCTGCCATGCGTTTAGTAGTGCCACCTCTGCAACCCACACCTTTCCAGGCTACCAGCCATGTAAATGCTCACCTTTTGTAGAATATTCTGATTTAATAAAAATTATTTATTAAAAAAGAAGAATATTCCTTCTTCCCCCATCCACTTTCTGCTCCTACTGCCACGCCTCCCAAATGCAATGTAACACATTAACATGTCTCTTCAGATGAGAGAGAGAAAGCAACCTTAACGTTCTTAAGCTGCAGCAAAATAAAAAATTAAGGAGTTGGTTTCAAACTTTAGGTGCCAACCCAGGCTAGCTGAAAGCAGTTATGAATATGGTTAAACTAGCATAATGTTTCTCTTTAGTGTCTTTTCGTTTCGAGGCGATGATTCTCTCCTAGTTGAGAGTTCTTTGGCCTCTAAATATGGCCCTGAGGAGCTAAGGACTGGTTGAAATGTGGCTTGCTGAGATGTAGACCTCTTCTGGGCTTGCTTTCTAGATTCACAAAGTTGTAATCCTTGTCTCAGCTTTACGCTCAAGCCATTTTTAAACCTGAAATAACCCTTCGAAGGAAGCAGTTTGTGGTAGTCTTGCCTCTGACCCTGCAGCTCAGAGGGACCCAGTATGGTGTTCTCCAGATGTTGTTGGACTCAAACAATCTGGTAAAATGAAATGGGGGTTCCTGCTTAACTTCTAAAGTTAAGTGATTTGTATCCAGGTACTCCATCTCCTTAAACCCATATAAATGTGCAGGGGATAGTTGTCATAACTTGGCTCAGTACATGGGCATCATTTTATTTTTACATTGATTTTCATAACTTAGTCCTGGCAGTAACTAGCGTTGGGAGTTTTGCTGTGACGCAAATTAAAATCATAAATGTTCCAGCGCTTCACAATCTTCAGGCTGAACAGCCTTAATAAGAAATTTGGGGGAACTTTGGTCTGGATGTGCTACAAAGATACCTTTGACCCTCAAAGCAAAGTTTCCAATAAAATTGTGCTGTACCGTCCGATTAGTACCACACCAGTCTGCCAAACTCTGGGTATCAAACTGTGTTTGGATGCATTTAGAAAGTGTGGAGCTAATTTGAGTCCATTGAGCTTCCTAAGTAGTGGGAGCTCAATAAGGCTCTGGCAGTCAGGTTTTTGAACTATAGATGCTGCCTTTCCAACGTGAGATTGGTCTACAACTGACCTGTCATTTTCTTTATGTGGTCCTGGGTGCCTCAACTAAGGCTGGAAAATCCCAAGCTTTTGTTCAGGTTATTTTAAAAAAAGAAAAGGTGCCATTATTTATGCACTCAAATGTTTTTGCACTCCCTCAAGTGTTCAGAAATCCATTGGTGTGAAAACTGAGAATTCAGAGCTTCAGGTTTCCTTGTGCTCTGTTTGCGACTGTACCTGCTGGTGGGAGAGGGGTGCTCATCTTTTGAAGCAGGAAACTCCGACATCTCTCTTTGGTTACATGCTAACTTTCAAAAGTGCTCTTTTCCTCCTAGTCCCCAAGCAGGTAAGCAGGGTGTTTCCTGTAGCTGGTAGCCATTGGCAATCAAAAGTTATTTTACCAGAATCTTCTGGCCCCCCAATAGCAGCTATTTCAAAGAAACTTTTTTTTTTGCCATTGGCTGTTCAGCAGTCATGATGTGTTTATCTCTTCTTGGTAATGTCCCCATTACAGTACTATCTTTTCTATATGGGGTTGACTTTTGGGGGGATGTGTGTGTGTGTGTGTGTGTGTGTATGTGTGTATACAGGTGAAACTCGAAAAATTAGAGTATCGTGGGAAAGTCCATTTATGTAAGCAACTGTTTTCATTAGCTACTGGAGTTTAATATATGAGATAGACTCATAACATGCAAAGCGAGATATGTCAAGCCTTTGCTTGTTATAATTGTGATGATTATGGGGGTCCAGCTGATGAAAACCCGAAAGTTGAGATTGTGAATTTGGGGTTCTCATCAGCTGTACGCCATAATCATCACAATTATAATAAAGGCTTGACATATCTCGCTTTGCATGTCACGAGTCTATCTCCTATATTAGTTTCACCTTTTAAGTTGAATTACTGAAAGAAATGAACCTTTCCACAATATTCTAATTTTTTGAGTTTCACCTGTGTGTGTGTGTGTGTGTGTGTGTGTGTGTGTATGGGCTGGCAGTTGCTAATTTGGAGGTATGTCTGGCTGTTATCCTGAATCATCCTGGGATGTGTAGCTTTTGAGACTTGGTGTTAATGTTATACTTCTTCCACAGTCACCTAGGTGAATGAGAAACCCATCCAGGTGTCCACATATAGAAACTCTACAAAAACTGACCCTTTCAAGCTACAAACCTTTGTAGCGGACATGCAGAAGCTGGCTATTAAACATTTTTTGGAGGTTAGCAGTTTTCATGTAGATTGGCTTGCAGAGGTATGAGTTTTGTGGAAATTTTCCGGGGAATTTTGCAATGCAGATTAGGGTAATTTGCATTGGAAATGTTTCTGATTACCTAGAGAGTGATTCAATTTGACATGTTTATTTAAGTAACAGTGATTTTTTTAAAATTTTAATTTTAATGTTGACCTGCCAAACCTGCTGAATATTGTATTTGCATTTGGCATCCATTCATGGTTGCTAATGAACTTAGGAAATACAGTGGTACCTCGGGTTACAAACTTAATTCGTTCCAGAGGTCCATTCTTAACCTGAAACCGTTCTTAACCTGAGGCGCGCTTTCGCTAATGGGGCCTCCTGCTGCCGCCGCACCACCAACACGCAACTTCTGTTCTCATCCTGGGGCAAAGTTCGCAACCCGGAGCAACTACTTCCAGGTTCGCGGAGTTTGTAACCCGAAGCGTTTGTAACCCGAGGTACCACTGTAATAGTGTTTCCTCAGGAAAATAAAACACCAGGAAACCTTCCACCTTCACCATTGCTGACTTGAAAGATTTTAGGGGGGGAAGATTGAGTGTGAAGCGATCTGAGCAGGTAAAAGGATTGTCTTAGGTGGGCCATTGCCCAGAGCTTGCTCGAGAGCACAGGCTCTGTTATGTTGATACTAGCATCATTTAGGGCAGTAGTCTTCAACCTTCTCAGGCCAAGGACCCACCGTTCACCCAAACATGCATCTGCAAATACACTTTTTAATTTTACACCATAGATCTGTACAGTGGTGGTACTGCTGCTCCAACCCACCTTAGATCAGGCCTTGACTCACCACATGCAAAGCAGTGGTCTACGTGGATTGTCCTTATGGAGAACTGGTACTGCCCACTGGCGCACCCAACTACAAACTGTGCATTGAGGGGGGGGACCCCCATTTTATTTGCTGCTAGTTGGATTAGTGTGATTGGCTTGAGGGGAGGGAGTCCCCAAATAATGATGGTCATTCATTCTAAATCTGCATGCCTCTTTCCTGCTTCTGTTGCTCATCTGGGGCGACCTAGGGAAGTGTGTGCAGGATATGGTTTGATCTGTTCATCTACACCCCATGGGTGATGGGAATTGTGGTCCAGAACGTCTAGACTGTGCCAGGTGAGCTGCCCAGTTCTGCACTTCTTTTTGAGTCTTCACTGTTATGGGTCATTCTGCAGCCTCTAAGCAGTCCTTGGCCTCTGTGTCGCCAGCCTCTTTCCCAACCCCTGAGGCTGCCTCAATGTTGGAAGTTTTAAAATGTAGAGGGACAGGAATATTCCTTGGGAAATGAAGCCACCTCAGTGATGTTGGGTAGAGGATTTTCCACAGAAAATCTTCTTTTGTTAAGTTATCGCCGAAAATCTTCCTTTCTTTCGAAACGCAGTATTTCATTCAATTGTTGCATAAAATGTTGAATCTGTAACAGGTATCGGTCAGACCTGGCAGTTGGAATTTATATGTTCCCACAGCCTTGTCAACTAGGCTGTGGAATTATTTACTAGTCTACTGAGAGGCTGGTGGGCTACTTAGAATGGCAACCAAATGGACAAAGGATGGGGCAGTCAATCTGTCTGTCCTCCACTGGCCGCCTCCGCTCAACCTGGGTGGTTGCCCCTTGGCACTGCATGAGAAGTTATATGCAGGGATTCATTACCTGTCAAATTTTATCCCGAGAGAGAGAGAGTTTTAAAAGTGATGCATGGAACAATGTACAGAGTTTATAGTCTCACCTGTGTTCAGTGCCTCCATTCAGCCACCTAGAAGTATAGACAGCTCAGCTGTCATGCCTTAAATTATCTACAAATATTCTAATGAGAGAATTTCCAAGTAAATCTCTGAATTTGTCCATAATTTGAACCACACCTCTTTCCCCCCTTGTCTTTTTCTTGGGTATTTTGTTGCTCTTTTCCCTTCCTTCCTTAATCAAAATGAACACTGCATACTTTCTTTCTTTTTTGCTTTGTTTGCTAAATAACAGCCAAATAAACATGCAAGATCAGATATTGATCTGTATTAGGCAGTGGAAAACATTTTCTGGAAAACCCACACCACCAGCCACTAGGCCACTGCTGTGTATTTTTGGAGCAGGGATAGCCCAGTCACTAGAGCAGTGTTTTTCAACCACTGTTCCGCGGCACACTAGTGTGCCGCGAGATGTTGCCTGGTGTGCCGTGGGAAAAATTGAAAAATTACTTTATATATAGTCAATATAGGCACAGAGTTAATTTTTTTAACATTTTTTAACATTTTCTAATGGTGGTGTGCCTCGTGATTTTTTTCATGAAACAAGTGTGCCTTTGCCCAAAAAAGGTTGAAAAACACTGCACTAGAGCACAGGACTCTTAATCTCAGGATTATGGGTTCCAGACCCATATTGGGCAGAAGATTTGTGCATTGTCGGGGGTTGGACCAGATGACCCTTGCGATCCCTTCCAACTCTACAATTCTATTATTCTGGGCCTCTCTGTCAATAGTTAAGCAGGTCATGATATACTGGCGTTCCTCTGTTGCAGTCTCCCTGAAGACCTACTACCCCTGTGATAAACGTGCAATTCGTCTGCCCTGACAGGGCAATTATAGAGGACAGAATGGGCAATAATAATTCAGACTGCCCTGAATTTGCAAAGATAAAGTCTGGCTGGTTGTTCTGTGAGCAACTTGAGAAAACACTATAAATGTGCATTTCCGGTTCTGTCCTTCCCGTCCCGTCCTCCTCCCCGCCCCCAAATAAATAAATGTTACTCCGGGTATGAGAAATATGGGGAATAATTGCTTCATCGGAAGAGAGGAGGTGAGGTATTCTTTGGGAGCGTTTCTCAGAAGTCCCCATACATGCAGGAGGAGAATTTCTGAACTCACGTAAACATATCCGTGAGTTGCTGGCTCTGTTTTCTAGAGGGGAAGTCAGCTGGCAGCCGTAACTTGGAGTGGATGTTGTCTAACCCAGGATCTTTGCAGACACTTGCTTGCTGCATGCAGGCAGGAGGGTGTTTCTCTGTTGACCAGGGGAGAATAGAAGGCCAAGCTCCTCCTACTATTGATATACCGGGCCTGGGCAAGTCAGAGAGCTCGTAACTGGCTGCCAATCACAAGGCTGTTTCCATCTGTGCCTGAAGAAGGCTTCTGGGACTGAGCACAACTCCTTTCCGAGGCCTGAACTTTAGGAGCGGAGTTTGTCTTGCGGCAATTGAAACTAGTGGCCAGCGGTGTTGGCTTTCCGGCAATTTCTGAATTGGGAAAATTTTCCCTGTGCAACTTAGGGTGATTTGAGTTGGGTAATCGAGCGGTGGGGAAATTTCCCCCAAGTTTGTGAAGGGAGGTGTCCCAGTGCCCCAGAGTGACCCAATTTTAACACGTTTGTTTTCTTTGTATTTAGTAAACGAAGCAACAACAAAAAAGTTGCAGCTGCCAAGTTTGCTTAATATTTTATTTGTAATCGACATCCACCCGCTGTTGCTAATGAACATAAGAAACTGATTTTTCTGTGGGCTAGCAAGCAGTGGAAAAAATATATAAAATGTTCCACCGCACGTTGGTTATCCAGAGTGGTGGTGAACACCAGTTTTAAGGTGGTTCATAGATTGCCTGTTGGCTTGAGCCCTCTGCACATCTTAACTCCTGCAGAGAAGGGCTGCAGGGCTTGCCCCTGTGGCATGCAGCCCCCCCCCCAATCCTGCTGTCCACACAATATTTGTGGGTGCCTGAGGCAAAATAATAATAATCCCTCTTTGTGTCTGCCTTATTATTAATTTAGTCAAGTTATATTCCGCCCTTCCTCCCAAAGGAGTCCAGGTTGGCTTGGCAGTTGTAGTTTAGTCGTGTCCCCATGGTGTCCTTCATGACCCCATGGACCAGAGCACGCCAGGCCCTCCTGTCTTCTACTGCCTCCCGCAGTTTGGTCAGACTCATGTTGGTAGCTTGGAGAACACTCTCCAACCACCTTGTCCTCTGTCGTCCCCTTCTCCTTGCACCCTCAATCTTTGCCAAAATTTGGGTCTTTTAGAGAGGTAGTCTTCTCTTCTCATGAGGTGGCCAAAGTCTTGGAGCCTCAGCTTCAGGATCTGTCCTTCCAGTGAGCACTCAGGGCTGATTTCCTTCAGAATGGATAGGTTTGATCTTCTTGCAGTCCATGGGACTCTCAAGAGCAGGCATCCCCAAACTTCGGCCCTCCAGATGTTTTGGACTACAATTCCCACCATCCCTGACCACTGGTCCTGTTAGCTAGGGATCATGGGAGTTGTAGGCCAAAACATCTGGGGGGGGGCGCAGTTTGGGGATGCCTGCTCAAGAGTCTCCTCCAGCACCATAATTCAAAAGCATTCATTCTTCGGCGATCAGCCTTCTTTATGGTCCAGCTCTCACAATATCAGTGCATTCTAAAAACGGTTTAGCAATCGCATTATCTCAGCCAAGGTTGCCAGGAACAGTATCTTGTAGCCATTGAATGCCTTCGTAAAGGGGAATGTTTTTTAATTCCTCTTGAAAGTCTAAGGGCATTCCACAAACTGGGAGGTGCCACAGAGAAGGCTCTGCCAACCAGGCAGATCCCAGTGGTGGCATCACCTGCAAGGTTGCTCACCTGCTGATTGTAGCGTCTGAGATGGCGAATGTGCTTTATTTAGGAGTCTGGGTCCCAAGCCATCCCATGAATTTTGGAGCCTTGTTGGTGCAGATTTCTCGGATCCAGGAAAACCACCATGCCAAGCTCAATATGGGAAGGCTTCCTCTCCGCAGGTTGCCCACGTGGGCTGGCGGGGGGAGGGGAGAGCCAATCCCTCTTTAGGTATATGATGAGACCTACTCTGAACCCATGAGCTTGAAAATTTGATGTTGGGGCCTAGTAATTGCTTCAGATTATTCAGTTTATAGGGACGCGGGTGGCTCTGTGGGTTAAACCACAGATCCTAGGGCTTGCTGATCAGAAGGTCTGCAGTTCGAATCCCCGCGACGGGGTGAGCTCCCGTTGCTCAGTCCCAGCTCCTGCCCACCTAGGAGTTTGAAAGCACGTCAAAGTGCAAGTAGATAAATAGGTACCGCTCCGGCAGGAAGGTAAACGGCGTTTCCGTGCGCTGCTCTGGTTCGCCAGAAGCGGCTTAGTCCTGCTGGCCACATGACCCGGAAGTTGTACGCTGGCTCCCTCAGCCAATAAAGCGAGATGAATGCCACAACCCCAGAGTCGGACACGACTGGACCTAATGGTCAGGGGTCCCTTTATCTTTTATTTAGTTTATGCAAAGGTGACTCTCTGGGGAGGGAAGTGGGTTAAAGGAGTGACAGAGAAGATATTGTCTCGTAAAGTTTTGATTCTGGGTAATTAGATTTGTAAGTATTTTTTTAGCCCCCACTGTAGATAGAAATGGCTTTTTCATGCAGATTGCTTTGTGATTTTGATAACGGCTAACTCAAAAGATTCTTCAGAATTTTGTCATTTTAGTAAAGATGTCTTTGTTAACTCTTAGGTGAGTGACTTGTGGTTGCTCTGGTTCTTAAACAATCTGAGCCGCCTCAGGTGTTTCTGGTGAGGATGCAGCTGCTATCAAGCGCTTCCAGTTGCGTGGTGACTCTTGCTTTCCTAGATGGGGTAGGGAGGGGAGTTGTGTGTGTGTGTTGCACTTGTGTCCTCAGGCTTGTGAGGCTTCCCTTAGGCATCTGGTTAGTCACTGTGTTTGACTGGGTGGGCCTTTGGTCTGATCCAGAACTGCTCTTACACGTAGAAACTTCTAGCCTGTGTTTGGGCAGTTAGTGACAGATTGAATCAGAAAACTAGGAAAAGAGGGAAGCTTTAGATTTCAAGCCTGGGGTTCTGTAGGGGTGGATGGGAAGAGATGCTGAACGCTTTGCCCGTAAGAAAACTGAAAGCACTCCGTTCAAAAGCTTGAAAAGGCCACTTCCGAGAGATCTGACAAGGAAGAGGCAAGGATTTCTTTTGGGTGACTAGTCTCCTTGGCCTATTAAGGTGTGTGTGTGTGTGTAAGGTTTTATTTTTAGTAATTGTCTTCCAGGATGCCATTCCCCCCCCCCCCCCCCCCGCAACAACAAAGGCTGGGGTTCTCCCTCTCCACCCCCCACTTTAAATTGCAGCCTCAATCCCAGCATTTGAGCAAAAATCTTTTTTTAAGCACCAGGTTGTGCCACAAATACTCGGGATTCTGCCCCTCCAGCCCCTTGGCGGCCTGATCTTGGTCTTTAAAAATCTTTCTCTTCTCACATCCCACAACTGCCTTTCTAAACAAATACCTTGAGATAAGATTATAATAGTGGACTTTTCACTTTACATTCTTAAGCCAGTAGGTTACAGCAGCTCTTTTGGGGTTAACAAAGTACCTGGTTGTGGCTTGTAACTATAATAGGGCATGAAAATCTTTTAAAAGCTGGCCTCTTGTTCTGACGGCGAACAGCAGCCAAGCTACAGGTTACAATGAGCACAGTTTTTAGCCCCGCTTCATTCTGAAGATGAAGCAGTTTTTAGACACAAATTGGAAGTATGTTCTCTTTCTAGGTTCTGTTTTTTTAAGGTGGGGTGCTCAAAACCCAGAAGATGATCAAAATGGTTTAATTGGCTGTCAGCCTTCCTTTGTGCCTGCCTGTGCAGTGGAAAGATGGTGATCCAATCCGAGTCATAGACCAGGAGTCAGAACAACCATACCAGGCCTCAAGAACCACTTTCACGGGCAGTGCTTGACTCCCCCCCCCAAAAAAAAACATAGCCATTGTGCTACTGACATGTGCAAAATGCTTCCCCCCCCCCATCACACGCGTAGACACACACACACACACTAGGTTCACCATGGTAACGGTCTGATTTCGGAATAAAATGCAGCTTTTCTCCTCCATAAAATGTTCCTTTCGTCAAGGGGAAGGAGTGAGAGTTGGGATAAGCAGCTCCTCCTCTTCGCAGGCTGGGGAAACAAAGCAGCAGCAGTTTAATATCCCCCCTCCCCCAAGTAATATGCAGTGAGGCATTGCTAGAAGTTGAATGTGGAAGCGAACTGCTTGCTGTCGCTCGTAAAGCGGCGCTGGCTCTGCTCCCCTTGTGATGCTCCCACGCTGACTGCCTTGTCGTCTTCTTGTGTCCCATTCACCCTGCCCCACCTATTTACCCTCCAGGCACGGGAGAGAGCGGGAAGAGCACGTTCATTAAACAGATGCGGATAATCCATGGCTCGGGCTACTCCGAGGAGGACAAGAAGGGTTTCACCAAGCTGGTGTACCAGAACATCTTCACTGCCATGCAGTCAATGATCAGGGCCATGGAGACCTTGAAGATCCTGTACAAGTATGAACAGAACAAGGTGAATCGATGCAGCTCCCACTCCGGCATCCCACCCCATACACAGCCTCCACCCCTGTTGTCTCATTGTTGGTTGTCTGTAGTGGCATGCGTGCTGCTCAGGATTCCCTGAACTGCTTGCATCAACCCCCCTGGGGTGTCAGATGTTCAGGGACCAGTATCACACCTGTAGCAACCAGAGTAGTTCAAGCGCTATGTACCTATTATTAATATAATTACTATTACAGCCCAACCTTGGTTGTCTGAACGTAATCCGTTCCGGAAGCCCGCTCAGCTTCCGAAATGTTTTGACAACCGAGGCATGGCTTCCGATTGGCTGCAGGAGCTTCCCGTGCTCAAGCAGAAGCTGTGTCAGACGTTTGGCTTCCGGAAAACGTTTGAAAACCGGAACACTTCCGGGTTTTCGGCGTTCGGGGGCCGAAATGTTCCAAAACAGGCGTTTGGGAACTGAGGTTTGACTGAATTATTAACAGGGACACGGGTGGCACTGTGATCTAAACCACTGAGCTTCTTGGGCTTGCTGATCAGAAGGTCGGCGGTTCAGATCCCCGTGATGGGGTGAGCTCCCGTTGCTTGGTCCCTGCTCCTGCCAACCTTGCAGTTTGAAAGCACGTCAAAAGTGCAAGTAAATAAATAGGTACCGCTCCGGCGGGAAGGTAAACGGCATTTCCGTGTGCTGCTCTTCATTTAAAAAAAAAAAAAAACAAGCCCAAAGTTGTGCTCTTATTGTTGAAAAGATGTTGTATACATTTACTTGCTTTGTGCAGGCAACACCAGAATGGATTTGTAGCAGCCGGGACTGGACCTCCAGCTAAGGAGCAGTCAAGGAAGGGGGTGGTGGTGGGAATGGGATGCATGCTAAGCGGGGAGGAGGATCCTGAGGATCAGCCTCTTTCAAGCCCCTCTTGCTTTCCCCTCTGCTCCACGCTGCAGGCCAACGCACTCCTGATCCGGGAAGTGGACGTAGAAAAGGTCTCGTCCTTTGAGCAGCCCTACATAAGTGCAATTAAGACGTTGTGGAACGACCCGGGCATCCAGGAGTGTTACGACCGGCGGCGAGAATACCAGCTCTCCGACTCTGCTAAATAGTAAGAGCTCGCCGTCTTCTCTGTACGGCTCTTGGCACGGTTGCTGCTGCACAGTGGCATTTTGGGTCGCTGGGCTCCCCTTCCTAAATGAAATTGTGCCTCTGACAGTTGGTGGTGGGGTGGTGGATGGGGCCCAGGAGGAAAGAAAGTAACTTCATGTTTTAGTTGTTGCCATTGAACTGCTCCAAGAAGGAAGGGGTGGTGGTTGTATGTAGTTCTTGCTACTGGTGGTGTGTGTGTGTGTGTCGGGGAACTTTAGAGATCCATTTTATGTGCCTTTAATTGATTTTACACTGTTAGTTACCTTGCAGTCTCTTTAGACACGTGCTATAAATGAAGTTTAATGAGTATTTTCTTTTCGGTCCTGCCCTCCCTGAGCTTTCAGAATGGCGAAGCTACAAGGTGGAAATCTCAGGTAGTGGGAATAATCTGGAAGTAACAAGCCGCTTAGTTGCTTTGTAGTCTTCTAGAGGAAGATGGCCTGGAATTGTGATGTAGATGTTTAGATATAGATAAAATAGTGTTATAGAAGCTGCAGCATCTGATTGTTTTACGTTTGTGAGGAAGATGCCCATAAGAAACTGGAGAACTAAACTTTATGGGAGTAGTGCAGTATTGCTCAGAAACTCTTAGTGCTCCATGTCTGCCTCTTGCCCAACGCTTGATCCGGGGGAAGAGCAGGGCTGGCAGCTCAGTTTAGTCTTCCGGAGCCTTCCCACCCCCCACGATTATAAGCAGACCTAAAAGACAGAATCGTGCACCTTGTCTGCTTGCCCCATCCAGCCAAGGCGTAATAAAATGGGTTGAGGTGCCCACGGGATACCACGCCACGGTTTTGCTCTTCACAGTTGGAAGGAAGAATGCTGGTGACAGCTTATAGGAGAATTTAATTCAGAATTATGGGCCAACCCACCCCCCGGGCAGGAGGGAGGGCTCTGAACTGTTTCCGTAGCCTTTGGCTTCCTTCCTTTGTGGCTCATTCTTCCTTCCCTGCAAATCTGCTGTAAGGAGTGGTGGACCCAGGGACTTAGAAAAACGTTCCTTTAGGGCACGGCAAGGGTAGATTCTAAGAGTCCTGGGAGCGTTAGGACCCATGAGAAGTAAGATCGCTCTGTAGGCGTGGAGCTGCACACTTAGAAATGTAGTAGTATTAGAGGCAAGGTAACGTCGGAAAAGCGGGGGGTGGGTTTTGTTGAATCTCAAGGGCTGAACAGGATTCCTGAGGATTTTGCATGCAGCTCTTCCTCCCCCCTGGGGAAAAAAAATACCCCAGGAGTGGAATAATTGAGGTTCCATACTCAAAATGCTGTAGCTCTCGGGGCAGGAGCACTAGACATGGCAAGCAAGCTCAGGCCACCTTCATCTTTCCCCCCCTCCCTCCTTTTCCCCCTGCACTCCTCCTTGCAGCTACCTTACCGACGTGGATCGTATCGCCCTGCCAGGGTACCTCCCAACCCAGCAAGACGTCCTGCGGGTCAGAGTCCCGACAACTGGGATCATAGAATACCCCTTTGACTTAGAGAACATTATCTTCAGGTAACTTCCAGTGGCTTTTTTTTTTTCTTCCTTTCCTCGGAACGTTTTTTACATTTCACATACTCTCTCCCCAAAGCTGCTTCCGTTTGAAATGAAAGCCCACTGAGTTGGCGGGCTTCTGGAAAGTCGGTCACGCGGCTGCCGCTTCCGGCCCTTTCTTCCCTTTTCCGAGTGAAGGAGGGAGAAACAAGTGCTGTTGGCAGGAGAGGGTTTCCCCCCGTGAAGAGATTGCACTAGGTGCGCCCTGCGTCTTTGAAGGCTCTCCACAAACGCTGAGCCACCGCCACAACCTATCTGTAGCAGTACAGTCCCTGCAGCTGGGTGAGGCCATAGGCCCATCTGTTTGAAGATCCAGATGCTGCAGTGGGAAGCCTGCAAGCACCGAGTCCCCACTTTGGTCCTGCAGCAGCTGGTATTCAGAGGCACGCCTGCCTCTAAAACCAGCTCTTACATACATACATTCTTTTATTCGACCGTCAGTCAGAAAAAAATACATTTGTACAGAATTAAAAACCTCTGAAGGAACTTTGAAGAGGAAAAAAAAGGAAAAACATAACCCACAATGGAATGGAGCTAAACAGATAGCCCCATATCGATACAATCAATTAAAATCTTACGACGCTTAAAAGCTAAAAAAAGAAATTTAGCCACCTGGGAGGCTGTATTTCTAGTGACATTGTTCAGTAAGTATAAAACCTGTCTTTCTCTCGGTAGAAAGCTAAATTGACGTAAAAGTGGAGCTATAAAGTTTTGCCTGAGTACTACATAGAGAGGACAAGTCAGAAGAATATGTTTGGTAGACTCAACCACGCCCATAGTACAATGACAGGTTCTCTGGGTGTCTGGAACTCTCTTGTACCTTCCCCACAATACCGCAGAATCAAGGGCGTTTAGTCTAGCCGCTGCAAGGAGTCTGCGGTATTCCACGTACAGTGGTGCCTCGCAAGACGAAATAAATTTGTTCCGCGAGTCGTTTCGTATTGCAAAAATTTCGTCTTGCGAAGCACAGTTTCCCATAGGAATGCATTGAAACGTTTTCGTCTTGCAAAGCATGGCCATAGAAAAATTCATCTTGTGAGTCACCTAAAAAATCGCAAAACCTTTTCGTCTAGCGAGTTTTTCGTTGCGCGAGGCATTCGTCTTGCGAGGTACCACTGTAGTGGATTTCCGCGAGATGAGGGGCTGGTGTCATTTGATATATCTGGTCCCCTAGAAACATCCCTGGTTTCACTTGGGCTATGTCCTCTTGTCTGGCAATACCACTCAATCTCCGGGAGATAAAACCAGCTCTTAACATGTGGAATGTCCTTCCTCCTGGTATCAGGTGGGCAGCAACTGTTGGTCATCGTCGTCCCAACCAATTGAAGCCTCTTTTTCTAGGCCAGAGCTTTCCAAACTTTTCCTGTTGGCGACACGCTTTTTAGATAATGCATCATTTCGCGACACAGTGATTTGGTTTTACTAGCAAGCCAGAGGCTGAACGAAACCCTTTCCAGCGCGGGGATCGTTTGCGCGACACACCTGAACCCTGCAGCTGACACCCCAGCGTGTCACAACACACAGTTTGGAAAGTTCTGGTCTAGGCTTTTCCCTGACCACTAATACCGATAGTCCCCGTTGCCTGTGGTTAATGGGTTGCCGGTTCGTTTCATAAAATTTATACACCACTTGATTTTATTTACCGCTTGGATTTGTATAGAACCTCAAAGCGGTTTGCCAAAACAATAAAATTGTTAATATGCTAAATAGATAATAACTTAAGACTTTCGAACAGTTCAAAACTAAACTGAAAACAGTTGAAAACTCTCCACAGCTTCTGGGTAGGCTTGTCTAAACAAAAAATGTATTTAGCAGGGACTGAAAAAGAGCGCCGTCCTGGTGTCAATAGGCAGGGAGTTCCAGAGGGCAAGTACTGGGAAGTGCCCTTGACAGTCCTCCTCATGGAGAACCGATTTCTGCAGAAAACAGGCTTGAAGCCACCGCCCTCCAGCTGGTAGGCAGTGAGGTCGAGCCCTGCAGATCGGCGGTGCTTCAGCGCTCCTCGGAAACCCTGTGTGGTGCACTGGAAGTCCCGACGAGCATCCCTTGATGTCATGGTTTTGTCGGGCGATTGCTGCGTGGTTGCTGTGCCCACATGTCCAGTTTGGCCCATGAGGGTTAGGAGAGATGTCTTCCAAAGGGGGGGGGGAGCAAACAAACCTCAGACTTGTTCCTCCTCAGTCTTTTCTCTTCCCTCCAACCCAAAATCAAGTATAAAACGGCGCATTGCGTTTTTAACTTAATGGACTGGAAATCTGTGTGTGTGTTTGTTCGTGTGTTAAAGAAGACCTTCCCCTTTTCTCCCTTTCAGAATGGTGGATGTTGGGGGTCAGAGGTCAGAACGGAGGAAATGGATACACTGCTTTGAAAACGTAACCTCCATCATGTTCCTAGTAGCTCTTAGTGAATATGACCAAGTTCTGGTGGAGTCCGATAACGAGGTAAGCACAATCCCTCGTAGCACGTAAGGGGCGGCGTGTGGCCGTTGGGTGGTCCCAGCAGCGGCAGAAAGGTGCATTTGCAGATTCCAGAACTGTTTATCAAATGTTCAGGGTTGTCGAGTGTGCTGGGAGACATCTGTAGGCCAGGACTTATCTGTCTGCTTCCCAACCACCTAAAGTAGCAGTAAGCCAGGCTAGACGTTTCGGAAACTGATCTGCTTGAGGGAGAGGGTGTGTCTGTGCACCAGCTCTGAACGTGTTCTCTAGGGAGGAGTCCAGCTTCCCCCCACCCCCCAAAATATTATGCATGTCCCTCAAAACTTGAAAAGAGGGGGTTGCTGCAGAGGGTGGCCTGCTCTTGCTTGGCAAGTGGCTACTCCAGACCGAAAATGGCGCCCCTCCCGTCCAAAATGAAAGGGCACCTCGGAGTTCTCCGTGGTGCCAGATGTCTGCGGCAACCTCTCATTTTGTGCTAGGAGCGGCAGCGGCGACGGCTCATTTCCCATCTGTGCAGGGAGCAGTAATAAAACTTTGGATGTGGGCCAGGGGTGGCCACTGGGCCTCCCGGCCTGACCATCTGTGCCCCACAGGAGGGGCAGGAAAGGCTTTCCCTGCATTCGTGTTACGCTCCAAGGGTCCTGGAAGGGTGCAGGATTTATCTTAGACGGGAGTCTCGGCAAACTGTCCATGGCACTTCCCTCTCCCCACCCCCCCAGCCTTGCCGTACACGCTCCATGCACATGAAAAGGTGAGGGACCAGCCCTGTGTACACACTCGTAACACAGCTTTGGCAGCCAGGCATGGATTGAGCCCTCCTGTCGCTTGCCTGACATCAGTTGTTTCTGCGTTGGTTTTCTCGCACTGCTTAAAAGTTTCCCTTTTCCTTTTGTTGGAAAAAAAGTGGGGTGAAACCTGGATGGTACTGGTGGGTGGATTGATGAGGACAAAACCTCCGACAGAGGGCAATGTCCACGTGAACAGATCTGCAAGTCGCAAGTAATACTACTTAGTAAAGGTAACCTATGGGACATGGGTGGCGCTGTGGGTTAAACCACAGAGCCTAGGGCTTGCTGATCAGAAGGTTGGCTGTCTGAATCCTTGCGACGGGGTGAGCTCCCGTTGCTCGGTCCCTGCTCCTGCCCACCTAGCAGTTTGAAAGCACATCAAAGTGCAAGTAGATAAATAGGTACCGCTCCGGCGGGAAGGTAAACGGCGTTTCCGTGCGCTGCTCTGGTTCGCCAGAAGCGGCTTAGCCATGCTGGCCACATGACCTGGAAGCTGTACGCTGGCTCCCTCGGCCAGTAAAGCGAGATGAGCGCTGCAACCCCAGAGTCGTTTGTGACTGGACGTAATTGTCAGGGGTCCCTTTACCTTTTTAAAGGTAACCTAGCAGAGCTTTCCTAACACTTCACAGTAGGCTTTTTCGTTTCTTACTCAGTTTGCCCCGGGCAAAAGGCCTTGAGAGTGAAAAAAACCTGACCACTGATGGACCGCTCTATCAGAATAGCTGCTTTAAAGCATAAACCGCAGTGGCCTAGATGTTACTGTATGGCGGGAAGCCTCCATCTCCCCCTGCACCCCTGTTAAAAAGAGTTTTTTTTTAATTGCGAGGTGTTTTTGAAAGGGGACCATGTGGCACAGTTGCCCGCTCTGTTGTACGGCCATTGCTCTCTGAGTTGGGGGGTCAGCAGAAGCCGCTGTTGGTGCCGGCTGCCCACCCCATCCACTGCTGGGTGATCTGCAGATGAACTGCGAGGGTTCTTGACTCCCAGCTGTGTTTAGCAATAGCGGGAACAAAAAGCTGTCCCGACCTCCTCTCTGTTGGACTGACGAAATAAAGAAAGCTGTGGGGAGCGAGAGGAGAGGAGAAGGACCCAGGAGTGTGAAGGGACTGTGTGCTCAGTTCTTGTACTGAAAGGAAATTGTTAGCCTGAGCGTGCATGCTGTTCCTGGACTCTTAAGTGTATCTACCCCCCTGCCAAGACACTATTTTGCACCAGGTTTCTGTTGGTGTATCTCTGGAACCTGCTAAAATAGCTTCCACAAATGTGCCCGGCAGCGCTCTTGAGTTGGTTCTCTCTTTCCCCTCCTTCCTCCCCACTCCCTCTAGTAGCCCGTAGACTCGTCAGAAACTGGATGGTATTATGCGCACCCTTGGGGAAACTAGATTTCGCCAGGGTCAGAGGAAATGGGGCTACTGTTCCTTCCAAATTTAGCATGCCTTCTAAAACCGTTCCCCTGGTAGAGAGCAGGGTGAGGTGGAGGGAGTCTGCTTTTTGCGTGTGGAAAGTTTGCTTTTTGAAACCTCGCTGGCATACTTAGCTGCTCTGGCAGGTTTGGTCGTACCGCAGGGCCTGAATCTGAGGAATAAATAGCGCTCTCCGCTTTCTGCGGCAGTTGTTAGCCCTTTACCAAGGTTGTCTTAGCTCTCTCTGCATTTAGCCGTTTGGCAGAAGCATGTTCTTCTCTCTGCTGGTCCCGGATTTCCAAATCTGTATTTGGACCAGATTATTTATTTGAATCTCATGGTTTTTAATTTGTGATTCAGCTTTACTGTACATCGCCCCAGAGAAGGAATGTTTTGCGGGGTTGGGGGGGTGACAGTAAAGATATCTCCTACCCATCGTGTGGGGTGGAAAATCTTCCATTTCTTGAAGTTTTCATCTGTCAAAATGAATGGGTGCCAACTGCAGGTACTCCATTAGGTAAGCTTGGTGGTTTCAAAGCTCTTCATTTCGTTGACTAAATGCAAGTAAAATAAATGGACTCATTTAGATCCCGTTGGAAAATTTTCTGATGCGAACCAAAATGAATATAATTAAAATACTACGCACGTTTTTTCAATTTGAAATTTTCCAGGAATCCCACAAAGCTGCGTTTTCTCTTTCAATTAACTAGGGGAGGGGGTGGGGAACCCATGGCCCTTAGGATGCTAGCAATCCCCAGCAGCCTACAGGGGTCAGGAATGATGGGAATTGTAGTCCTGCAACATCTGGAGGGCCACTGGCTCCCCTTCCCTGACCCGCGGGTTGGCCAGCATGAGGTTGCACGACTCCTTATTTGCTGAACGTTACCGGTGTAGTTTGAAAGTATGTACAGGTGAAATCTCAGGCACAGGTGAAAATGTGGCGATAACAGAAAAGGCGAGCCACTGGGCATTGCCTATCTCCTGTTTGCCACATTAAGCCAGAGAAGGTTTTAATATGATTTTGGGCAAGATCTTTGTTCTCAGTCTTTGTTTCTTCATTGTCCTGGTGGTACCGGTGGCCCATATCTGAGGGCCTGGTGTAAAGGTATGCCTATTCTCTCTACTGCTTTAACAACACACACACACACCCCGCCGGTGATGCATCTAATCTCTTACTTTGTTGCAACCATGACACCTCGAACCCCTCTTTCCTCCCGGCAGAACCGTATGGAGGAGAGCAAAGCCCTTTTCAGGACCATCATCACCTACCCCTGGTTCCAGAACTCCTCCGTCATCCTTTTCCTCAACAAGAAGGATCTGTTGGAAGACAAGATAATGTACTCTCATCTCGTGGATTATTTCCCGGAGTTTGATGGTAAGAAACGTTTATTTTTTTAAACAAAACAAAACAAAACACCCCGCTCTTAACCAGTCTCTCTAAAACAGACTGATGTTGAAGTTACAAGAATATAGATTCTGACTTGCTCCTTTCAATGCTTACGGACTGTCTTTTCTGAGTGAGGCCCTTTCAAGGTGACTGTGGCGTTTGCCCATTCCTGGGGAACATATGAATGTGCAGGAGTGAGAAAAGGGTTAATTGACTGTGTGATAGGCTGACCAGTGAAAAGCCAGAGGAGGAGCTTAGTGGCTTTGAAACCCAGCATAGAAGGGGGGAGTTAGTCAGTTGAAGTTGGTTAGTTGGTTAAGGGCAGTTGGTTAAGGGCAGTTGAACTGAGACGGTTGGTTGGTGGGTGGGTGGTGATTGTAAGGGTTGGTGGTGAGGTAGAGTGGTGAGTGTAGGATCAAGACAGGGTTGAGATAAGAATAAATATATACCAATGTAACTAATACCTTACTTTTGTTGATGTTTAAAATAAACACCGTTTCTTTGTTCAAATCATGCCCCACGAAGAGCACATTGCAGTCTGCAGGCAAGTAGGGTCTCAGAAAGCCAGTGTGGTGTAGTGGTTAAGAGCGGTGGACTCGTAATCTGGTGAACCGGGTTCGCTTCCCCACTCCTCCACATGCAGCTGCTGGGTGACCTTGGGCTAGTCACACTTCTCTGAAGTCTCTCAGCCCCACTCACCTCACAGAGTGTTTGTTGTGGGGGAGGAAGGGAAAGGAGAATGTTAGCCGCTTTGAGACTCCTTCGGGGAGTGAAAAGCGGGATATCAAATCCAAACTCTTCTTCTTCTTCATCTTGACATGGCTTTGAGAAAGGATCAGGCATACTCCTGGAGTGTGTTCCTCATCCCTAGCTAGCAGGACCGGTGGTCAGGGATGCTGCTATGGGGAGACAGTGTTGAGGGGTGCTCAGCTTGTACACATCATTTAGGCCTATCTTGTTTCTCCTCCACAGTCCCCTTGTGTTTATGTAAATGCATAGACTTCTTTCGACCTATAAAATCTCGAAAGCGGTTTGCAAATACACATAGGGCCATTAAAATTGACCCATAGCAATCGAAACACCCGGACAGTCATTTAATTTTTGGCAGTGACGGTAACCAGACGTTATCCTGCCTCCTCTCAAATCTCAGCGGTTGGGGGGAACGCCAGGGTAAACGTGAGTGGGAGTCTCCTAATTGGGGCTTTTGTTTTCCTCCCTGTCCCCAACCCGTGTTTTCTGTCTCTCCTCAGGCCCCCAGAGAGACGCCCAGGCGGCTCGGGAGTTCATCCTCAAGATGTTTGTGGATCTAAACCCCGACAGCGACAAAATCATCTACTCTCACTTCACATGTGCCACAGATACGGAAAACATTCGGTTTGTCTTTGCTGCCGTCAAGGACACCATCCTGCAGCTCAACTTGAAGGAATATAACCTAGTCTGACCTTGATTTGCCTGCCCTCTTCTTCCCCAACCCCACCCCACCCCCGCCCCCCCTCCCCAGATATCCTCGGGAGACATTTTGTTGTGAAGAAAGTTAAAAGACGAGAGAACCCCATGAATTTAAACAAAACAGAAAAAAATTGTACAGGGGGAAAAGAATCTTGATTTTTAATGATGTAATGATTGCAAATTGATCTGTGGAGTGGCAAGGTCTTTGGGGTTTTGTTTTTTGTTTCGTTTCGTTGCTCACTTGTCATCATGGAGTCTCTGTCTGCTCCACAGAATAGCTGGTGATGATGATTTTTTTAAAAAAACAAACAAAACAAATGTGCTTTTATTTCACAGTTTAAAAAACCAACAGGGGACATGTTTCCACTCTCTCGCACTTTGTTAATTTCCTGCTTTCTGGTCAACAGCCCAAGGCGAGCCTCCCTCTCGGACTCTGTCCTTCTGCGTTAGCCAATTCTTACTGTTCCTTTCTGTTCCAGCGATAAGATGGGAGTCCGCAGGCTTCCTGGCCAAGGCCTGACAAGCTCTTGCTCTCTCTCGCTTGGCCGTGGAAGATACTGGGTGCTCCTTTTGGTGGGGGGTACCTGGATGACACCTTGGGAAGAACAGGAGCTTTTGTCTCTTTTAACAGTAGCGCAAAAAAAAACACCCCACAAGCTATCTCTTTTCCTTCCTCGTTTTCTTTCCTTTCCTTTTTTTGTACCACTTTAGTATAGATTCTCTTCCCTTCCTTATCAATTATGAAAGTTATATTGAGACTGTGATTTTTTTTTTAAATTATTGTACTATATATAGTTTGCTACCATCATACGCCGTACTTTTTGTTGTTGCTGTTCATAGACTTAACAAACCGAGCAATAGCTAACGAGCCTGTGGAGGGGGGGCGGGCGGGCGGGCAAGTGCCTGAACGTTGTTCTTGCTGTATTATCATTTTTAAGAGAATAGGCAGCCTTCTCGCCCGGCATGAGGACTCGGCGTGTTTCGCATGGCGGGGAGTGGAGCCTGAATCGGGCTGGAAGAGAGATCTGAGGTTCTGATTCATTCTCCTAGATCCTCTCTCCCCCCCACCCCCTACCATATGCGTGTGTGCATCATGCCAACAACCGCTTGGGTTTGTAAGAACACCCCCCCCCCCAAAAAAAAAATGTGTCGATCCTTCAGGGTTAATCCAAACGAAGGATCCACCCAAGTTTTGTGGCCTGCAGGGGCTGTGCTTCTTTTATCTTGGAACGTTCTAGGAGAAGAGTCGGAAGCTCTCTGCAACCCATTGCCGCAGCCTCAAACTACATTTTCCAGGGCTAGTGTGAGTTAGCCTCCTGTGCCCCTTAAAACTTCCAAAGGCTTTGTTCTACCAGAAGCAGTTGCACAGGTATTTATTCTGGGGGTGGGGAAGCCCACCGTCTTGGGGCAGGGGGAGGAAGAAACGGCCCGCAGCGGCAGCATCGGGACTGGCGGATCTGCTTTGGCCGAGACGGCGGTTTTTAACTCTTCAAAGCGGGCGAGAAGGTTCCGCTTCTGGACTCTCTGTGCCAAAACGTTGTTCTGCAAAGCCTGCTTTTGAAGCCAGCAGGAGACAGTGCCAAAAAAAAAAAAAATGAACACCCAACCCCGACGAGAAATGCTTTGCTGGTTCGCCAGGAAGGAGAATCGCCACGGGGCTGGAGCAAGGGACGTTTTCGGGAGGGCAGGCGAGCAAGGAAGTACAAACACTAATGTGGCTTCAGGAGTGCTCGCCGCCAACTTCTCAGGCGCTACGGAGGACAGCCTGAGACCTCTACGTATTTTTGAACGGCCAGGTTGGGCCAGCAAAGGGAGTGTCAAATGTGCTTTTAAACGTCGCTTAGGACAACACTAGGTAAACTTTTCTTTTCGCGTTTTTCTCTCGACACTACTAAAAACCCTAATTGCACGTGGATACCTGCAGCATTCCAGTTTTTTTCGGGGGGGGGGGCGGTGAGGCGCAGAGTGCTGCCTCCAGGTTTTTCTGGGTCTGCTCCACATCACCAAACACTACAGAAGAAAGCAGAAGTGAGCCGTATTTCTTGTTTTGTTGCTTTTGATTTTGGAACGGGGGTTCCCGGCTTTCTGTCGCACACCCAGCGCCACGAGCCTGATAAGTTCTTCACTTGGGAGACGAAGTAGGAGGCGGAATCCCACGCTAAGTCGATGAAGGGCACGGCAGCCTCTACTTCCTAGAATAACCAACATTCCTGATTTTGTCTAAATGTGTGTGGGGTTTTTTGGGGGGGGAGGGGGAGTGACAACAGTGAGGGAGGGGAGGGGCTCCCTGCTTAGGCCAGGACAACCGGACCAGTTTCCCTCATCTTGCCAAAAGACAACTCTTCTGCAAGGGAAGTTCCGGATTTGCAAACGTGCCATGGGTTTCCTGGAGTCTCTTTGTTTTGCACACCTCGATCTGCAACATCCGCTGCAGGCATGGGACATGTGTACCTGAGAAAGCCAGGAAGCCAGTTTCTTGAGCTTAACGTCTCTTGTATTGACTCTTTGGGGGGACGGCCTCCCTGCCTGAATCCAGCTTGATTTGTCAAACGGTGGTGGCCCTCTGCAAAGAGGCGACTACGTTGATGCCGCAGATTCGAGGACGGAGTGAGAGGCGCTCGTTGCGAAGGTGGTGTTAGTTCTCGCGAGCGACACCCGCTCGGGTGCTGTTGCAAAACCTCCTTTTACGGACCAGCTTTTGCGACGGGCGACCCGTCCCTCGAGCCCGGTCATCGCTTGCTCTCGATGTGCCAAAGCCATCCCACGGCATCCTCCCTCTTTTCCCCAGCGCACCCGATGGGAGCTGGTTGGAGGTTTCAGATTTGCCAGAAGCCAAGGACCTGGGGATTTTCGCGCGTGGTGGTGGTGGAAAAACTCGAAAAAGAAAAAGAAAAAGGAAGGGGGGGGAAATAATGCCAAGATGAAGGAGCAACCTGTTCACCAAGTTCTGATCACAGTGCACTTTAAACGAAGGGGAAAAAACCCCCCAAGCCCTACTGAAGAGGCACCTGCTCTCAAAGCCCTTCACCTCCTTTTATGCAGGAAGAGGATTGTCAAAAAATACACACCCGGCATCATTCCATTTCCTTGTAGAGCTTCGAGGTGATCAGCCCCTCTCCTCCTCCCGCAATGTCTTCCCTTTCCCTTTCCGGAAGCGAATAATTATTCGTTTGTTCATTACCTTCAGTTGTATGTTTAGTTCATCCCCTGCACACTGCTTTTTTTTATAACTACTTTTTTTTTTTTAAATTGCTTTCCCCTACTTCTGGCCATTAATTTGTACTACGCTTCACTGAAAGCAAAAAGGTGGTTTTGAGTCCAACAGAGGTTCAAGTCTGTAACTCAGTACTCTCTGTATGTCTGTGCGTGTGCGTGTATGTAAATTTTTTTTAAAGCGTTTATGGTTTGTGCCAATACCCCATACTCTTTTTTTTTCCCCTTTAGTTACCAGAGACTCTCTTACAAGTGTGGTGAAAAATTATTTGGTTATACTTGTATATTATAAGAGATCCTGATTTAAAAAGAAGAAACATTTAAACATCCTATTTAAAGAGAACGAAAACTACTATATATATTAAAAAATGCTGTTTTTAAAAGGGGGGGGGGAGAACCTTTTCGTCATTTTGAAAATTGCATGTGATGTTTAACGCGTGAAGGGCAAGGGTGGGAGGGAGGGGATTCTGAATCATGTGGCCCGGGATCAATTTTTTTGGGGCCCCCCGTCCTTGTCTCTCTCTTTATGTCCAGTCTGTGAGGCAGGATCGGGGCCTTCCCGGAACCCATCAGTTTCTCTCGTCTGCTGGGTGCTGACCCTCGTTGTTTAGAAGTACCTGATGGAAATCGATTTTCATATCTTTCTCCTGAAATAAAATTGTTTGAAATTGGAATAAAATCTGTTCCTTACAAAAACAAAAACAAAAAAAAACATACTTCTCGGCCTGTTTTCTCCCTTCCCTTTTTCGATAGATTTGGGGCTGGGGGGGGGGGGGATAACAAAACGTTCAGCAGTTATGTCCCCTGGGATATAGAAGTCCATGAATATCACTAGCCCCGAGTTTGTTTCTTAGAGTCAGTTGGAAGGGATCCTCCAGTCATCGGATCCAAACACCTGCAAAGCAGGAATCCCAGGTAAAAGAACCCCTGGCAGGTGGCCCATCCAACCTCTGCTTAGAAACCTCCAAGGAAGGAGAGTCCACCACTTTCAAAGGAGTCCCTTCCTCTTGTCGGAACAGCTTTTGCCGTCAGAAAGTTCTTCCTAGTGTTTAGTCGGAATCTCTTGTAAATCCAAGCAAAGGAACTCATTCTCTGTGGTTCGGAGGGCGGGAATTATTGATCCGGCTGCCAAGAACTAACCACCGGGCGCTAGGTGTTGCGACCGGCCTAATTTCAGTATCCTAAAATCAAGATGATAACGTTTCTGGGAGAGATCCGAGATTTCCCGTTTCGAAACGGGAAAAGAGGATGCCTTTAGATGAAAAACTGGTCTTTCTCGTGACACTAGGGAACAGTTTCCTTTTTCTTCTTCTGCCACCTCCATCCTATTTGCAAGGCAACCTGCGAACCATGCACCCCAACCCATCAGTGCAGAAAATCTGGCGTCAGAGGGGGGCGTTGGTAAGGGGTCGTTTCTCTCCCCCCCCCCGCAAATTGGGCGTGTGGAGGAGAGAGATCTTAACGGGCAGAGCAGGATCTAGATGCCAAACTCTTCACGGCCTGCTTTCAAAGCTCTAGGCTTTGTTGCAGATCAGAGAACTTAAACCTGTACTACCAATCTTGGTGTTTCTTGAAGTTTTTGGTTTTTTAATTTTCTCAGGCCTGCAACCATTCTAGATGTTTGGGAGTACAATTCCTGCCTGCCAGCCCCCCAGCATCCTATATCTGTGCTTCCCGGGTGCTGATAATCCAAAATATCCGGAAGGTGCCAGGTTGACAAAGACTGACAGGGTGGGGTCAGCAAACTTTTTCAGCAGGGGGCCGGTCCACTGTCCCTCGGACCTTGTGGGGGGGACTATTTTTTTTGGGGGGGGGAATGAACGAATTCCGATGTCCCACAAATAACCCAGAGCTGCATTTTAAATCAAAGGACACATTCTACCCATGTAAAAACACGCTGATTCCTGGACCGTCTGCAAGCTGGATTTAGAAGGTGATTGAGCCGGATTCGGCCCCCGGGCCTTAGTTTGCCTACCCATGGTCAAGTGTCTTAATTCGAATAAATTTGAGTTGTCTTTTTCTTCTTTGTTAAAGGCCTGGTTTCTGACAAGCCACCAGATGTCACTAAGGAGCAGCAATTTCTTTTCCTTTGTTTTTTTGGTCACTTGAGACACTGGCGAGACATAGTGTTACAAGAATATAAGACTAGCGTTGTGGGTCAGGCCAGTCTCCCATCTCGTCCGGCGTCCTGACCTCACAGTGGCCAACCAGATGCCCGTGGGAAATGAACGGTGGGCTCAAGAGCAACTCTCCCCTCCTGCAATTTCATAGAATCTTAGAATCCTAGAGTTGGAAGAGACCCCAAGGGCCATCCAGTCCAACCCCCTGCCAAGCAGGAAACACCATCAAAGCATTCCCAACAGATGGCTGTCAAGCCTCTGCTTAAAGACCTCCAAAGAAGGAGACTCCACCACACTCCTTGGCAGCAAATTCCATTGTCTAACAGCTCTTACTGTCAGGAAGTTCTTCCTAATGTTTGGGTGGAATCTTCTTTCTTGTAGTTTGAATCCATTGCCCCGTGTCCGCTTCTCTGGAGCAGCAGAAAACAACCTTTCTCCCTCCTCTATGACATCCTTTTATATATTTGAACATGGCTATCATATTTCCAGCAACTGGTTTTCGGGAGCGTTGCTGCCTCCCAACTTTGGAGGTGGAGCATAGCCACCCTGGCTAGTAGCCATCAATACCCTTCTCCCCCCCCCACCATGAATTTGACCCATGTTCTTCGAAAGCCACACCACGATCCAAGCCATCGCCTCCTGGACGAGCGAGTTCCTTAGTTTTAACAATGCACTGCACGAATCTTAGAACTGTAGTGACCACGAGGGTCGTCTAGTCCAACCTGCAAGGCAGGAAATTTGCCCAACGTGGGGCTCAAACCCAGGACCCTCAGATTAAGAGTTCCATGCTTTTACCAACTGAGCTACCCGGAGAGCCAAGAAATCCTTCCTTTCATCTGACCCTAACCTTCCTGGAGTTCTAGAGTTACGAGTGTGGCCATTTTCCCATGCCAGACATCTCCGATAAACCTCGTATCATTTCGCCTCTTAACTCGCCTTTTCTCCAAACAAGAAGAGCCCCCCAGCTCCGCAGCCGTGCAGCGTCTCCTCCCGAAATGCTGGCGCATTTTGCGCTTGGCTGCGGTTTGGGGAAGCCCTGCAAAGTTGCTGCTGCAATCTAGCCCTGAAGTTGAATAGTTGGACAGAGGGCTGTGTTGTACCACTGCAGAAGCCAGCCTTCCTTCCTTCCTTCCTTCCTTCCTTCCTTCCTTCCTTCCTTCCTTCCTTCCAAAGGGGATGAGAGAAAAGATCAGGGACATATACGGTAAAATAAAAAATATGCCCCAATATGTTACAGACAAGTAAATAAAGGGGGGTTCCGTAACGGCTGGAGACAAATGGCTTAGCCAAAGCAGGGTGTTTGAAGTGTGTTTTCACAACAGACGTTTTATAAAAATTATGAATGGCATAGAGTGGATTTATCCCCTCTTCCTCTAATGCCTTGGCCACAGTTCGGCCTGCTGAAAGTGGCCAGCAAAATAGATAGATAGATAATACTTTATTCGGCTATAAGCCCACAATGTAAAACAAATCAATAAATAAAACGGCATTTTACATTCTAAAATATCAACTAAAATATTTCAACGCATAATCTCCTTCGCATTACTTACAATCTCTAGATGTACTGTATTATGGCCTTGAAGATAAAGATGGGGCATAGCGTTTACTAGATTTTTAATAGTCATGCAGCATTCCATGAAGTCTTTTATATGAAAGAACTGAAATCAGGAATCTGGCAACCTGTAATGTTCTATAAGAGTCAATGTCCTGGAGTTGATAATCTAGATGCAATTCAGGTGGTTTAGCAACAATTTCCAGAATGATTGAACTCAGAATCCTTGATTGGGGAACAGTGTATAAAGGGCAATTTAACAAGATATGGTAAAGGGATTCTATTGATTTGTTATCACATGCGCATAAAACAAGAGGTTTTACCGTTAGAAAATCTATTGCTCAGAACATTTGAGGGGAACACATTAAATCTGGCTCTTAACAAATGCGAATCTGTGCAACGCAACCGATAAGGTAGACAGATATCGAGGTATCTGGGGCATAGATTTTGTTGTTGTTCAGTCGTTCAGTCGTGTCCGACTCTTCGTGACCCCATGGACCAGAGCACGCCACACACGCCTATCCTTCACTGCCTCCCGCAGTTTGGCCAAACTCATGTTAGTAGCTTCGAGAACACTGTCCAACTATCTCATCCTCTGTCGTCCCCTTCTCCTTGCGCCCTCCATCTTTCCCAACATCAGGGTCTTTTCTAGGGAGTCTTCTCTTCTCATGAGGTGGCCAAAGTACTGGAGCCTCAACTTCAGGATCTGCCCTTCCAGTGAGCACTCAGGGCTGATTTCTTTAAGGATGGATAGGTTTGATCTTCTTGCAGTCCATGGGACTCTCAAGAGTCTTCTCCAGCACCATCATTCAAAAGCATCAATTCTTCGGCGATCAGCCTTCTTTATGGTCCCGCTCTCACTTCCGTACATTACTACTGGGAAAACCATAGCTTTAACTATATAGACCTTTGTCGGCAAGGTGATGTCTTTGCTTTTTAAGATTTTTAAGGGGCATAGATGTAATGCAAGAATTTTCAGAACCAGATGAAAAGAAACTCTCTTCTTCACCCAAGTGCAAATTGCAGAGGCGAAAAAAGGTGGGTGGTCTGAACCCTGTGTGTTTTCCCCCCCGCTGCGTTTTTGGAGAGTGATGGACGACTGCGTTTCCCCCCCTTCTTCCTTTCCCCACTCTGTACTCTTAGCAAGGAACGCAAATCCTCTAAACATTTGGAACTTCTTATAAACAGCCCGGGCGCGGAGAGGACGAGCACGCCCGGGGATGCTGGTTCCTTCATGTCCTTTGCAATACTAATATTTATCTTGGTCCCGCTGCCGCTGCCGCTGGCTGGTTGTGTTTCCTGGGCGCGAGATGGCTGTGGTTTTTTTTTTTTTTTTTTTTTTTTGGGGGAGGGCTTTGTCAGTTTCCTGGCAAGGGGTGAAGATGCTGAAGTTCAACGCCTTGTGTGGAAAGGCTTTGCTCTCCCCACCCCCAAGATTGGGGGCTTGACACTTTTCTGTTTCCACACCATGCTTTGTGTCAAGCCAGCAGAGCAGAAAAATCTCTGAAGACATCTAACTTGGCTGTGGTGGGTTAGGAACGTAAATGTCGGGATCCTTGGGCCACCAACACTGGTAGCAGCTCCTCTGGGTTTCAGGCAACAGACATCCCCAGTCCTAAACAGAACCGTAGAACTCTGGAGTTGGAAGGGACCCCCGAGGGTCATCTAGTCCAACCCCGTGCGATGCAGGAATCTCCGCTAAGGCATCCATGACAAGTGGCCATCCAACCTCGGCTTAAAAACGTCCAAGAAAGGGGAGATGCCACCACCTTCCTGGGAGGGTTTTAAGCAGAGTCCGTTCCACCGCCAAACAGCTCCTACTGCCAGATCAGAAGGTCGGCGGTTCGAATCCCCGCAGTGACGGGGTGAGCTCCCGTTGCTCGGTCCCGGCTCCTGCCAGCCTAGCAGTTCGAAAGCATGTCATGTGCAAGTAGATAAATAGGTACCGTTGCAGCGGGAAGGTAAACGGCATTTCCGCGCACTCTGGCTTCCGTCATGGGGTCCCGTTGTGCCAGAAGCGGTTTAGTCCTGCTGGCCACATGACCCGGAAAGCTGTCTGTGGACAAACGCCGGCTCCCTCGGCCTGAAAGCGAGATGAGCGCCGCAACCCCATAGTCACCTTTGACTGGACTTAACCGTCCAGGGTTCCTTTACCTTTTTACCTTTACTGCCTGAAAGCTTTTCCTGATGTTTAGTCAGTATCTCCTTTCTTGTAACTTGAAGTCACTGCTTCGGGTCCGACCCTCCAGAGCAGGAGAAAACAAGCATAGTTTGATGAAGATGGCTATTATTATTATTATTATTAGACAAAGCCACTTCTGCCGAACCAGAGCAGCGCACGGAAACGCCATTTACCTTCCCGCCGGAGTGGTACCTATTTATCTACTTGCACTTTGACGTGCTTTCGAACTGCTAGGTGGGCAGGAGCAGGGACAGAGCAACGGGAGCTCACCCCGTGGCAGGGATTCGAACTGCCGACCTTCTGATCAGCAAGCCCTAGACTCTGTGGTTTAACCCAGATATTATAGTCATCTTCAAATATCCGAAGGGCTGTCACATGGAAGAGGGAACATGCTTGCTTTCTCCTGCTCTGGAGGGTAGGACTCGAACCTGTGGCTTCAAGTTACAAGAAAGGAGATTCCGGCTAAACATCAGGAAGAACTTCCTGACAACAAGAACTGCTCCATAATGGAACGGACTCCCTCGGGAGGTTGTAGACTCTCCTTCCTTGGAGGTTTTTAAACAGAGGTTGGATGGCCATCTGTCATGGATGCTTAAGTTGAGATTCCTGCATTGCAGGGGGTTGGACTAGATCAGGGGTCCCCAAACTAAGGCCCGGGGGCCAGACGCAGCCCATCGCCTTCTAAATCCGGCCTGCGGACGGTCCGGGAATCAGCTTGTTTTTACATGAGTAGAATGTGTGCTTTTATTTAAAATGCATCTCTGGGTTATTTGTGGGGCCTGCCTGGTGTTTTTACATGAGTAGAATTTGTGCTTTTATTTAAAATGCATCTCTGGGTTATTTGTGGGGCATAGGAATTCGTTCATATTTATTTTTTCAAAATATACTCCGGCCCCCCACAAGGTCTGAGAGACAGTGGACCAGCCCCCTGCTGAAAAAGTTTGCTGACCCCTGGACTAGATGACTCTTGGGGTCTTTCCCAACTGGAGAGCCAGTGTGGTGTAGTGGTTAAGAGCGGCAGACTTGTAATCTGGTGAACCGGGTTCGCGTCTCCGCTCTTCCACATGCAGCTGCTGGGTGACCTTGGGCTAGTCACACTTCTTTGAAGTCTCTCAGCCCCACTCACCTCACAGAGTGTTTGTTGTGGGGGGAGGAAGGGAAAGGAGAATGTGAGCCGCTTTGAGACTCCTTCGGGTAGTGATAAAGCGGGATATCAAATCCAAACTCTCCTTCTTCTTCTTCTCTACAATTCTACGGTTCTATGATATATCTGAAGGGCTGAGTAGGTCAATTGGATGCAACTTGGGTGTTTTTAACCCTTTTACGGAGTGTGTGTGTGCAATGAGCTTTCTTTTCCTTGTACCTGGGTTGATTTCGATTTAACGATCATTGGCAATATATCACGCCCGCCATAGGGAAATAAAAAAAATATGCCAAAAAAAACCCTCCCCTGTTTCTTATGCAGATGGGGAGTTGCGGGAATTAAAACTAAAAATTAAAGGGAGTGGCTGAGGTTTTGCAAGGTACCGAAAGAGGAAGGGGAACTCCTCTCCTACCACATTTAAAAAAAAAAAAAACGCCCAGCGCCAACAAAAGTGCGATTTCTGTTTGCCTTTTGTGAGCGAGAACTAGGGGGGAAGTTTTGTGGATTGGTACATCTCAGTTGGGGTGGTGAGCAAACAGGATGAGGCCTCGCTAGGAGGAGACTTACCAGAAGGGAAAGTTCCCCTTGCAACCTTCTCGGTTCTTTTGGTGCAGAGAAAGCAGGTGCCAGGCCTCTCCTCTCAAGGTTTGGACCCAGGTCTGTGTTGCGGCATTTCGGGAAGATAATTTAGGTAGCCCCCTTTCTGCCGTCTCCTTCCTCTTCTCTGTCCTTTTCCTTACTGACCCACCCTGATGCTGTGTGTTGAGAGCCAGTGTGGTGTAGTGGTTAAGAGTGGTGGACTCGTAATCCGGGGAACCGTGTTCACATCCCCGCTCCTCCACATGCAGCTGCTGGGTGACCTTGGGCTAGTCACACTTCTCTGAAGTCTCTCAGCCCCACTCACCTCACAGAGTGTTTGTTGTGGGGAAGGAAGGGAAAGGAGAATGTGAGCCGCTTTGAGACTCCTTCGGGGAGTGAAAAGCAGGATATCAAATCCAAACTCTTCTTCTTCTTCTTCTTCTTCTTCTTCTTCTTCTTCTTCTTCTTCTTCTTCTTCTTCTTCTTCTTCTTCTTCTGTGTGTGGATGTTGCGTTTGTTTTTGCGGATAGATCAGGTGCTATTTGGAGCACAGGTGCAAAAGCTGTCCCCGCCTACGAAAGAAAAATCGGAATTGTTTCAGGGGCATGTTCCTTGGCTGGGTGCGGGTGGACCTGCCAGTCACAGCTTCCCCTTTCCCCAAATCTTAAAATCCAGCTCTCTGCATTCCCGCATCACTTTCGCCGCTGGACTTTTCAAGTCCTCGTGAAAATTCGGCAGCGTTTGAAGTGCTGGTTTCTCCTTTTTGAACCGGGGTGGGAGCGTAGTTCAGGGACAGAGCATCTGCTTTGTGTGCAGAAGGTTAGAACCCCATCTCCTGCCTGAAACCCCGGAGAGCTTCTGCCATTCAGTGCAGGCAAGACCAATGCTCTGACTCAGGCTAAGCCATCTCCTTGTATCCCTCCTAAAATTCTGCCCAAAGGCACATTTTTGCAAAGCAATTTCCCCTTTGCAGAATGCATTTTTTTGGGGGGGGGGGAATGCAATTTGCATTGAATGTGCATTTCCCCCTAGTATATTCACATTGCGAATACCTTGCTTGCTTGGAGAATGATATTGCAAAATCCCGACAATGGCTGTGTTTCATTTTGCATATTGTTTCGGAAGGTGTGGAGTAACCACGATACTGCCTTGAACTTCCTCCCCTCTTGTCTTTTAAAACTGTATTAATTTTTTTCTAACGCTTTTCTTCCAAATTATTAAAGATCAAACTGAATCCTTTTAATTTGTTGTTGTTGTTGTTCAGTCGTGTCCGACTCTTCGTGACCCCATGGACCAGAGCACGCCAGGCACCCCTATCCTCCACTGCCTCCCGCAGTTTGGCCAAACTCATGCCAGTCGCTTCGAGAACACTGTCCAACCATCTCATCCTCTGTCGTCCCCTTCTCCTTGTGCCCTCCATCTTTCCCAACATCAGGGTCTTTTCCAGGGAGTCTTCTCTTCTCATGAGGTGGCCAAAGTACTGGAGCCTCAACTTCAGGATCTGCCCTTCCCGTGAGCACTCAGGGCTGATTTCTTTAAGGATGGATAGGTTTGATCTTCTTGCAGTCCATGGGACTCTCAAGAGTCTCCTCCAGCACCATAATTCAAAAGCATCCATTCTTCGGCGATCAGCCTTCTTTATGGTCCAGCTCTCACTTCCATACATCACTACTGGGAAAACCATAGCTTTAACTATACGGACCTTTGTCGGCAAGGTGATGTCTTTGCTTTTTAAGATGCTGTCTAGGTTTGTCATTGCTTTTCTCCCAAGAAGCAGGCGTCTTCTAATTTCAGTTTCCAGCCCCTGTTCTAAACATGCGTCAATCATTTTTTTTCCTCCCGTAGACGAATCGTTTATTTAGTGTCCGGTTGTCATCCTCCACTTGCAGTTAAACCATTCTTCCAGCTGCCCTCTTTTTTTCCTCCTTACAAACAGCAAACTCTGCTGCATCTTATAAATTTTAAAATCCAGTTTGCATATACATTTTAGTTCATGGGTAGGCAAGATAAGGCCCGGGAGCCGGATCTGGCCCAATCGCCTTTGAAATCCGGTCCGCGGACGGTCCAGGAATCAGCATGTTTTTACATGAGTAGAATGTTTACTTTTATTTAAAATGCATCTCTGGGTTATTTGTGGGGCATAGGAATTCGTTCATTCCCACCACCACCCCTCTAAAATATGGTCCGGCCCCCCACAAAGTCTGAGGGACAATGGACCGGCTCCCAGCTGAAAAAGTTTGCTGACCCTCGTTTCCAGACCTGGTGTGCTGGGAGATTTCATTGTTTGGTTCCCTGCAGTATTTATCTGGATGGCATAAAGTCACATTCCATTCCTTCTACTGTTTTCAGACTAGCATATGAACAAACCTCAGCCTCTCCGTTTCCATTTTGAGACCTGATGCCGCTGCTTAAAGCCCAAATCGTGCCGCTCCCTTTGCCTCGACCCCGATTCCTTTTTTTTCATTTTATTGACCTATAAAAAATAGCTATATATTGCTGCTCATAAACATCAAGCAAAGCGGTTTATAACAATTTTACAGAAAACCGTACAGTAAAAACCACATTAAAATTAGAAATCGGCTAAGTAGGCCTGGTGGAATGGGAAAGTTCCTGGCAGGCAATAGCTAAAATGCAATATCTAGTGGCAGAGTGTTCCGCAGGACTGGGGCGTTGACACGGAAGGCTCTTTTTGTTGTTGCTAAATGAGCATCTACTAACATGAGTTTGGCCAAACTGCGGGAGGCAGTGAAGGATAGGCGTGCCTGGCGTGCTCTGGTCCATGGGGTCACGAAGAGTCGGACACAACTGAACGACTGAACAACAACAACAAATGAGCATTGCAGGGGGTTGAGCTAGATGACCCTTGGGTCCCTTCCAACTCTATGATTTTATGAGCCTCACCAACTTGGGGGACGGCTGGTGATGCTCCTGCAGTTAATCTCGAGGATCTTTCTTCCTTCAGAAATGCAGTTTTTACTTGCATGCAAATTGAATGGATCAGATTAATTAACCACAACTTTGTAGATTAACCAGTCGGAACGTGTGTGGTTAACCAGTTAATGAACCAGGTCGCTGGCCCTCTTCCAATTCCATGCAAATTAGCTACTGGGCTAAGTCCAAGGCACCGGTTTTGATGCAAAGGTAAAGGTAAAGGGGCCCCTGACCGTTAGGTCCAGTCAAAGGCAACTCTGGGCTTGCGGCGCTCATCTTGCTTTCAGGCCATGGGTGCCGGCGTTTATCCACAGACAGCTTTCCGGGTCATGTGGCCAGCAGGACTAAACCGCTTCTGGCGCAACGGGACACTGTGACGGAAACCAGAGAGCATGGAAACGCCGTTTACCTTCCCGCCGCAGCGGTACCTATTTATCTACTTGCACTTGACGTGCTTTCGAAATGCTAGGTGGGCAGGAGCTGGGGCAGAGCAACGGGAGCTCACCCTGTCGCGGGGATTCGAACCACCGACCTTCTGATCGGCAAGCCCAAGAGGCTCAGTGGTTTAGACCAGTGTTTCCCAACCTTGGGCCTCCAGCTGTTTTCAGACTACAATTCCCATCATCCCTGACCACTGGTCTTGCTAGCTAGGGATGATGGGAGTTGTAGTCCAAAAACAGCTGGAGGCCCAAGGTTGGGAAACACTGGTTTAGACCACAGCACCACCTGCATCTCTTGGTTTTATTGTAGAAAACTCCAAAACACCAGGGAATCAGGGTACCTGAAAGGTGGACTCACCCCTTATAAACCCAGTCAGGTGGAGGTGATCGTGAAGAAACAGAAGTTAATTTTGAGTAACTTCCTTCCTTTAAAAAATCCTTTTCTCTTGTCTGAAAGATGGGGTGCCCGGCCTGAAGAGGACAATTGACGCCTTGCTTTTAAAAGCTCCTGGGTCACCTTGCGATCGCTGGAAGGTGGATTCTGAGCAGTTCCGATGAGTGGGATGGAATTTACGGCGGGTGGGCACAGCTCCTACGAATGGCAGTGGAAACATTCGCTAACAGCTCCATATAGCCGCCCAGGTGTCTGATGTCAGCCCAGGTATTTGCTTTCCTTCCCCATGGGCATCCTCGCCTTGCCAGCTATGTATGGATCCTGGAAGCTAGATGATAGATGTTTATTCGGCATTTGCACCCTGAAGCAAAGCTACAGGGAACCAGGCAGAGGGCCTTCTCGGTAGTGGCGCCCGCCCTGTGGAACGCCCTCCCATCACAGGTCAAGGAAATAAACAACTATCTGACATTCAGAAAATACCTGAAGGCAGCCCTTTTTAGGGAAGTTTTTAATGTGTGATATTTTTGTATTTGATTTCTGTTGGAAGCCGCCCAGAGTGGCTGGGGAAATCCAGCCAGATGGGCGGGGTACAAATAATAATAATAATAATAATAATAATAATAATAATAATAATAGTTGTTGTTGTTGTTGTTGTTATTGTTATTATTATTAATACAAAACAGAACAAACAAACGAGAATCAAATAAAACAACGGCACCGTGCAAGCCGCAAATAAGATAACGCAACTCACAAGGACCAGTATTAACATTTCCGTAAAAACGTATCTCAGAGAAATTTTAAAGTTAAAATTTCGGCATCAAGACTAAAACCAGTGTCTAATTTCGTTTTGGAAAACATATTTATAACTATCAATAATCGGCTAACATCCCATTTCGTCTCTTATACGAAATAACGGCTGTTGGGAATCTAGCAACCTGTAGAGTTATGCAAGGGTCCACATCTTGTAGAACCCAAGCAAGACGTAGGTCAACTGGCTTATCAGCAATGGACTGAATTATCGGATTTAATATACTGGCACGGATCGAACTGTACATAGGGCAATTGAACATTACATGCTGTAGAGATTCGGTTGATTTATTTTCACAGGCACACATGGGGGAAACTTGGCCCTTAGTAAATCTGCGGATCCTGGAACGCTTCTGTGACCAAGTCTCTGGATTCCTTGTTCTGCTGAAACTTGATCTCGCACCATCTCTTCCTGGATCCCTCCTCCTCCTCGAGGAAGGGGGCTGAACTTGGGCAATTTTCTTACCAAACCTTCTGCGTTTCAAAAAGTCAAATTACCCGTGTGCATGCTTCTCATCGGGGTGGGGTCTTTTCCGTCTGGTCTGAGATCGGTAAGGGGGGGACCCCCGTCTCGTGTCCCGCCGCGATGGTCTGGTGCATCTGCTTTCTCTCCGAGGAGGAGAAAAACGCCGTCGCCATAGATAAAGAAATCAACCGGCTTCTCCAGGAGCAGAAGAAGAGAGATCGGTGGGAGCTGAAGCTGCTTTTACTCGGTGAGTAACGGATCCTCGGACAAGGAGCTGCTAGCTAGGTGAGGGGGGGAGCCCTGAGACTTGGGTGATGGGCTCGGAGCAAGAAATGGCAATAAATACAGGTGAAATTCGAAAAATTAGAATATCGTGGGAAGGTTCGTTTCTTTCAGTAATTCAACTTGAAAGGTGAAACTGATATATGAGATAGACTCATGACATGCAAAGCGAGATATGTGTCAAGCCTTTATTTGTTATAATTGCGATGATTATGGCGTACAGCTGATGAGAACCCCAAATTAACAATCTCAACTTTGGGGTTCTCATCAGCTGTGCGCCATAATCACCACAATTATAACAAGCAAAGGCTTGAGTTACAGGTGGGTAGCCGTGTTGGTCTGCCATAGTCGAAACAAAATAAAAAATTCTTTCCAGTAGCACCTTAGAGACCAATTGAGTTTGTTCTTGGTATGAGCTTTCGTGTGCATCTGAAGAAGTGTGCATGCACACGAAAGCTCATACCAAGAACAAACTCAGTTGGTCTCTAAGGTGCTACTGTAAAGAATTGTTTTTTTTGTTAAGCAATGGCTTGACGTATCTCGCTTTGCACGTCACGAGTCTATCTCGTATATTAAACTCCAGTAGCTAATGAAAACAATTGCTTACATAAATGGACTTTTCCACGATATTCTAATTTATCGAGTTTCACCTGTAATTACGATACGATAATCTTTATTGTCACTGTCCCATACAGAACAACGAAATTGAAAAACTACATCAGACATGCAAAACCAACAAGCCTACTACCCTAAAAAGCCTATCGGCTCATTTCCCATCCCATCTATGCATAATAATTAGCCTCCTAAACTTTAATGTTGTTGTTGTTCAGTTGTTAAGTCGCGTCCGACTCTTCGCGACCCCATGGACCGGAGCACGCCAGGCACTCCTGTCTTCCACTGCCTCCTGTTATAAAAATTAGGTTCAACCCCAGAAGGGAGTCCACGAACCCAGGGGAGAGCCTTAGTAGGGCTCCCTTCCTCTCAGGAGCACTTATGAATAAATAGAGATGATACAGAATCTCCCAAAGCAAGGCGGTTGCCCTGTATTTTATTACTGCTGCAGCAGGGTGTTTGCAAGCAAAGACCCCGAACAAAGGTACGCAAGCTCCTATATAGACTTTTTGAAATTTCCTCCCTCCAGCTCTAGACCACCCCTCCATACATTAGAATTACATCACAAATTGGGAGGGTCTGGTGGCAACTTGGACCCTGCCCCCATGTCTCCTCTTGCCCTCCACAAAAACCCATCAAGTGAAACAAAATATATTTACCAGTACATTTCCCTATATCCCAGCCAAGTTAATCACACCTTTTTGTCTGACACTTAGATATCAGGATGCCAGAGATTATCACTGAGGCAGAGGTCTGCTGAGTAGCTTTAGGGGCAACCCCCCCCCTTTGTTCCTGAGACAAAGAAATACTTGGTCAGTTGGGAGTGAGGCCTGTCTTCCTGCGCTGGTTTTCAGACATGTGGCCTTATTTGTTTTGGTACATTAATAACAATTATTATATATAAATAAAATACCTTAAAATTCTTACAACACTCCCGCAGTTTGGTCAGACTCGTGTTGGCAGCTTCGAGGACACTGTCCCACCATCACAGTTGTCAAGTTTCGGATTTGAAAATAAGGGATCGGCGCACCCTCACCTGTCCCAGGGACAGCCTACGGATCTCGGGGACAGTCCACAACGCGGTAATCCCCACCCCCCAGGCTAAAAATCAATTTGCACCATTCTCCTCCTCTACAAAGATACAGGGGATGATTAAGCAATTGTCAGGTGCAAGCATCAGATATTTAAGATCCAAACACCAAGCAGAACAGCCAGAAACCAATGAATTTTACAGTTCTACAAAGTCGGCCTCGAATGCCTTCATGTACCTATGGTTATCCAGTTCAGCTGATCCCAGGCTTCTGAAACTAGATGTACTACCATATCTCCTGGGATCCTTCTTTGTTGCTGAGCTGTTCTTAGACGGCTGCTTCTTGCTAATATTTAACCTACTTCTTCCTTCCTCAGAGGCAATTGGGAGCAACTTCCCTCTCCTCCAGGGTAAATGTTAGTTTGTTGTTGTTGTTCAGTCGTTCAGTCGTGTCCGACTCTTCGTGACCCCATGGACCAGAGCACGCCAGGCACGCCTATCCTTCACTGCCTCCCGCAGTTTGGCCAAACTCATGTTAGTAGCTTCGAGGACACTGTCCAACCAAATGTTAGTTACACTAAGCCATTACCCCATTCCACCGCAGCCTGATTTGCTGAAAAAACTCCTTAGCCAAAAGAGTTTACCTGGTCTGAGATATTTGCTCAGTCCCAGCCACCCGCCATCCCCAGGAGCAGCCTGGCCTGCCTGGGAAGGAACAAGACTTCCTCCCCCTCCCTCGACTGTTTTCACCCAGTCTCCAAACTGTTTCCATGTGCAAAAACTGCAGCTCTCAAGGAATGCTCATTATCACTAAGCCGCCCCCCTCCCATCTTGTTGATATCTTCCATGGGCGTACCCAAGGGGGGGCAGGAGGGGGCAGCTGCCCCCCCAGAAGCAAAAAATAATAATAATTAAATGGTTATCGGCAGCCTAAAAGGAAAAAAGAGCTCTCCTAAAAAGCTCAACTACCGGTCTTTCTCCCCCTCCCAAAATCTAAATAACAATTGAGCTCTGCCGACTGGCAGCCGGCCACTGTGTGTGTGTGTGTGTGTGTGTGTGTGTGTGTGTGTGTTGCGCCGGCTGATCGTTGCAAAGGAGCTTTGGAAACAGTTCCCTTGCATGGTGAGTTGCGATGGCTGAGGATCCTAGGAAACTGAGTTTTTCAGCCATTTGGGGGCTTTCTGTTTGGGGGGGGGAAAGTTTTTCTGTTTTTTGAAACTGTTTTTGTTTGCTGTTTACATAATATGGTCAGTAATCTAAAAACGAACTGAACCCCTAAAAAACGGGGCATTCCTCATCCCCCGAAAAGGCCAACAACTTTGAGCTGAACCCCAAAAAACGGGGGTAGATCACTGCTGAAAGTAGATCACAGTCTCTTGGGAGTTGGCCACCCCTGGTATAAGACATGTAACTAGAATAAAAATTAAAAAAAAATCCAAGCAGTCCATGGGACTCTCAAGAGTCTCCTCCAGCACCAGAATTCAAAAGCATCAACTCTTCGGCGATCAGCCTTCTTTATGGTCCAGCTCTCACTTCCGTACATTACTACTGGGAAAACCATAGCTTTAACTATACGGACCTTTGTCGGCAAGGTGATGTCTTTGCTTTTTAAGATGCTGTCTAGGTTTGTCATTGCTTTTCTCCCAAGAAGCAGGCGTCTTCTAATTTCGTGACTGCTGTCCCCATCTGCAGTGATCATGGAACCCAAGAAAGTAAAATCTCTCACTGCCTCCATTTCTTCCCCTTCTATTTGCCAGGAGGTGATGGGACCAGTGGCCATGATCTTAGTTTTTTTGATGTTGAGCTTCAGACCATATTTTGCGCTCTCCTCTTTCACCCTCATTAAAAGGTTCTTTAATTCCTCCTCACTTTCTGCCATCAAGGTTGTATCATCAGCATATCTGAGGTTGTTGATATTTCTTCCGGCAATCTTAATTCCGGTTTGGGATTCATCCAGGCCAGCGTTTCGCATGATGAATTCTGCATATAAGTTAAATAGGCAGGGAGACAATATACAGCCTTGTCGTATTCCTTTCCCAATTTTGAACCAATCAGTTATTCCATATCCAGTTCTAACTGCAGCTTCTTGTCCCACATAGAGATTTCATACTGCCCCCCTTTGAGGGTTTTTTTTTAGAAAAGAAAAACAAACAAGCGGTATATTTGTCTGTCTATCTATCTATCTATCTATATTACGAAATGAAGGAAAAATAAGGGCTGTGCGTATATATGTGTTTCTTTTTTTTAGGTACTGGAGAGAGTGGGAAAAGTACCTTCATCAAACAGATGAGAATAATCCATGGCTTGGGCTATACGGAGGAAGACCGCAAAGAATTTGCTAAGGTGGTTTATCAGAACATCTTCATGTCCATTCAGGCTATGGTCAGGGCTATGGAGATTCTCCAGATCTCCTACGCCCAGCCGGAAAATGCGGTGAGTAGCCCCGCGGCATGGGAAAAGGAACCCACAGGGTGAGACCAAAGCATTCAGGTTGGATCCTGATATGACAGAAGTACTGTCTTGGGGGGGTGTAACGGATCTGCCCTTAGGCAGGGTATGGTCAGAAACCCCCAGCATGTGAAGAGTTAAGATTCCATCTGTTTGAGTGGCAGCGCGTTCGAAAGATGCCAAATTCCGCAGGGCCTGCAAGACGGAGCTGTTCCACCTAGCCTTTGGGTTGGTTTCAGTTTAACCCTGATGTTTCGTTCTTTTGGGGTGATTGGTGGGCTACTTAAAAATGAGGCTGAAGTTTAGATTTAGTTTTAAATTGTATTTTAATCTGTATTTTAATGAACTGTTTTATGTTTTTGTTGTGATTTTATTGGTGTCAGCACGCCCTGAGCCCGGTTTGGCGGGGAAGGGCGGGGTATAAATAAAAATGTATTATTATTATTATTATTATTATTATTATTATTATTATTATTATTATTAAAAAATAAAAACAAATAAACTTAGTAACAGGGGAGAGGAGTGTGAAAGGGAGGTTCGTTGCAGGGGACAGGGGCCAGGCGGGTGGGGGGGGACTCCCTGGTCCTGAATGGGGTAACTGTGCCCCCGAAGGACCAGGTGTGCAGCCTGGGAGTCATTTTGGACTCACAGCTGTCCATGGAGGCGCAGGTCAATTCTGTGTCCAGGGCGGCTGTCTCCATCTGGTACGCAGGATGAGACCCTCCCTGCCCGCAGACTGTCTGGCCAGAGTGGTGCATGCTCTTGTTATCTCCCTTAGACTACTTGGAAACTACAACTAATTGAGAAAGCGGCAGGTAGGCTGGAGACTGGAAGAGACCAGTCGAATCAAAATAAATACAGCCGTGCCTTGGTTTATGAACTTAATCCGTTACGGGAGTCCGTTCTTAAACCAAAGCGTTCTTAAACCAAGGCGTGCTTTTCCCATAGCAGCGGGGGACTCAATTTACAAATGGAACGAACTCAACAGGAAGCGAAACATGTTCTTATTCCAAGGCAAAGCTCACAAACCAAAACACCCACTTCCGGGTTTGCAGTGTTCTTAATCCAAGCTGTTCATAAACTAAGCTGTTCTTAAACCGAGGTACCACTGCAAAAACAGCAATGTTAAATTACGTTATTCTCTCTGCTTCTAGCAAAATGCTCAGCTGCTGATGGCTGTGGATACTTACAAAATGAAGGAGATGGATGCTCGCCATGCAAGGATGATCAAAAGCCTGTGGAGAGATGCCGGGATTCGAACCTGCTACCAGAGGCGAAGCGAGTACCATTTGCTGGATTCCACTTTCTAGTGAGCGCATTTGCTTCTGCCGCTTAAGGACGGGCAAATCTGTCGGGTTTCGGGGTGGTGGGTTGCACCCAGTCTTAACCTACTCAGAGTAGACGCATTTGGGAGAAGACTCCCTGGAAAAGACCCTGATGTTAGGGAAAGATGGAGGGCACAAGGAGAAGGGGACGCCAGAGGACGAGATGGTTGGACAGTGTTCTCGAAGCTCCCAACCTGAGTCTGACCAAACTGCGGGAGGCAGTGGAAGACAGGAGTGCCTGGCGTGCTCTGGTCAATGGGGTCACGAAGAGTCGGACACGACTAAACGACTAAACAACAACAACCTTAGAGACCAACTAAGTTTGTTCTGGGTATAAGCTTAAGTGTGCATGCAATATCTGAAGAAGTGTGCATGCACACGAAAGCTTATACCCAGAACAAACTTAGTTGGTCTCTAAGGTGCTACTGGACAATTTTTTAATTTAATCATTAACTGTTCGGCTCTCTGCAGCTCTTGCTTAGCTCCGACAGGCGTGCCACGCTACGAAGGACACCTTCAGGCACGTCACAAAGTTATCCCCCCGTTTCCATGTCCAGTTTAAACAATTATCCTCAACGTGCCTTTGCAGCTTCCTGTCCAACCTGGACCGCATTGCCGCGGCAGGGTACGTGCCGAGCCCTCAGGACATCCTGCGGACGCGGGTGCCGACGACGGGCATCAACGAGTACTGCTTTTCGATGCAGAAGGTGAGGCTCAGGTGAGCATAATGGGCAGCGGGATCTGAACTCGTGCAGCCTTGATGGCTTCGACTGGCCGGCTAAACCAGGTGAGAGATGCCGATGGGTCTCAAACGCGCCGTAGTTGATCTCTGCTGAAATTCAGAAGGGTGAAGTCCCTTTGTGATGGTCAAAACCTAGCCCTATCCCATGGCCCCCTTCTAAGATCATACAACTTAATCGGAGGCCCTTCTTCGTGTGCCTCCCCCACGAGAATAACCTTAGTTGTGCAAGGTAAAGGTAAAGGTAACCCTGACCGTTAGGTCCAGTTGCGGACGGCTCTGGGGTTGCGGCGCTCATCTCGCTTTACTGGCCGAGGGAGCTGGCGTTTGAGAGCCAGTGTGGTGTAGTGTTTAAGAGCGGTAGACTTGTAATCTGGTGAACCGGGTTCGCGTCTCCACTCCTCCACATGCAGCTGCTGGGTGACCTTGGGCTAGTCACACTTCTTTGAAGTCTCTCAGCCTCACTCACCTCACAGAGTGTTTGTTGTGGGGGAGGAAGGGAAAGGAGAATGTGAGCCGCTTTGAGACTCCTTCGGGTAGTGATAAAGCGGGATATCAAATCCAAACTCTTCTTCTTCTTCTTCTTGTCCGCAGACAGCTTCCAGGTCACGTGGCCAGCATGACTAAGCCGCTTCTGGCGAACCAGAGCAGCGCACAGAAACAACTTTGTGTGTTTAATTTTTATTATATTATCTGTTTTACAATTTAAAATCTTCATTTAAACCACAGAGCCTAGGGCTTGCCGATCAGAAGGTCGGCGGTTCGAATCCCCACGACGGGGCGAGCTCCCGTTGCTCCGCCCCTGCTCCTGCCCACGTAGCAGTTCAAAAGCACGCCAAAGTGCAGGTAGATAAATAGGTACCACTCCGGCAGGAAGGTAAACGGCGTTTCCGTGCGCTGCTCTGGTTCGCCGGAAGCGGCTTAGTCATGCTGGCCACATGACCCGGAAGCTGTACGCCGGCTCCCTCTGCCTATAAAGCGAGATGAGCGCCGCAACCCCAGAGTCGTCCGCAACTGGACCTAACGGTCAGGGGTCCCTTTACCTTTAAGACTTCCCTTCTTCTCTTTCCATGGTTCATTTGGCATATCATAAATCCCTGCATATTTTACAAAAACTAAACCATTCAGTATTCCATTACAGTGGTACTCCCTGTTACGCACGCGATCCGTTCCGGATCGTGCTACGTAACATGGGTGTGCTTAACTCGAATGCCCAACCCCCCCGAAAACCTGAAAGTAGCGCGATTTGAGCGCTTCTGCGCATGTGCGAAGTGCGCAGAAGCGTTCTGCGCATCCGGGGGTCGCGCACGAATGCTTCTGGACTGCAGGTGTTCTTAACTCGAACATCCGCAACCCAGGGTGTGCGCAACCCAGGGTATGACTGTACCGCATCCATCAAAACTTATTTGCACTGTTGAATTTATCGTAATGCTTCCAACGTTTTTAGGTGTACACAACCCCCTTCCCCATATATTCAATAAACGTTTTCCAATCTTCTCTAAACATGTGTTCTTATTCTATACGTTAGGTCTGCAAGCTGCGCATATTCCGTCAGCTTAAGTTGCCGTTCTTCTTTGGTTGGGACCTCGCTCGTTTTCCGTTTTTGGGCTAACAAATCACGGGCCGCAATAGTGGCATACATAAATAACCTTTTTTGATGGTGAGGAGGGGGGTGGGGTAAACGGATTTATGAGACTTAATAGGAAGGCTTACCATGGGACCCAGGTGGCGCTGTGGATTAAACCACAGAGCCTAGGGCTTGCCGATCAGAAGGTCGTCGGTTCGAATCCCTGCCATGGGGTGAGCTCCCGTTGCTCGGTCCCAGCTCCTGCCCACCTAGCAGTTCGAAAGCACGTCAAAGTGCAAGTAGATAAATAGGGACCGCTCCAGCGGGAAGGTAAACGGTGTTTCCGTGCGCTGCTCTGGTTCGCCAGAAGCGGCTTAGTCATGCTGGCCACATGACCCGGAAGCTGTCTGCGGACAAACGCCGGCTCCCTCGGCCTATAGAGCGAGATGAGCGCTGCAACCCCAGAGTCGGACACGACTGGACCTGATGGTCAGGGGACACTTTACCTTTACCATGGTACTCCAACGTCAGAGGGTAAAAAGGATTTGGAGAATGGAAGAAATATTTAGGTTTTATGCAAATGAGTTGATTATAATATGTTTGAATTTGGAATTAGAAGTAATAAGGGCAACAGCTTTACTGAGTTAAGAGAAGGAAGGATATGAGAAGTTAAGATTTGGAATGTGATGTTTTATTTGATAAGAATAAGTTTTATGATATAAGATTTGTTGATTATAATTGCAAGATTAAGATCAGTTATAAGGATTTAGATTTTACGATGTTACAAAGTTACTAAAGAAGATTCGAAATGAATGCACAAGGGAGGGCGAGAGGAGGTCCCGAGTAAGATTTGGAAGGAGTGAAGGATTTTTAAGTAATTGTGTTGTTTTTGTGTGTTGGTGTATAATAATAATAATTTAATAATTTATTATTTATACCCCGCCCATCTGGCCGGGTCTCCCCGGCCACTCTGGGCGGCCTCCAACAAATACCAAAATACAATACAAAGTCACAAATTAAAAACTTCCCTAAACAGGGCTGTCTTCAGGTATTTTCTAAATGACAGGTAGTTGTTTATTTCTTATTTATTTATTTATTTATTGTGTTGCTTTGTATGGGATGTGGGTATTTGTAATTGGTTTAATTTGGAAAATCCAATAAATTTTTATTTAAAAAAACAACAACATAAATAACCTTTTTTTGACACTTTTTAAAAATATATATACAACTTCTGCATCGGTTTCATTAGGGCAGGGGTGGAGGTTACCTTAAACCCAGCAGCGTAAATATCTGTAGCCGCCTAGAAGCCAAAAACCGAACCAAACCAAACCGCAATCTCCCTTCCTGAATCTTTGCAGGATCGTTGATGTAGGCGGGCAGAGGTCGGAGCGTCGTAAGTGGATCCACTGCTTTGAGAAAGTGATTGCCCTCATCTACTTGGCTTCTCTCAGTGAATATGACCAATCTCTGGAGGAGAACACAAGCGAAGTAAAGAGGGTTTTTTATTATTATTATTTTTTAAAAATGCATGTACATTTCTCTGCACGCGTGTTTGTGTGTGTGTGCTGAAGTCAGGTTTTAAGGTCGCAAGAAGAGCAGGCCAAGGGAGGGAGTTCCGCAGTTCTGCTTCCTGTGGCAGGTAGTTCCGCAGTTCAATTTGCAGGCGAGGCATCTCAACCCCCGGCAGATCCAACCTACCTCACTCCAAGGCCGAAGCTGGGCACTGAAAACATCTCAAAATCAAATTAAAGTCTAATTACATGGCTTTCCATGGGGTTTTTTATTTTTTATTTTGCACTGAATACATGACACAGCCTTACATACAAAACAATGAGGACTAGGCTCTTAACTTCACTTTGAGAGGGAAATGGTAGAGCCTTTGCTTTGTGGGCAGGAGGTCTGAGGCAGGGGCGTAGCAAGGTAAATTAGTACCCCGGGGCAAAAAAATTTTTTGTCACCCTCCCCCCCCCGCCTCGAGGCATGGGAAGGTCAGGTGGTACCCGGTGCGGAAAATTTATTGTCAACCCCCCCATTGATTCCCCCCCCTGCAAAAATGGTTTTACGTTATTTCATATTTTCTTACAAAGGAATAACAACAAGTAATAATAATAATAATAAACCTTTTATTTATATCCCGCCCTCCCCGGCCGAAGTCGGGCTCAGGGTGGCTAACATCAGATACATAACATTGGTATAAAACCAAACAATAATTAAATGACCTCCTAAAAACGCCTCAAAATCAAATTAAAGTCTAATTAGATGGCTTTCCACAGGGTTAGGGTTGGGAACAGCAAGTGCTCCACTGAACTGAAATTTCAGCCTTCACGACATAAGAAAACAGCCAAGTGAACAGCTATTTTGGTGGAGGAGGGTCAAGATATTAAACGATATGCATGAAATTTCATATATAGCTATATAATCCCTAGTATAGTAAGATAAGACCTTCGGAACAGGCATTTTAAAAAAAAAAATTGTTCCTTGATAATTTGTCACCCCCTCCATTATGGAACCCGGGGCGGCCCCCTGCCCCTCCTTGCTACGCCCCTGGGTAGAGGTTTTGGAGCCCATGCCAGTTGGGGCCGAGACAACTTTGAGCTTTCATTCCATAGTGTGTGCTGACACTGTGCAACATATAACTGTATCTTGCTTCTCCAGCAAGTTCGATTTTGTGTACACCTTTCCAAAAAATTATTCCTTGATAATTTGTCACCCCCTCCACTATGGAACACAGGGCGGCCCGCCCCCCTGCCACCCCTTGCTACGCCGCTGGTCTGAGGTTCAGCCCTGGGCATCTCTGGGTAGGGAAGACTCCTTTCCTCTGCAGCCAAGGCACGGCTGAGCGAGAGGCCTGACTCCTTGCAAGTGTTCCTAAGCGCTTCCTTTCCCCCTTCTGCCTCCGCTTCCACGAGCTAGAACCGGATGAGGGAGAGCCTCGACCTCTTCAGGACCATCCTGGAGCTTCCGTGGTTCTGGAATACTTCCATCATCCTCTTCCTCAACAAGGTGGACATCCTGGAGGAGAAGATCTTGAGTTCCGACCTGGCTGCTTATTTCCCAAGTTTCCCAGGTAAAAACACTTTCTCCTCCCTCCGGCCGACTAGCGCAGAGCCCGGCATCCTCGAGCTCCGGGTACGGGGCTGGGAGATTAAGATTCAAATCCTGACCTAGCCGCGAAACTCGCTGGGCGACCTGTCGCCCTACCTCCTAGGGTTTTCATGAGGATTTCACAGGGACCGTTGGGTTGGATCTAGGCTGGGTTAGTCGATCTCTGCTGAAGTTAGCGTAGCGGCAAATTCAGATGTGCGTGGTCCCTTCATGATGGTCACAACCTAGCCCTAACTCATGGCCACTTCCCCTTCCAAGATGATACATCGGTGGCCCTTCTTCGTGTGCCTCCTCCATGAGAAGTCCGGAGGGTGGCAACACGAGAACAGGGCCTTTTCTGTGTTGGCTCCCTGTTTGTGGGATGTTCTCCCCAGGGAAGTTCACCTGGAGCCTTCATTATACATTAACGATAAACCCTCTGAGGACAAACGCCATCTCCCTCGGCCTGAAAGCGAGATGAGCGCCGCAACCCCGTAGTCGCCTTTGACTGGACTTAGCCGCCCAGGGGTCCTTTACCTTTTGCACACCTGTGATGTTGCGTGTCTCTCTCATGCTCAGGAGGAGCCGGCCTTTGATGCTGAGCTCAGCGGTTCGGCCTCCTTTGCCCCCTCAATATTGGGCAAGGCTGAGCCCCCTTCTAAGGAATATTGAGGGGGCTGACGGCACCAGCGCCCCCTAGCGTTGGCATACCTGAAAGCTATCTCCTTGTATTTTTCCAGGCCCCAAGCAAGACGCTCACGCAGCCAAGCAGTTCATTCTTGAAATGTACATGGACACCTTCAGGAAGTTCTTGGTCCCTGGCGATGACGTCGGAGGGGGTCCTTCCATCGACGTCTACCGTCCCCGGATCCTATACTTCCACTTCACCTGTGCCACGGACACGCAGAACATCGGCACGGTTTTCGAGGACATTAAGGACGCGGTCCTGGCCGCCTACCTCGACGAGTTCAACCTGCTCTAGAAGGGTCTTGCGGCCACTTCTGAAGGACCCCAATGACTCCACTTGTTTGCCTTAGAGGAGGCCTGGCGCATGGAAGGCCAAACCGGCGGCTCTAAAGGCCCGTTTTAAAACGCTGGCAGGAACTGAGGTCTGTCCAGTGGCATCGCCCCTTGGGAATCCCAGAGGTGGGGGACGGACGGACGGACCTGGTTTCTGCAGGCTGAGATATGACCCGCTCCATTTAAAAGGGATTTCAAAACCCTGTGCTCTTTGAAAAGAGAAACGGGAACAGAAATCCTCAGTCTCTGCTTCCTCATCCCGTATCCGGAACAGAACTCGACCCAGCGGGCAGGATCAGTATTGGCTGTTTCTTCCAGTCCACGGACAATATGTGGTTGGCTAGGGCTGGATCTATACGTTTCAGGAAAACACGTTGTAAAGCTCATATAATGGGAAATCATGTTGCTAAAGGATCGGGCTGAACAGCGCCACCTGGTGTCACAGTGTTGTAGCGCTGAAAACAAAACACCAATGTACCCGAGTCCTAGGCATTGACTCCAGCTAACTTCCTGAGGCAGCGTTCACGCAGCCGTTTGTTCCGTTCCCCTGCCTATTTCTGCATCCTATTCAAGATTTTGCACAACTTAAAACCGCTTCCGGAAATCTAGTGGAACACGGTGGAGGTTTAGCTCTAGCTTCCATGTAATCTGCTCCAGAAACAACCTGTTCGCAGCTCCACCAGCCAAGAAAATTGCAGAATCTGGGGCAGTATATGGTTTTCTTCCTACCATTTTTTTTTGGGGGGGGGGAATCATGGGGGAACAGAAGCCGGCATGCGCAGAAAGGGTGGAGAAGCAGAGAAACTGTCCCTCCTCTCTCTGCTCCATCTCCCATGCCCCTTTCCTTCTTGCAACCTGGACAAATCTGTCAAATCGGGTCTATACTTTCCCCCCGAATCTTTAATTTCACTTCTTCACATTTCTACAGCAATTTGCGGTGCACACTGCGTTTATTTTCCCAGATCCTCCTGCGATAGGTCTGCCAGCGTTTTAGTGCAAATTTCTCCTCAATAAACACATTTTTGTATGCATCTTTTTTGACTCGCAGTGTGGTGTAGTGGTTAAGAGTGGTGGATTCGTAATCTGGTGAACCGGGTTCGCTTCCCCGCTCCTCCACATGCAGCTGCTGGGTGACCTTGGGCTAGTCACACTTCTCTGAAATCCCTCAGCCCCACTCACCTCACAGAGTGTTTGTTGTGGGGGAGGAAGGGAAAAGGAGAATGTGAGCCGCTTTGAGACTCCTTCGGGTAGTGATAAAGAGGGATATCAAATCCAAACTCCTCCTCCTCCTCCTCCTCCTCCTCCTCTTCTTTTTCTTCTTCTTCCTCACATGCACCTTTTTGTGAGCGAGATCAAAATGCAAACAGGATTGCATTTCTCCTCCATTTGTAGCAGTGCTTCGGGGAGAGACCCGGCTGGTGCAAACTGCTGTGGCCAAGCTGTTGATGGGGACATAAGTTGTGCTCAAAAGCTTGCACTGGGGAAATCCAGCCAGATGGGCGGGGTACAAATAATAAATATTATTATTATTATTATTTATTTAAGCCAGGCTCGAGGTTCTTGCGGGTGGCGCTGCGGTCTAAACCACTGAGCCTCTCGGGCTTGCCGATCGGAAGGTTGGCGGTTCGAATCCCCGTGACGGGAGCGAGCTCCCGTTGCTCCGTCCCAGCCCCTGCCAACCTAGCAGTTCGAAAGCATGCCAGGGCAAGTAGATAAATAGGTACCGCTCCGGCGGGAAGGTAAACGGCTTTTCCATGTTCTGTGGTTTCCGTCACAGTGTCCCGTTCCGCCAGAAGCAGTTTAGTCCTGCTGGCCACGTGACCCGGAAAGCTGTTTCTTTGACTCATCTGGTTGGCCAACAAGAAGGGAAGGAGCAGGAGAAAAAGGGGCTGGTGGAATTATCTGATATTGATGCTTTGCTTGCCAAGGGGAGAGAGATGCCTGGTGTTTAATTGTTCATCCCCAAGGCTTTTTAAAATATATGATGTTGTTGTTGTTGTTCAGTCGTTCAGTCATTACTCCATGGACCAGAGCACACCAGGCACGCCTATCTTTCACTGCCAAACTCATGCTAGTTGCTTCGAGAACACTGTCCCACCATCTCGTCCTCTGTCGTCCCCTTCTCCTTGTGCCCTCCATCTTTCCCAACATCAGGGTCTTTTCTAGGGAGTCTTCTCTTCTCATGAGGTGGCCAAAGTACTGGAGCCTCAACTTCAGGATCTGTCCTTCCAGTGAGCTAAATATATGTAAAATGGTAAAGGGACCCCTGACCATCAGGTCCAGTCGTGAACGACTCTGGGGTTGCGGTGCTCATCCCGCTTTACTGGCCGAAGGAGCCGGCGTACAGCTTCTGGGTCATGTGGCCAGTGTGACAAAGCTGCTTCTGGAGAACCAGAGCAGCGCACGGAAACGCCGTTTACCTTCCCGCCGGAGCGGTCCCTATTTATCTACCTGCATTCTGACATGCTTTCGAACTGCTAGGTGGGCAGGAGCTGGGACCGAGCAACAGGAGCTCACCCTGTGGCAGGGATTTGAACCACCGACCTTCTGATCAGCAAGCCCTAGACTCCTGGGTCCCTAAATATATGTATATATTATTTTTTAAAAAAACCAACCACTGTGCATTTGATTCCCTCTCCTTGCTTATAACGGCAATCAGATAGTGAGATGATACGTGTGGTTTGATCTCGGCAGGTCCCCAACCGCCGCCGAGAAACGTCCCAAGTTGAGAAACTGCCCCAAAAGGAGCATAGCATGTCCCCCACCCCTCTCCTAACACCCCATATACCCTAGAGAGAAGCGTACTGGGGACACATGAAAAGATAGAAGGGTGTGCAGGGGAGAAAGTGGGACTGATAACAGCGCTCAACCAAATCTGCTTTGTATAGTTGCTTTTTTCCTGCAAAGCAGCCATAAACCATGCTGCATTGTTGCAAACATCCCTCTCCACTTTTTAAAGGAACTGAACCTGGGACCTTCTGCCGTTGTTGTTGTTATTGTTGGAATTTATATACTGCCCTATACCTGGAGGTCACAGAAAAGGTCACAACGTACCGTATATACTCGAGTATAAGTCGACCCAAATATAAGCCGAGGCACCTAATTTTCCTACAAAAATGTGGGAAAGCTTATTGACTCAAGTATAAGCCGGTTCACCTTTGCCACTGTGGTAGAGGAGGAACGAGCAGCCCAAAGCAGCCCTTTGGGCTGCTCCTTCCTCTTCCTCCTTTGCTGCTGTGGAGCTCACCCCGTCGCAGGGTTTCGAACCGCCATTCTTCTGATCAGCAAGCCCTAGGGCTCTGTGGTTTAACTCACAGCGCAATGTTCCCTTGTGTTATACAGAGAAGGCTGGGATCCTGTCCTGTTTAAGCAGGAGCCAGGGAAAGTGAGCACCTGTGGGGTTTTAATACTTCCTTAACTGATAGGCTTTCTGCCTTCTGGGGTCTAAAGTTTGCATTTATGTGAGCAGTTCAGGAATGGAACAAGCTGCCTGTGGAGAGTAAAGAACCACCGTTCTTGTACACTTCTTAAGGAATGGTTGACTTGAGTATAAGCCGAGGGCAGCTTTTAAAGCACAAAAAGTGTGCTGAAAAACTAGGCTTATACTCAAGTATATACGGTATATAATCAGAATAAAAACAACAACCCAATATCGTCCGCCCGTCCCCAGAAGAGAGCCACATTTTAAAAGGGTATAGGATGTCAAACAGATCAACCAAAGGCCTGGTTAAAAAGGAACCTTTTTGCCTGATGCCTAAAGGTGTATAATGAAGATGCCAGGCGAACTTCCCTGGGGAGAGCATTCCACAGATGGGGAGCCACTACAGAGAAGGCCCCGCTCTCGTGTTGCCGCCCTCCGGAGCTCTTGAGGAGGCGGCACACGAAGGAAGATGATCTCAGGGTCTGGGTAGGTCCATATGGAAAGAGGCGGTCCTTGAGGTATTGCAGTCCGTTTAAGGCTTTATAGGTCAAAACCAGCGCTTTGGATTGGGCCCAGAAACTCATCGGTAGCCAGTGCAGTCAGACCAGGATCTGTGCAATGCGCTCAAACCGTCTTGCCGCCCGGTGAGCAACCTGGCCGCTGAATTCTGCAGGCAATGCAGATGTGCGGTCACTGAGCTACAGCTCTCCCCTTGAGATACAGGAACATAGGACGTTGCCTTATGCTGAGTCCAGTCTCTTTGGGCCCAGTCTTATTCAACATCTTCATCAATGACTTGGATGATGGGCTTGAGGGCATCCTGATCAAGTTTGCAGATGACACCAAATGGGGAGGGGTGGCTAATACCCCAGAGGACAGGATCACACTTCAAAATAACCTTAACAGATTAGACAACTGGGCCAAAGCAAACAAGATTAATTTTAACAAGGAGAAATGTAAAGTACTACACTTGGGCAAAAATAAATAAATAATGAAAGGCACAAATACAGGATGGGTGACACCTGGCTTGAGAGCAGTACATGTGAAAAGGATCTAGGAGTCTTGGTAGACCACAAACTTGACATGAGTCAACACTGTGATGCAGCAGCTAAAAAAGCCAATGCAATTCTGGGCTGCATCAATAGGAGTATAGCGTCTAGATCAAGGGAAGTAATAGTACCACTGTATTCCACTCTGGTCAGACCTCACCTGGAATACTGTGTCCAGTTCTGGGCACCACAGTTCAAGAAGGATATTGACAAGCTGGAAGGTGTCCAGAGGAGGGCAACCAAAATCGTCCAAGGCCTGGAAACGATGCCTTATGAGGAACGTCTTAGGGAGCTGGGTATGTTTAGCCTGGAGAAGAGAAGGTTAAGGTGTGATATGATAGCCATGTTCAAATATATAAAAGGATGTCATATAGAGGAGGGAGAAAGGTTGTTTTCTGCTGCTCCAGGGAAGCGGACATGGAGCAATGGATTCAAACTACAAGAAAGAGGATTCCACCCAAACATTAGGAAGAACTTCCTGACAGTAAGAGCTGTTCGGCAGTGGGATTTGCTGCCAAGGAGTGTGGTGGAGTCTCCTTCTTTGGAGGTCTTTAAGCGGAGGCTTGACAGCCATCCGTCAGGAATGCTTTGATGGTGTTTCCTGCTTGGCAGGGGGTTGGACTGGATGGCCCTTGGGGTCTCTTCCAACTCTAGGATTCTATGATTCCTCTCTCTCCACCCAGCACAGATCCCTCCATCATTTCATCTGCCCCAAGTGTAACAGACATTTAACCACCAATTCTGGGCCCAACATCTGACTATTTGGGAAATGGAAGATAATGCCAGCTAAAAGCTAATCACCAGCCCCTTGTCATTTATCAAGCAGCTCCTCGCATTATCTTTGTCGTTCAGTTTGAACTGTCATCTATCTGACTGAACGATCTCCTTTGCCTCCCCTGATACACTTAAGGTCATCTCTTGCTGGGACGTCACTAAGCTTTCATAGAGTTCTTAGAAAGGGAAGGTACATGGGAACATGATAAAATGAGCCCGGGTGCTGGATTAGGCCAAATGAGGCCCATCTGGTCCAGCAACCTGTTCGGGCAATGGCCAACCGGAAGCTCCAGCAATGGGATTTATTATTTATAACCCACCCATCTGTATGGGTTTCAACCGAATATTCAAAACACAATAAAACATCAAATATTAAAAACATCCCTAAACAGGGCCGCCTTCAGTTGACATCTGCTGGGAGGGCGTTCCACAGGGAGGGCGCCACCACCGAGAAGGCCCTCTGCCAGGTTCCCTGTAACCTCGCTTCTCGCAGCGAGGGAACTGCCAGAAGGCCCTCGGTGCGGGACCTGGGAGCGGAGACGCTCCTTCAGGTATACAGGACCGAGGCCGTTTAGGGCTTTCAAGGTCAGCACCAACACTATGAATTGTGCTTGGAAACGTACTGGGAGCCAATGTAGGTCTTTCAGGACCGGTGTTATGTGGTCTCGGCAGCCACTCCCAGTCACCAGTCTAGCTGCCGCATTCTGGATTAATTGCAGTTTCCAAGTCACCTTCAAAGGTAGCACCATGGAGAGCGCATTGCAGTAGTCCAAGCGGCAGATAACCAGAGCATGCACCACTCTGGCAAGACAGTCCGCGGGCAGGGAGGGTCTCATCCTGTGTACCAGATGGAGCTGGTAGACAGCTGCCCTGGACACAGAACTGACCTGCGCCTCCATGGACAGCTGTGAGTCCAAAACGACTCCCAGGCTGCACACCTGGTCCTTCAGGGGCACAGTTACCCCATTCAGGACCAGGGAGTCCCCCACACCTGCCCATCCCCTGTCCCCCCCAAAAACAGTATTTCTGTCTTGTCAGGATTCAACCTCAATCTGTTAGCCGCCATACATCCTCCACCCGCCTCCAGGCACTCACATAATATTTAAAATGAGAGTTGTCATACCAGGGCTGGATTTACACATAAGCTATAGCTTAGAGCCCCACTCTCTTGGGGGCCCCCCAAAAAATTTAAAGGAAAAAAAACTGGATGTACATATCCAAAATATAAGATAAAAAAAACCTACATCCAGCAACAGTGTTTTGTGTTCTGTAGTAGGCTCCATGGGGTCACGAAGAGTCGGACACGACTGAACGACTGAACAGTTGGACGACTGTTGGAACAACACTAGGCTCCTATGTTGTAAATCACCTTCAAAGGGAGCCCCACGGAGAGCGCATTGCAGTAGTCCAAGCGGGAGATAACCAGAGCATGCACCACTCTGGCCAGACAGTGTGCGGACAGGTAGGGTCTCAGCCTGCGTACCAGATGGAGCTGCCCTGGACACAGAATGGACCTGCGCCTCCATGGACAGCTGTGAGTCCAAAATGACCCCCAGGCTGCGCACCTGGTCCTTCAGGGGCACAGTTACCCCATTCAGGACCAGGGAGTCCCCCACACCTGCCCGCCCCGTCTCCAAAAAACAGTACTTCTGTCTTGTCAGGATTCAACCTCAATCTGTTATTCAACCTCCACCCTCCAACCGCCTCGCTATCTGATTGCCGTTTTAGCTTACGTAAGCTTGCATGGAACGGCCGATATCAGATTCGCAAGTCTCTGTTGCTTCCTGGGGGAGGCACAGTCCAACGCCAATAAAAGCTATGAGTTCGAGGGGCTGCTGGAGAGTTGAGCACCAGGCAGTTCCGCAGCTCGGCAAGCAGAACGTCAAGATGTTGAGATTCAGTCGGCCTCTCCTATTTCTGCTCCTGTCCTTGTCGTGGGGCCAAACAGGTGAGTTAAACAAAAAAAAAATGGGGGGCGCTCCTTTGATGAGCTGTTTTCTGCTGCTTCTTTTCAGGCTAAGCCAGTTGCAATTCCTTCCATTTGCGATGTTCAGGGTGCAAGTGCTGTTCATTTTTTATGTGGCCGGAACGGCACCAGCCGTGTGCAAGAGAAGAGAGTGCCAAATTTGCACGCCCAGAGAACGTGAATAATAATAATAATAATAATAATAATAATAATAATAATAATAATGTTATTTGTACCCCACCCATCTAGCTGGGTCCCCCCAGCCACTCTGGACAGCCCTCAACAGATATTAAAATACACTAAAATATCACAGGTTAAAAACTTCCCTAAACAGGGCTGCCTTCAGGTATTTTCCAAATGTCAGGTAGTTGTTTATCTCTTTGACCTCTGCTGGGAGGGCGTTCCACAGGGCAGGCGCCACCACCGAGAAGGCCCTCCGCCTGGTTCCCTGTAGCTTTGCTTCTCGCAGTGAGGGAACTGACAGAAGTCCCTTGGCGCTGGATCTCAGTAAACATGAGGCTGTATCCAACAGGAGTGCTGGAGCGGACCCATTTAAATTAATAGGCATGGCTAGAATCGTAGATCTGGAAGGGGATCCCCAACAGAGATTATTTGCAATGGGACTACCCAGAGCAGGACTTAGCTGAATGCCTCTCAGGGTTTTACAAGTGGACCTATTGAAATGTACGAGCGTGGCTAAGGTCCGTTTATTTCAATGAGCAGAAAATTGCTTGGAGTCAGCCCTTTAAAAAGGGGGGTGGGCAAATAAATTTTAAGCATTCTCCAACTTTGTGGGGTGGACCTCATAAGGCAGCAAGGAGGGGAGCCCTCTTGGTGAATTGATCTCTGGGACAGCTCAGTTTGCAGAGCATGAGGCTCTTCATCTCAGGGCCGTGGGTTCGAGCCCCATGTTGAGAAAAAGGTTCCTGCAATATACATCCCCCCAAAAAGGTTCCTGCAATATACATCCCCTTGACGGTGGTGCAAACCGGGTCCCTGTCTCCAAGTGGTGGCCTCGATCCAAATCCAGACTCCTTTCCTTTGAAACTGATCTGGTTTGTGGGCAACCCCGCTCGCCTCCCTTTCCAAGCCTGCCCACCTCTGTCCCAAGCAGGCAGCTGCAAGAGAGAAATTTGGGGAGACCTTTCTGTGGCGCAGCTGCCTTTGGAAGACCGTGTGCCGTTCTCTGGCCGCCTCAACTCGAAAGGGATACTGGATGCTAGGTTGCTAGGTTGGCTTCAACTAGGGCCAGGGCCTTCTCAGTACTGGCCCCGACTTGGTGGAACAGTCTGGCACAAGAGACCAGGGCCCTGCGGGATTTGGCATCTTTCCGCAGGGCCTGCAAGACGGAGCTGTTCCACCTGGCCTTTGGGTTGGTTTCAGTTTAACCCTGATGTTTCGTTCTTCTGGTGTGATTGGTGGGCTACTTAAAAATGAGGCTGCAGTTTAGATATAATTTTAAATTGTATTTTAATCTGTATTTTAATGAACTGTTTTATATTTTTGTTGTGATTTTATTGGTGTTAGCCGCCCTGAGCCCGGTTTGGCGGGGAAGGGCGGGGTATAAATAAAATAATAATAATAATAATAATAATAATAATAATAATAATTATTATTATTATTATTATTATTATACTGTAAGAGTTGGGGAAGGTTCAGAAAAGGGAAACTCAGACAGTCAAGGGGATGGAACAACTTTCTCCTAGGGAGAAAGTTTGCAGCATTTAGGGCAGAGATGCCCAACAGGTAGATCGGGATCTACTGGTAGACCCCCGGAAGGTTCTGGTAGATCGTGGTCGATCGCTGGGTCACTTTCCTTAGCGTAGGTAGAATAAAATCCTGCCCTGCCCCGTCACTCCGCCCTCCATTGTTGCCTGATCTGCAGGATGGAAGACAGAGTTTAGTAGGTGATGCTGGTTGTTCCCCCAGCGATCTGCCGGTGAGTGGCTGATTCCATTTCTCCCTTGAGTTTAGGCTCGGATTCTCAAAAACCAGGCCTTTCCTCCCTAAAAAGAAAAAAGCTCAACAACTTTGACCGGAACCCCCCAAAAGGGGGTAGATCACTGCCAGTTTTTAATTCTATGGGGAGATCGCAGTCTCCTGCGAGTTGGCCACTCCTGATTTAGGGCATTTGTTTTTGTTGTTCAGAGAAAAGGTGAGTAAAGAAGAAGCATGAATGGAGTTTGAAAAATGATGGAGGGAAAGAAGAAGCTTTCTCCCCTTCTCTTGTAACGCTAGAAGTCGCAGAAGGGCATCCACTGAAACTGAATGCTGTAAGGTTCAGGATGGGTAAAAGAAAGTCTTTTACGCAGCACAATGCTGCGTCCAGGGCAGCTGTCTCCCAGCTCCATCTGGTACGCAGGATGAGACCCTCCCCGCCTGCGCACTGTCTGGCCAGAGTGGTGCGTGCTCTGGTTATCTCCCGCTTGGACTACTGCCATGCGCTCTCCGTGGTGCTGCCTTTGAAGGTGACCCGGAAACTACAACTAATGCAGAATACGGGGACTGGGAGCGGCTGCCGAGACCACGTAACACTGGTCCAGAAAGACCTACATTGGCTCCCAGTAAGTTTCCGAGCACAATTCAAAGTGTTGATGCTGACTTTTCAAGCCCTAAATGGCCCAGTAGACCTGAAGAAGCGTCTCCACCCCCAATCGTTCAGCCCGGACACTGAGGTCCAGCTCCGAGGGCCTTCTGGCGGTTCCCTCCCTGCGAGAAGTGAGGTTGCAGGGAACCAGGCGGAGGGCCTTTTCGGTGGTGGCGCCCGCCCTGTGGAACGCCCTCCCCTCAGATGTCAAGGAAATAAACAACGATCTGACATTTAGAAGACATCTGAAGGCAGCCCTGTTTAGGGAAGTTTTTAATGACTGATGTTTTAATTGTATTTTTAATCTTTTGTTGGAAACCCAGCCAGATGGGTGGGGTATGTATGTATGTATGTATGTATGTATGTATGTATAAATACAACAACAACAACAACAACAACAACAACAACAACAACAACAACAACAACTACTACTACTACTACTACTACTACTACTTGGGTGGCTTTGAAAGAGAATTAGACACTGTCAGGACACAATGTTCCACTAGATGGGCCAGGGAGCCTGATCCAGCAGTTCCATCTCATATTCTCATGTTCTACTCAACAGCTTGTCTATAATGGGGAAATGGAACTTCCATTTCAAGGAGCAGGTTACCATATCTGGGTGGTGCCCTTAAAACTAGCAAGAGGCAACAGACAAACGCTGACCTCCACTTGTGATTTTAATTTTTTAATTTTTAATTTTTTTGCAGCACATTTGCGGAGCCACATCATCGGAGGCCAGGAAGCAGTACCCCACTCCAGACCCTACATGGCAGCACTCAAAACGGACATGGGCTTTGGCTGCGGCGGGTTCCTGGTGGACCCCCAGTGGGTTATGACAGCTGCGCACTGCATGAGGTACGTCTCACCAATCCCTAGTGGTTGCCGGGGTCGAGGCTAATGGTCGGAGGCTGGTCTTTTGTACTGGTGCTGGCATTTGCTGGGGAAGTGAAAAATGCGGAGGCAAATGACCTTTGCAAAGTGAAGTCTCTCTCTGTATCTCTCTCTCTCTCTCTCTGTCTCTCTCTCTTCCTTCTCCCCGCTGCTGCAACCACCTGCTTTGCAAGCAGTACTGCGGTTGTCAGTATTGCACTTATGGAACCAATAGGACGAATAAAATCTGGAACTTATGGAACCAAAAATTTCCCACTCCAAAAATACAGTTTCAAAGCTTTACTAGCAGAACTCGTTGCAAAACAGAACCAAAACAATTAATGTTACATCCGAATAGTTGTGTCAAATCATATGCTTGTCCAAGCATAGGTTCAGCATCTTAAATATTAAATAACTTCAGTAAACGAAGCTCTGTCCTCTTGCAGGCTCCATTCCAGCCTAAAGCTGTTCTCTCATGGAGAGAAAATATTAGCACACATGCTTCCTTCTACGGTGCCTGAGGACGAAGGCCAACTCCCTCCAAATGGAGATTTGCAGCTGAATACCTTTCCCATGTGACCTAAAGTTACACACCTCTGGAACAAAGCAGCAGAGACGCCGTCTTAGTTAATTACCAGCCTATTAGGCAAACTGGTGTAGAAATCTGAAGAACTGAATTTAAGAATGGGGAAATGGACAGATTCCCCCATCCTTCCTGTCACCAAGAGAGAACGATAGCTGAGGTTAGATTCACGGTTCACTAACCTTTACCAACGCACACTGCTGCCCTTGTTTTCCAGAGATATGACCGTGGTTTTGGGGGCACACGACCGCTCCGCCATCGAGGACACTCAACAGGTGATCGGCGTCGAGTCGTACCACAAGCACCCGGAATATGATTTTGAAACGTTCTCAAACGATATCCTTCTGCTCAAGGTCAGTTGCTCCAGGCTCCCTCTTCCTTTCTCAGCACCCTCAAAGCCAGTGGCCTCAGTGGATAAAACTGAAAATCATAAATAAAATAACAATTAAACAACAACAAAAAAGGCAGTGGCCTCAAGGAGGAAGGGGTTGAAACAACTCCTCCTGTCCCCCCTACCTGTGCAGCATAATGACTCCAACATGGTGTTCAAATCCCGCTGCCTGGGGTAGTAGCAGCTTCACTGTGGCTTGTGGGAGAGCTGACCCTCACCAGGGACTAGCAGCATGGGAGTTTCACCAAGATGCTTCAACTTCAAAATTGGGGAAGTGGAATATTATACGGACTTCCCTCCTTTTCCTCTCTCTTTAAGAAATATGACTTCAGAAGTTTACAGGTAGCAGAAGCAGTGGAGATCTGTATCCGGGGTGTTGTGCGTTGAGCCAGCGGATCAAGTGTGCCCATCCAGGCCCCTCTCTCTGGTCCTTGGCATTGTCCTCAGACCACACTCTTTACATTTATTATTGTTAGGGTTGCCATATTTTGGACACAAAAGTTGTTGGTTTTTTGGCAACGTTGTTGAGATTTTGCAAAATCTCCCTTTCCTGCAGCTGGCCCACAAGGCTACTCTGAACAAATACGTCCAGATGATTCCCCTGCCAACATCTAGCAGCGACCTCCCCGAGGGGACACCCTGCAGCCTGGCAGGGTGGGGCCTGATTGACGACAACCAGGACACGGAGAGGCTCTTTGAGACCAACGTCACCATCTACAGCCGCAGGAAGTGCATGAAGGTCTACCCAAACCTCAACGATGGGATGATCTGCGCAGGCAGCCACAACGAGCTTCGGGATACGAGCCAGGTGAGGGGGAGGTCAGGGCTGGAGGAATCTGTGGCCCCCACCCCCCGACTGGACTCCTACTCCCATCAGACAATGCTCAGGAACCATGGGAAAGTTCTGAACCACCCTTGGAAGTCAGCCCAGTAACATATTAATTAAATAATAATAATAATAATAATAATTATTATTATTATTATTATTATTATTATTATTATTTATTATTTATAGCTAGCCACTCTGGGCAGCTCCAAACAGAACATTAAAACACCATAAAATCCCACACAAATAAAAAACTTCCCTAAACAGGGCTGCCTTCAGATGTCTTCTGAAAGTCAGATAGTTTTTTTTAATTAAAGATTTTTATTAAAGATTTTCTTGATTTACAAAGGTAGTGCAATGTCTATCTCTTATTTTTCCATGTAACATTTTTACAAATCAGTTTTCCCCCAGCCACAAATGAACAATCACACCCCACGCCAACCCCAACCTCTCTCACTGCCAAAGGAGCACAAGCAAACAGAGAACCTACACAAACAACGCTGACACCAAACCCTACTCATCGTCACCCCACCCCACCTATCTCCCCGTCCCACCCACCTCCCTCCCCCTTGACTTCCTAATGTCTGAAAGTCAGATAGTTGTTCATTTCCTTGACATCTGAAGGGAGGGCGCCACCACCGAGAAGGCCCTCTGCCTGGTTCCCTGCAAACTCGCTTCTCGCAGGTAGGGAACCGCCAGAAGGCCCTCGGAGCTGGATCTCAGTGTCCAGGCTGGACGATGGGGGTGGAGACGCTCCTTCAGGTACGTCCTGAGGGAAAATGGGACACTCGGGGATCAAATTAGAAAACGGGGTGGCGTCTCTAAACCAGGGATGTCCCTGGAAAATTGGGACACTTGGAGGGTCCGCACTGAGCTGGACTGGAGAACTTCCCTCCAACCCCCAGAGGCACTTACTATAATTGGAGCCAGATGCCCAGATCTTTGCAATTGAATGGTGCAGTTCGAGGAGCTTGTTAGCAGTGAGGGTGTTTACTTTTCTCCCCACCCCCCCAGGGTGATTCCGGAGGCCCCATGGTTTGCAACGGTTTGGTGCAAGGAATCGTCTCGTTTGGCAACTCGTACCCTCCTGGCGTTTACTCTCGCATCGGCCATTTCCTTCCCTGGATCAAGAAAACCATGGATTCCTGAAGAGAAGAAGCAACGGGCGGCGGCACCCTTTGCTCTATATAGAAAAAAAACCTTCTGCATGCTTAATAACCTGTACAGCTTTCGTTCTGCAACTTATTGAAACAATTGGGTCCATGGGGGTCTTCAATTCGCAAGTGCATTTGTGTGGTTTGCCTCTTCGTAGAGCGGCAATTCCCAGAGAGGTTGAAGAGTCTCTCCAGTGTGGTGTAGTGGTCAAGAGTGGTGGACTCGTAATCTGGTGAACCGGGTTTGCGTCTCCGCTCCTCCAAACGCAGCTGCTGGGTGACCTTGGGCTAGTCACACTTCCTTGAAGTCTCTCAGCCCCACTCACCCCACAGAGTGTTTCATAGAATCATAGAATCCTAGAGTTGGAAGAGACCCCAAGGGCCAGTTTGAATCCATTGCTCCATGTCCACTTCTCTGGAGCAGCAGAAAACAACCTTTCTCCCTCCTCTATATGACATCCTTTGATATATTTGAACATGGCTATCATATCACCCCTTAACCTTCTCTTCTCCAGGCTAAACATACCCAGCTCCCTGTTTGCCGTGGGGGAGGAAGGGAAAAGGAGATTGTTAGCCGCTTTGAGTCTCCTTCGGGTAGTGATAAAGCGGGATATCAAATCCAAACTCTTCTTCTTCTTCCAGGAATTCTGGGAAGTGTAGTTCTATGGGGGGCAGGATATGGGTCTCGTAACAACTCTTAGCACCCTTAGCAGAATACAGCTCTCAAGATTCTTAAGGGAGGAAGCCAGCGTGGCTGTCTAAGGCAGTATAATGCTTGAGACCACAGTATTGTATGATTTCAGTGGATCTGCCCCAAGTCCACTTTGGTTGGTTATATGCCTAAGGGGGCAGAATAGCCAAATGGGGAGTGGGAAAGAAGTTGGGAGGGGGGTGAAAATTGGGACCAGCTCCTTTTTCTGTTGCATTCTCTCAAACATATATTATCCAGTAAAGCAAAATGGCTGAGCATTAATCTTGTACTTTTTTCCTTGGCTCTCTGAAAATGTCGTGAAAGCGCCCGGGGGGGGGGGGGTTAAATATCACAAGTGCCGTTTTTCAGGTCTGGGTGTGGGTGTGGCCAAACTGCGGGAGGCAGTGAAAGACTGGCGTGCTCTGGTCCATGGGGTCACGAAGAGTCGGACACGACTGAAAGATTGAACAACAACAACAGAGGTGTGTGTTGCGCTGCAATAATAAAATGAAACGCTGGGACGAATTCGTAGAATTAGAAGGAACCCCAGGGGTCATCTAGTCCAACCCCCTGCAATTCAGGAATCTCAACAGGGAAGTGGAGCGGACTTCCTGGGTGGTGGCAGCTGACTGGCATGACCTTGAGAGGCTTCTGGTGAAGCTAAGAATTGGAAGGAGAGTGAAGCTGGTAAAATGTGTGCCGGACGAGGCAACTGTTAGGCGGATATGTAACTGGTTGACTGACGGCACCCAAAGAGGCCCCGTTAATGGTTGTTACTGTGGGATGTAAACACAGAGCAGCCAAACCCAACACTGCTAGAGTGGACATGAAGGTAACTCAGTCCTCCAGGCTTAACTTCCTGTTTACCTGGACTGAGTTACAGGAGCCAGAAGTAGGTGTGGTCTTCCCTTGAACAATATCCCAAAGATCTCTCTCCATTTATTTATTTTTTGCAAGCAGGATGCTCTCTCTCAGCTTGCAGCTGAGAAAAGCAGAGGTGAAGCCGGTTCCCCTATGGAATCAGCTTCACCACATGTAAATAGATTTATCTAAGCTTATCTGCCTCTTTGAGCCTGTACTGTAACTCATGGATGACTGTAAGTAAACTCTTTTATATTTTATAATCAGTACTGTGTTGTGTCTTTGCTTTTAAGAGGGAAGAAGGGGAATATACCAGGAATATATATTTCTTATAGAGGCTTTAGCAAGCCTATGCAACCGTTTTCCGCTGTGTTTTAGAAGGGAATGGAACTCTGCTAAGTTTGGAGCTTGTAAATACAAGCTGGGATGAGATATATAAAAATATATATACTCATCCACACTCCTAAACATTCCCACAGTTACTATTATTAGTATTATTAATTACATTTGCATTTCATAAACACCTGTAAGATCTCGGGGGCGGTTCACGACATAAAATTTCAATATAAAAAAACACAAAATGCATAATAATAATAATAGGAACAAAAACAAGCGAGTTATCCCTCCTTCCACAACACATTTAAAAGGGCACCAGATATCAATCAGCCAAAGAACTGGTTCCTCATAATCCTGGGGGCAGGGGGGGAGTGACAAGTGGGGTGCTGAAGGGGACTGCATTCCTCCGCTTAAAGACCTCCAAAGAAGGAGACTCCACCACACTCCTTGGCAGCAAATTCCACTGTCCAACAGCTCTTACTGTCAGGAAGTTCTTCCTAATGTTTAGGTGGAATCTTCTTTCTTGTAGTTTGAATCCATGGCCCCGTGTCCGCTTCTCTGGAGCAGCAGAAAACAACTTTTCACCCTCCTCTATATGACATCCTTTGATATATTTGAACATGGCTATCGTATCCCCCCTTAACCTTCTCTTCTCCAGGCTAAACATACCCAGCTCCCTAAGCCGTTCCTCATAAGGCATCGTTTCCAGGCCTTGGACCATTTTGGTTGCCCTCCTCTGGGGCAGCTCCTTATGTTTCAGGTCTCTTGCAACCGGAATCAGCCCGCCCATTATCTTAGCATGTTTGCCATTTCAGATCCACGCGACTTTAAGGAACATCCGCTTTAACAACAGCGCTGGAGATGAAAAGGTTCCTTTTTAACCAGGCCTTTGGTTGATCTGTTTGACATCCTATACCCTTTTAAAATGTGGCTCTCTTCTGGGGACGGACGGATGATATTGGGTTGTTGTTTGTATTCTGATTATATACGTTGTGACCTTTTCTGTGAACCACTGTGAGACCTCCAGGTATAGGGCGGTATATAAATTCCAACAATAACAACAACAGCGATGGCAGAAGGTCCCAGGTTCAGTTCCTTTAAAAAGTGGAGAGGGATGTTTGCAACCATGCAGCATGGTTTACGGCTGCTTTTCAGAAAAAAGCAACTATACAAAGCAAATTTGGTTGAGCGCTGCTATCAGTCCCCCTTTCTCCCCTCACACCCTTCTATCTTTTCATGTGTCCCCAGTACGCTTCTCTCTAGGGTATATGGGGTGTTAGGAGAGGGGTGGGGGGCATGCTATGCTCCTTTTGGGGCAGTTTCTCAACTTTGGACGTTTCCCGGCGGCGGTTGGGGACCTGCCAAGATCAAACCACACGTATCATCTCACTATCTGATTGCCGTTTTAAGCAAGGAGAGGGAATCAAATGCACAGTGGTTGGGTTTATATATATATATATATACACACACACACACACACACACACACACACACACACACACACATTTAGGGACCCAGGTGGCGCTGTGGGTTAAACCACAGAGCCTAGGGCTTGCGGATCAGAAGGTCAGCGGTTTGAATCCCTGCCACGGGGTGAGCTCCCGTTGCTCTGTCCCTGCTCCTGCCCACCTAGCAGTTCGAAAGCACGTCAAAGTGCAAGTATATAAATAGGTACCGCTCCGGCGGGAAGGTAAACGGCGTTTCCGTGCGCTGCTCTGGTTCGCCAGAAGCGGCTTAGTCATGCTGGCCACGTGACCCGGAAACTGTACGCTGGCTCCCTCGGCCAGTAAAGCGAGATGAGCGCCGCAATCCCAGAGTCGTTCACGACTGGACCTGATGGCAGGGGGGGGGGAGTGACAAGTGGGGTGCTGAAGGGGACTGCATTCCTCCGCTTAAAGACCTCCAAAGAAGGAGACTCCGCCACACTCCTTGGCAGCAAATCCCACTGCCCAACAGCTCTTACTGTCAGGAAGTTCTTCCTAATGTTTAGGTGGAATCTTCTTTCTTGTAGTTTGAATCCATTGCCCCGTTTCCGCTTCTCTGGAGCAGCAGAAAACAACCTTTCTCCCTCCTCTATATGACATCCTTTGATATATTTGAACATGGCTATCATATCACCCCTTAACCTTCTCTTCTCCAGGCTAAACATACCCAGCTCCCTAAGCCGTTCCTCCTAAGGCATCGTTTCCAGGCCTTGGACCATTTTGGTTGCCCTCCTCTGGACACGTTCCAGCTTGTCAGTATCCTTCTTGAACTGTGGTGCCCAGAACTGGACACAGTATTCCAGGTGAGGTCTGACCAGAGCGGAATACAGTGGTACTATTACTTCCTTTGATCTAGACGCTATACTCCTATTGATGCAGCCCAGAATTGCATTGGCTTTTTTAGCTGCTGAATCCGGCGGTGTGGATCTTGTCCGAAGCCCGGGGCGGAGCTAGGGCCATGCCGCGACCCCTTGGGAACCCAGGGGGAGCTCTAGTTGGTTTGCATCGATGGAGCTCCCCCTACCAGTGGTTTTGCCATTACTGGACTCCCTGCGCTGCGGGCAGGAGTCCGATATAGTCAGGTCCACTCAATGCCTAAGCCAACACAGCTCACATTCTGTAACCAATAAAGTTGTGGCCAAAATTTTGCCCAATAACATTAACCTTATATCCTGTGTCTTGGTGTTTTATTTCTCCCTCGGGGGGGGGGGGTGGCGGCTACGGGGTCTCGACACACAATGAAAGAGCCTCAAAATTACGAAAAGGAAAAGACCCGAGAAGGGGAATGGGCTCAACAATTCGTGGGAAATGAACAAAGCAAGATGACAGAGGTTGACTGACTATTTGTCATGGGTGCTTTAGTTGAGATTCCTGAATTGCAGGGGGCTGGACTAGATGACCCCTGGGGTTCCTTCTAATTCTACGAATTCATCCCAGCATTTCATTTTATTATTGCAACGCAACACACCAACTTCTTGTTGTTGTTCAGTCTTTCAGTCGTGTCCGACTTTTCGTGACCCCATGGACCAGAGCACGCCAGGCACCCCTATCTCCCACTGCCTCCCACAGTTTGGCTACACGCACACACACACACACCTGAAAAACAGCACTTGTGATATTCAACCCCCCCCCCCCGGGCGTTTTCGCGACATTTTCAGAGAGCCAAGGAAAAAAATCACAAGATTAATGCTCAGCCATTTTGCTTTACTGGATAATATACGTTTGACAGAATGCAACAGAAAAAGGGGCTGGTCCCAATTTACACCCCCCCTCCCAACTTCTTTCCCACTCCCCATTTGGCTATTCTGCCCCCTTAGGCATATAACCAACCAAAGTGGACTGGGGGCAGATCCGCTGAAATCATACAATACTGAGATCTCAAGCATTATACTGCTTTAGACAGCCATGTTTTCTTCCTCCCTTAAGAATCTTGAAAGCTGCAGTCTGCTGAGAGTTGTTACAAGACGCATATCCTGCCCCCCCCATAGAACTACACTTCCCAGAATTCCTGGAAGAAGAAGAAGAGTTTGGATTTGATATCCCGCTTTATCACTACCCGAAGGCAGGGCCGGTGCATCCATTAAGGCGAGCTAGGCAATTGCCTGGGGCGCCAAAATGGAGGGGGCGCTGGCCAGGCTTGGGCGGGGGGGGGGGCGTGACGGGCTAGCAGCAGCTTCTCCGCTGTAGCGGAGAGGTGCTGCTTGCCCCCTACACCACCCCCGGCTCCCGCTAAAGCAGGTTTTGGCGGGGGGCGGGGCAGGCGAGCAGCAGCTTCTCCGCTACACCAGAAAAACTGCTGCTTGCCTCTCCACCCCCCCCCCCACCTCCCGCTAAAGCAGGCTTTGGCGGGGGGCGCCAGAAGGTGGTATCGCCTAGGGCGCAAGAAACCCAAGCACCGATCCTGCCCGAAGGAGTCTCAAAGCGGCTCACATTCTCCTTTTCCCTTCCTCCCCCACAGCAAACCCTCTGTGAGGTGAGTGGGGCTGAGAGACTTCAGAGAAGTGTGACTAGCCCAAGGTCACCCAGCAGCTGCATGCGGAGGAGCGGGGACGCGAACCCGGTTCACCAGATTACGAGTCCGCCGCACTTGACCACTACACCACAATGGAGAGATGGGTCGACTGTTCAACCTCTCTGGGAATTGCCGCTCTACGAAGAGGCGAACCACACAAAAGCACTTGCGAATTGAAGACCTCATGGGCCCACTCGCTTCAATAGGTTGCGGGTGGGTGGGATTGCAGAACGAAAGCCGTACAGGTTATTAAGCATGCAGAAGGTTTTTTTTTTATATATATATAGAGAGAGAGCAAAGGGTGCTGCCGCCCGTTGCTTCTTCTCTTCAGGAATCCATGATTTTCTTGATCCAGGGAAGGAAATGGCCGATGCGAGAGTAAACGCCGGGAGGGTACGAGTTGCCAAACGAGACGATTCCTTGCACCACACCGTTGCACACCATGGGGCCTCCAGAATCACCCTGGGGGGAGAAAAGTAAACACCCTCACTGCTAACAAGCTCCTCGAACTGCACCATTCAATTGCAAAGATCTGGGCATCTGGCTCCAATTATAATAAGTGCATCTGAGGGTTGGAGGGAAGTTCTCCAGTCCAGCTCAGTGCGGACCCTCCAAGTGTCCCAATTTTCCAGGGACATCCCTGGTTTAGAGACGCCACCCCGTTTTCTAATTTGATCCCCGAGTGTCCCATTTTCCCTCAGGACGTACCTGAAGGAGCGTCTCCACCCCCATCGTCCAGCCCAGACGCTGAGGTCCAGCTCCGAGGGCCTTCTGGCGGTTCCCTCCCTGCGAGAAGCGAGGTTGCAGGGAACCAGGCAGAGGGCCTTCTCGGTGGTGGCGCCCGCCCTGTGGAACGCCCTCCCACCAGATCAACTATCTGACTTTTAGAAGACATCTGAAGGCAGCCCTGTTCAGGGAAGTTATTTTGATGTGTGATCTTTTATCGTGTTTGTAATATTCTGTTGGGAGTCGCTCAGAGTGAATGGGGAAACCCAGACAGATGGAGGGGGTATAAATAATAATAATAATAAATAATAATAATTTATTTTATTTTCATTGGAGAAATATTGGAGGGTATGGAGTTGTTATCGGACCCCCAAGGCAATCCTGTATAGGGAAGTGTTTTATAAAACCCAGTATACCTTAAGGAGCGTCTCCACTCCCATTTTCCAGCCTGGACACTGAGGTCCAGCTCCAAGGGCCTTCTGGCGGTTCCCTAACTGCAAGAAGTGAGGTTACAGGGAACCAGGCAGAGGGCCTTCTCGGTGGTGGCGCCCTCCCATCAGATGTCAAGGGAATAAACAACTATCTGACTTTTAGAAGACATGTGAAGGCAGCCCTGTTTAGGGAAGTTTTTGGTGTGTGGTCTTTTATTGTGTTTTTAATGTTCTGTTGGGAGCTGCCCAGGGTGACTGGGGAAACCCAACCAGATGGGCGGCTATAAATAAATTATTATTATTATTATTATTATTATTATTATTATTATTATTATTATTATTACTACTACTACCGTACGTTACTGGTCTGACTCCCAAGGGTGGTTCAGAACTTTCCCATGGTTCCTGAGCATTGTCTGATGGGAGTAGGAGTCCAGTCGGGGGGTGGGGGCCACAGATTCCTCCAGCCCTGACCTCCCCCTCACCTGGCTCGTATCCCGAAGCTCGTTGTGGCTGCCTGCGCAGATCATCCCATCGTTGAGGTTTGGGTAGACCTTCATGCACTTCCTGCGGCTGTAGATGGTGACGTTGGTCTCAAAGAGCCTCTCCGTGTCCTGGTTGTCGTCAATCAGGCCCCACCCTGCCAGGCTGCAGGGTGTCCCCTCGGGGAGGTCGCTGCTAGATTTCGGCAGGGGAATCATCTGGACGTATTTGTTCAGAGTAGCCTTGTGGGCCAGCTGCAGGAAAGGGAGATTTTGCAAAATCTCAACAACGTTGCCAAAAAATAAAAAAAAACCAACTCAACAACTTTTGTGTCCAAAATATGGCAACCCTAACATCATAAATGTAGTTACAGGTAGGTAGCCGTGTTGGTCTGCCATAGTCAAAACAAAATAAAATAAAAAATTCCTTCCAGTAGCACCTTAGAGACCAACTAAGTTTGTTCTTGGTATGAGCTTTCGTGTGCATGCACACTTCTTCAGATACACTGAAACGGAAGTCACCAGACCCTTAAATATGTATGCAATCAAATGTGTATGCAACCAAATGCCAACAGTGCCCTTCAGCTCTCTATATTGGGCAAACAGGCCAAACCCTACGCCAAAGGATAAATGGACATAAATCTGATATCGGGAATCCCAAGACAGAGAAAGCAGTAGGAGAACACTTCAGTCTCCCAGGACATTCTATACAAGATCTCAAAGTAGCTGTCTTAATACAAAGGAATTTCAGAAATAGACTGGAAAGAGAAGTTGCTGAATTGCAACTAATCACCAAACTTAAAACCATGGAGAGATCTGGTCTGAACAGAGACATTGGATTCTTATCTCATTATACATGACAAAGCTATCTTTAGCCATCTCACCCCTTGCCTTTCCCTGGAAGACCAATTGCAGTCGTTAACAGGTTTTCCACACCTATCAGCTGATCACCCATTCCCTCCACCCTTCTGAGTAATACCCCTCCCCACCCTCACACTATATACAAGGGTCTGGTGACTTCTGTTCCAGTGTATCTGAAGAAGTGTGCATGCACACGAAAGCTCATACCAAGAACAAACTTAGTTGGTCTCCAACGTGCTACTGGAAGGAATTTTTTTATAATAAATGTAAAGAGTGCGATCTGAGGACAATGCCAAGGACCAGAGAGAGGGGTGTGGGTGGCCACATTTGAACCCCTGGCTCAACGCACAACACCCCAGATACAGATCTCCACTGCTTCTGCTACCTGTAAGCTTCTGAATTCATATTTCTTAAAGAGAGGGGGAAAGGAAGGAAGTCCCTGTAATATTCGACTTCCCCAATTTTGAAGTTGAAGCATCTTGGTGAAACTCCCATGCTGCTAGTCCCTGGTGAGGGTCAGCTCTCCCACAAGCCACAGTGAAGCTGCTACTACACCAGGCAGCAGGATTTGAGCACCGTGTTGTAGTCATTATGCTGCACAGGTAGGGGGGACAGGAGGAGTTGTTTCAACCCCTTCCTACTTGAGGCCACTGCCTTTTTTTGTTGTTGTTTAATTGTTATTTTATTTATGATTTTCAGTTTTATCCACTGAGGCCACTGGCTTTGAGGGTGCTGAGAAAGGAAGAGGGAGCCTGGAGCAACTCACCTTGAGCAGAAGGATATCGTTTGAGACCGTTGCACTATCATATTCCGGGTGCTCGTGGTACGACTCAACGCCAATCACCTGTTGAGTGTCCTCGATGGCGGAGCGGTCGTGTGCCCCCAAAACCACGGTCATATCTCTGGAAAACAAGGGCAGCAGTGTGCGTTGGTAAAGGTTAGTGAACCGTGAATCTAACCTCAGCTATCGTTCTCTCTTGGTGACAGGAAGGATGGGGGAATCTGTCCATTTCCCCATTCTTAAATTTCTACACCAGTTTGCCTAATAGGTTGGTAATTAACTAAGACGGCGTCTCTGCTGCTTTGTCCCAGAGGTGTGTAACTTTAGGTCACATGGGAAAGGTATTCAGCTGCAAATCTCCATTTGGAGGGAGTTGGCCTTTGTCCTCAAGCACCGTAGAAGGAAGCATGTGTGCTAATGTTTTCTCTCCATGAGAGAACAGCTTTAGGCTGGAATGGAGCCTGCAAGAGGACAGAGCTTCGTTTACTGAAGTTATTTAATATTTAAGATGCTGAACCTATGCTTGGACAAGCATATGATTTGACACAACTATTCGGATGTAACATTAATTGTTTTGGTTCTGTTTTGCAACGAGTTCTGCTAGTAAAGCTTTGAAACTGTATTTTTGGAGTGGGAAATTTTTGGTTCCATAAGTTCCAGCTTTTATTCGTCCTATTGGTTCCATAAGTGCAATACTGACAACCGCAGTACTGCTTGCAAAGCAGGTGGTTGCAGCAGCAGGGAGAAGGAAGAGAGAGAGACAGAGAGAGATACAGAGAGAGACTTCACTTTACAACGGTCATTTGCCTCCGCATTTTTCACTTCCCCAGCAAATGCCAGCACCAGTACAAAAGACCAGCCTCCGACCATTAGCCTCGACCCCGGCAACCACTAGGGATTGGTGAGACGTACGTCATGCAGTGCGCAGCCGTCATAACCCACTGGGGGTCCACCAGGAACCCGCCGCAGCCAAAGCCCATGTCCGTTTTGAGTGCTGCCATGTAGGGTCTGGAGTGGGGTACTGCTTCCTGGCCTCCGATGATGTGGCTCCGCAAATGTGCTGCAAAAAATCAAAAATTAAAAAATTAAAATCACAAGCGGAGGTCAGCGTCTGTTTGTTGCCTCTTGCTAGTTTTAAGGGCACCATCCAGGTTGGCAGGAGGAAGAGATGTGGTAACCTGCTCCTTGAAATGGAAGCTCCATTTCCCCATTACAGACAAGCTGTTGAGTAGAACATGAGAATATGAGATGGAACTGCTGGATCAGGCTCCCTGGCCTATCTAGTGCAACATTGTGTCCTGACAGTGTCTAATTCTCTTTTAAAGTCACCCAAGTTGTTGTTGTTGTTGTTGTTGTTGTTGTTGTTGTTGTTGTTGTTCTTTTATTTATACATACATACATACATACATACATACATACATACATACATACATACCCCACCCATCTGGCTGGGTTTCCCCAGCCACTCTGGGCAGCTTCCAAGAAAAGATTAAAGATTAAAAATACAATTAAAACATCAGTCATTAAAAACTTCCCTAAACAGGGCTGCCTTCAGATGTCTTCTAAATGTCAGATCATTGTTTATTTCCTTGACATCTGACGGGAGGGTGTTCCGCAGGGTGGGTGCCACCACTGAGAAGGCCCTCTGCAACCTCACTTCTCGCAGGGAGGAAACTGCCAGAAGGCCCTCGGAGCTGGACCTCAGTGTCTGGGCAGAACGATGGGGGTGGAGACGCTTCTTCAGGTATACTGGGCCATTTAGGGCTTGAAAGGTCTGCACCAACACTTAGAATTGTGCTCGGAAACTTACTGGGAGCCAATGTAGGTCTTTCTGGACTGGTGTTACGTGGTCTCAGCGGCCATTCCCAGTCACCAGTCTAGCTGCCGCATTCTGGATTAGTTGTAGTTTCCGGGTCACCTTCAAAGGCAGCCCCACGGAGAGCGCATGGCAGTAGTCCAAGCGGGAGATGACCAGAGCACGCACCACTCTGGCCAGACAGTGCGCAGGCGGGGAGGGTCTCATCCTGCGTACCAGATGGAGCTGGGAGACAGCTGCCCTGGACGCAGCATTGTGCTGTGTAAAAGACTTTCTTTTACCCATCCTGAACCTTACAGCATTCAGTTTCAGTGGATGCCCTTCTGCCACTTCTAGCGTTACAAGAGAAGGGGAGAAAGCTTCTTCTTCCCCTCCATCATTTTTCAAACTCCATTCATGCTTCCTCTTTACTCACTTTTTCTCTGAACAACAAAAACAAATGCCCTAAATCAGGGGTGGCCAACTCCCAGGAAACTGCGATCTCCTCATAGAATTAAAAACTTGCAGTGATCTACCCCCTTTGGGGGGGTTCTGGTCAAAGTTGTCGAGCTTTTTAGGCCTGGTTTTTGAGAATTCGAGCCTAAACTCAAGGGAGAAATGGAATCAGCCACTCACCGACAGATCGCTGGGGGAACAACCAGCATCACTTACTAAACTCCATCTTCCATTCTGCAGATCAGGCAACAATGGAGGGCGGAGCGACGGGGCAGGGCAGGATTTTATTCTACCTATGCTAAGGAAAGTGCCCCTTCATGGATCACTGCCTTGTTGTGGCGAAGGGGCTTGAATTACTCAGGGAAGCTATGGACAGGTCAAGATGGACAGGTCATAGTGGAGAGTTTGGACCAAACGTGATCCACCTGGAGGAGGAACTGGCAACCCACTCCAGTATCCCTGCCAAGAAAACTCCATGGACAAAGACAACAGGCATATAAAAGTTGGAGGAGACTCTTGAGAGTCCCATGGACTGCAAGAAGATCAAACCTATCCATTCTTAAGGAAATCGGCCCTGAGTGCTCACTAGAAGGACAGATCCTGAAGTTGAGGCTCCAGTACTTTGGCCACCTCAGGAGAAGAGAAGACTCCCTGGAAAAGACCCTGATGTTGGGAAAGATGGAGGGCACAAGGAGAAGGGGACGACAGAGGATGAGATGGTTGGACAGTGTTCTCGAAGCTGCCAACATGAGTTTGGCCAAACTGCGGGAGGCAGTAAAGGATAGGCGTGCCTGGTGTGCTCTGGTCCATGGGGTCACGAAGAGTTGGACACGACTGAACGACTGAACAACAACAAAAGGAAAGTGACCCAGCGATCGACCACGATCTACCAAAACCTTCTGGGGATCTACCAGTAGATCCCGATCTACCTGTTGGGCATCTCTGCCCTAAATGCTGCAAACTTTCTCCCTAGGAGAAAGTTGTTCCATCCCCTTGACTGCCTGAGTTTCCCTTTTCTGAACCTTCCCCAACTCTTACAGTATGTATCCCTTTCGAGTCGAGGCGGCCAGAGAATGGCACACGGTCTTCCAAAAGCAGCTGCGCCACAGAAAGGTCTCCCCAAATTTCTCTCTTGCAGCTACCTGCTTGGGACAGGGGTGGGCTGGCTTGGAAAGGGAGGCGAGCGGGGTTGCCCACAAGCCAGGTCAGTTTCAAAGGAAAGGAGTCTGGATTTGGATCGAGGCCACCCCTTGGAGACAGGACCCGGTTTGCACAACCGTCAAGGAGGAGCGACGTCAATAGATCGCAGAATCACCAAATGGTAGAGTTGGAAGGGACCCTAAGGGTCATCCAGCCCAACCCCTGCCATGGAGGGATCTCAGCTCTTTAAAGCATCTCAGCTAAAGAGGCTTGACAGCCACCTGTCAGGAATGCTTTGATGGTGTTTCCTGCTTGGCAGGGGGTTGGACTGGATGGCCCTTGGGGTCTCTTCCAACTCTAGGATTCTATGATCCCTGACAGATGGCCGCCCAGCCTCTGCTTAAAAACCTCCAAGGAGAGACAGTCCCACTGCCAAACAGCTCTTATTGTCGGAAAGTTCTTCCTGATGTTTAGATGGAACCTCCTTTCTAATAACTTGAAGCCATTGGCAGGAACCTTTCTCTCTCACTCTCTCTTTTTTTTACAAAACTTAACACACATTTGTCAAATACAGTTTTTTACAATATTACAAGAACTCCGCCGAGTTTTGACTTCCCTCCTTCTCTACTTTAGTTTTCTTGATTTACATCATTCGCCCGCTTTCCCTTAAGTCTCAAATTTTATTTCCCCTATTGCAATACCTCCATCTTTAATCCTACTTTTTCCGCTAGGTTGCAAGTATTCTGTCACACCTGTTTAGTGATTTACGTAATTGTGGACTTCTAAATATTTCAAAAATTTACTCCAGTCAGCTTGAACCTGTTGATCTCTCTGGTCTCTTATCCTTGCAGTCAGTCTCGCAAGTTCCGAATATTCCATTAATTTTGTTTTCCAATCCTCTACCATTGGTACACTTTCTAATTTCCAATTCTGAGCCAATAAGATTCTGGCCGCTGTGGTGGCGTATAAAAAAAAAAATCTTTGATCTTTCCCTTTAATCTCCTCTCCAACCAAACCAAGTAAAAATGCCTCTGGTTTTTTTTGGGAATGTATATTGCAGGAACCTTTTTCTCAACATGGGGCTCGAACCCACGGCCCTGAGATGAAGAGCCTCATGCTCTGCAAACTGAGCTGTCCCAGAGATCAATTCACCAAGAGGGCTCCCCTCCTTGCTGCCTTATGAGGTCCACCCCACAAAGTTGGAGAACGTTTAAAATTTATTTGCCCCCCCCCTGCCCTTTTTAAAGGGCTGACTCCAAGCAATTTTCTGCTCATTGAAATAAATGGACCTTAGCCACACCTGTACATTTCAGTAGGTCCACTAGTAAAACCCTGAGAGGGAGTTTTGGTGGTTCCCTTCCTGCGAGAAATGAGGTTACAGGGAACCAGGCAGAGGGCCTTCTCGGTGGTGGCGCCTGCCCTGTGGAACGCCCTCCCATCAGAGGTCAAAGAGATAAATAACTATCTGACATTCGGAAAATAGCTGAAGGCAGCCCTGTTTAGGGAAGTTTTCAACCTGTGATATTTTAGTGTATTTTAATATCTGTTGGGGGCTGCCCAGAGTGGCTGGGGAGGACCCAGCTAGATGGGCGGGGGTACAAATAAATTATTATTATTATTATTATTATTATTATTATTATTATTATTATTAACGTTCTCTGGGCGTGCAAATTTGGCACTCTCTTCTCTTGCACACGGCTGGTGCCGTTCCGGCCACATAAAAAATGAACGGCACTTGCACCCTGAACATCGCAAATGGAAGGAATTGCAACTGGCTTAGCCTGAAAAGAAGCAGCAGAAAACAGCTCATCGAAGGAGCGCCCCCCATTTTTTTTTTGTTTAACTCACCTGTTTGGCCCCACGACAAGGACAGGAGCAGAAATAGGAGAGGCCGACTGAATCTCAACATCTTGACGTTCTGCTTGCCGAGCTGCGGAACTGCCTGGTGCTCAACTCTCCAGCAGCCCCTCGAACTCATAGCTTTTATTGGCGTTGGACTGTGCCTCCCCCAGTAAGCAACGGAGACTTGCAAATCTGATAGCGGCCGTTCCATGGAAGCTTACGTAAGCTAAAACGGCAATCAGATAGCGAGGCGGTTGGAGGGTGGAGGGCGGCTAACAGATCGAGGTTGAATCCTGACAAGACAGAAGGACTGTTCCTGGGGGACAGGGGGCGGGCGGGTGTGGGGGACTCCCTGATCCTGAATGGGGCAACTGTGCTCCTGAAGGACCAGGTGCGCAGCCTGGGAGTCATTTTGGACTCACAGCTGTCCATGGAGGCGCAGGTCCATTCTGTGTCCAGGGCAGCTCCATCTGGTATGCAGGATGAGACCCTCCCTGCCCGCAGACTGTCTGGCCAGAGTGGTGCATGCTCCGGTTATCTCCCGCTTGGACTACTGCAATGCGCTCTCCGTGTGGCTCCCTTTGAAGGTGACTTACACCATAGGAGCCTACTGTTGTTCCAACAGTCGTTCAACTGTTCAGTCGTTCAGTCGTGTCCGACTCTTCGTGACCCCATGGAGCCTACTACACAACACAAAACACTGTTGCTGGATGTAGGTTTTATTTTATTTGTTTTTTGTTATCTTATATCTTGGATATGTATATCCAGTTTCTTTCCTTTAAATTTTTTGGGGGCCCCCAAGAGAGTGGGGCCCTAAGCTACAACTTATATGTAAATCAAGCGCTGCTATGACGACTCTCATTTTAACCGCCTGGAGGCGGTTGGAGGATGGATGGCGGCTAACAGATTGAGGTTGAATCCTGACAAGACAGAAGTACTGATTTGGGGGGATGGGGGGCGGGCAGGTGTGGGGGACTCCCTGGTCCTGAATGGGGCAACTGTGCTCCTGAAGGACCAGGTGCGCAGCCTGGGAGTCATTTTGGACTCACAGCTGTCCATGGATGTGCAGGTCAATTCTGTGTCCAGGGCGGCTGTCTACCAGCTCCATCTGGTACGCAGGATGAGACCCTCCATGCCCGCAGACTGTCTGGCCAGAGTAGTGCATACTCTGGTTATCTCCTGCTTGGACTACTGCCATGCACTCTCCGTGGTGCTACCTTTGAAGGTGACTTGGAAACTGCAATTAATCCAGAATGCGGCAGCTAGACTTGTGACTGGGAGTGGTTGCCGAGACCACATAACACCAGTCCTGAAAGACCTACATTGGCTCCCAGTACATTTCTGAGCACAATTCAAAGTGTTGGTGCTGACCTTTAAAGCCCTAAACAGCCCAGTATACCTGAAGGAGCATCTCCGCTCCCAGGTCCAGCTCCGAGGGCCTTCTGGCAGTTCCCTCGCTGCGAGAAGTGAGGTTACAGGGAACCCGGCAGAGGGCCTTCTCGGTGGTGGCACCCTCCCTGTGGAACGCCCTCCCAGCAGATGTCAACTGAAGGCGGCCCTGTTTAGGGAGGTTTTGAATATTTGATGTTTTATTGTGTTTTTAATATTCGGTTGAAACCCATACAGATGGATGGGTTATAAATAATAAATCCCATTGCTGGAGCTTCTGGTTGGTCATTGCCCGAACAGGTTGCTGGACCAGATGGGCCTCATTTGGCCTAATCCAGCACCCGGGCTCATTTTATCATGTTCCCATGTATCTTCCCTTTCTAAGAACTCTCTGAAAGCTTAGTGACGTCCCAGCAAGAGATGACCTTAAGTGTATCAGGGGAGGCAAAGGAGATTGTTCAGTCAGATAGATGACAGTTCAAACTGAACGACAAAGATAATGCGAGGAGCTGCTTGATAAATGACAAGGGGCTGGTGATTAGCTTTTAGCTGGCATTATCTTCCATTTCCCAAATAGTCAGATGTTGGGCCCAGAATTGGTGGTTAAATGTCTGTTACACTTGGGGCAGATGAAACGATGGAGGGATCTGCGCTGGGTGGAGAGAGAGGAAGTGTGGTGGAGTCTCCTTCTTTGGAGGTCTTTAAGCGGAGGCTTGACAGCCACCTGTCAGGAATGCTTTGATGGTGTTTCCTGCTTGGCAGGGGGTTGGACTGGATGGCCCTTGGGGTCTCTTCCAACTCTAGGATTCTATGATTCTATGATTCCTTTAACGAAATACCCTTAAGCTTGGAGGGGCAGGCGATGGCCAGGCCTCCCCTCCCCAACATTAGGTCACCCAATGCCTAACCACAACACTTTACAAAGTGTGGCGATTGCTAAGTGGTAGGCGAAAACCAAATGGCCCAGCCAATCTGCCAAGTGGAAAAAATTCCTACCAGGCCCCCGACAAGGGCAGGCAACCAACCGAAGTCCAAAGCAAGGCCATAGAGTGAAACCTGCAAGTAGGGAGGGAGGGTGGGAGATTTGAGGAAGCGAGCCGAAAAGGAAGCCCCTCCGGCTCGCGCCTCTCTTTAAAAGCAAGCCCCCAGCCGGCTGGTTGGCCGGCTGCTTGCTGACGTGGCCGGGACTCCTCCAGGCGGCGAGGGACAAGGTTCCCCGGCCACCCGGAAGTGGGGAGGGGCGGCCACGCGGTCCACCGCAACTCCTCCCCACGGGGAAGTGGAGCGGACATCCTGGGTGGCGGCGACAGACTGGCATGACCTTGAGAGGCTTCTGGCGAGCAAAAGGATTGGAAGGAGAGTGAAGCTGCTAAAATGTGCGCTGGACGAGGCAACTGTTAGGCGGATATGTACCAGTAACTGGTTGACTGACGGAACCCAAAGAGGCCCCATTAATGGTTGTTACTGTGGGATGTAAACACAGAGCAGCCAAACCCAACACTGCTAGAGTGGACATGAAGGTAACTCAGTCCTCCAGGCTTAACTTCCTGTTTACCTGGACTGAGTTACAGGAACCAGAAGTAGGTGTGGTCTTCCCTGGGAACAAGATCCCAAAGATCTCTCTCCATTTTGCCTCGTCTTTTGAACAAGCAGGATGCTCAGAAGCAGAGGTGAAGCCTGTTCCCCTATGGAATCAGCTTCACCACATGTAAATAGATTTATCTAAGCTTATCTGCCTCTTTGAGCCTGTACTGTAACTCATGGATGACTGTAAGTAAACTCTTTTATATCTTATAATCAGTACTGTGTTGTGTCTTTGCTTTTAAGAGGGAAGAAGGGGAATATACCAGGAATATATATTTCTTATAGAGGCTTTAGCAAGCCTATGCAACCGTTTTCCGCTGTGTTTTAGAAGGGAATGGAACTCTGCTAAGTTTGGAGCTTGTAAATACAAGCTGGGATGAGATATATAAAAATATATATACTCATCCACACTCCTAAACATTCCCACAGTTACTATTATTAGTATTATTAATTACATTTGCATTTCATAAACACCTGTAAGATCTCGGGGGCGGTTCACGACATAAAATTTCAATATAAAAAAACACAAAATGCATAATAATAATAATAGGAACAAAAACAAGCGAGTTATCCCTCCTTCCACAACACATTTAAAAGGGCACCAGATATCAATCAGCCAAAGAACTGGTTCCTCATAATCCTGTGGGGGGGGGGGGAGAGTGACAAGTGGGGTGCTGAAGGAGACCGCATTCCTCCACCCCATTTGCAACCCCCCCACCCCGTCTCTTCTTCATTATTTTGCAAACTTGCACCAAAAATATGTGCCCGGGGCCAATGCCCCAGCAGCCCCCCTCACTCTACCTTTGCAACACCCCCCCCCAAAAAAAACAACACAAACACAATTTGTTGACGACACCTGGACCTTCAGGGGCACAGTTACTCCATTCAGGACCAGGGAGTCCCCCACACCTACCCACCCCTTGTCCCCCAAAACAGTACCTCTGTCTTTTCAGGATTCAACCTCTGCCTTGTCAGGATTCAACCTCAATCCACCTACCATCTGTATTAACGTAGCCTAGCCTACATTAATGGACAGTGTTCTCGAAGCGACTGGCATGAGTTTGGCCAAACTGCGGGAGGCAGTGAAGGGTAGGCGTGCCTGGCGTGCTCTGGTCCATGGGGTCACGAAGAGGCGGACACGACTGAACGACTGAACAGCAACAACAACAACAACAGCCTACCTGGTGGGACTATGAAAAATATAAAGGGATGAAGGTGTACACAAAATCGAACTTGCTGGAGAAGCCAGATACAGTTATGTGTTGCACAGCATCAACACATACTATGGAATGAAAGCTCAAAGTGTCTTGGCCCCGAATGGCATGGGCTCTAAAACCTGTACCTAGGGGCGTAGCAAGGGGGGGACCCCGCCCCAGTTTCCGTAATGGAGGGGGTGACAAATTATCAGTAGCACCTTAGAGACCAACTAAGTTTGTTCTTGGTATGAGCTTTCGTGTGCATGCACACTTCTTCGTGTTTGCCTGAGCTTAAGCCTGCACTAAGGATCCTAAGCCCGTGTGTTCTGATTCGATACAGGACATCCAATCACACAGAACATTTTAAAGATTTACCAATTTACCTTGCTACGCCCCTGCCTCTACCCCCTGTATATTGTTCTCTAACATCAACTGGACAGACTTTTCCGAATTAGATTATCTCTGCTGTTGAGATGGGGCCTCAGGATAATTATGTAACATTTGGGGAGGAAGATGCAGCCCAGGAGACCAGCCCCGGAGGCCAAGATGGAGAAGATCTCCACAGCCACCATGAACCTCCCCTTGGTGCTCAGGTATGTTGGGACAAAGGAGACCCAGACACTGCAAAAGACCAGCATGCTGAAGGTGATAAACTTGGCCTCATTAAAGCTGTCGGGCAATTTCCTAGCTAGGAAAGCCACCGTGAAGCTGGTGAGGGCCAGGAGACCCATGTAACCCAGGACAGAATAAAACATGGCGGCAGAGCCTTCGTCGCATTCCACTACAATCTCTCCGACTAGGGAATGGAAGTCCAAGTTTGGGAACGGAGGGGAGGTTCCGAGCCACGCCGCACAGATGACAACTTGGACCAGGGGGCCGGTCAGGACGATGCCGTTGGTCAGTTGTCTGTCTAACAGTCTCCTCGCCATGTTTCCTGGCTTGGTGGCCATGAAGGCCAGGACCACGGTGGCGGTTTTGGCCAAGATGGAAGAAACGGCAGCAGAGAAGACGAGGCCGAAAGCCGTTTGTCGGAGAAGGCAGGTGACCGTCCCGGGCCGGCCGATGAAGAGGAAGGAGCAGACGAAGCAGAGCAGGAGGGAGACGAGAAGGACGTAGGTGAGGTCCCGGTTGTTGGCTCTGACGATGGGCGTGTCTCGGTGTTTAACGAAGGTTGCCAAGACCAAAGAGGTGAGCAGGGAGAAGAAAAAGGCAAGGAAAACCAAAACAGAGCCCAGGATATCGTGATAGGAAAGGTAGTTGATTTTCTTGGAAACGCACCGGTTTTGTTTCTCGTTTGGGTGCTGATCTTCAGGGCACTGGGCACACTGAGCTGCATCTGGAACAAACAAGACACCGTTTTCAGTATCTCAGGCATGACAAAAAATAAATTAATAAAATTATTGTTTTGACCAGTTCAGCTCACAGAGAGATTGAGGGATGCAGGTTTTATTTTATTTGTTTTTTATCTTATATTTTGGAAATGTACATCCAGTTTTTTTCCCTTTAAATTGTGGGGGGGGGGGTCCAAGGTGGTGTCCATATGCCCATCCTGTAATTTTATAGTAGTGTCCAAAAAAATAAAATATGTATTTCTTGCATAGATTAGTTCATTGTTAGGTTGACGGTGGGGTGAAAGTCATTGAATGTCTGGTGGAAGGTGCCCAAGGTCTGTTGACCATGTGTCCAGATAATAAAAAAATATTGTCAATGTATCGCAGGAACAAGAGAGGTTTGAGTGGGTAGGAGTTTAGGAAACATTGTTCTAAATCTGCCGTGAATGACATACCTGTCTGGTTAGAAAAGGTCCCCTCTGAGCAGCGGACACATCCATAGCAGCAAACTGGCTCCCCCTCTTTCACTTTTATGCTGTGCCCTGGAGGGCACCTCTCCACACATCTGGCAAAACGGTTTGTCTAAAAGGGATAAAAGAGAGAGTTGATTGGTTCCCCTGCATTTTTTTCCTGCTGCATTCACTCTCCTAACCTTCCACAGCAGCATCAATACTTGTCGAATACAAATCAACTTCGTCGGACTGGCCATGTTGTGCGGATACCTGGTTATCGTCTTCCAAAGCAAACTACTCTATTCCGAACGTAAAAATGGGAAGCGTAAGAAGAAGGAGTTTGGATTTGATACCCCGCTTTATCACTACCCGAAGGAGTCTCAAAGCGGCTCACATTCTCCTTTTCCCTTCCTCCTCTGTGGGGTGAGTGGGGCTGAGAGACTTCAGAGAAGTGTGACTAGCCCAAGGTCACCCAGCAGCTGCATGTGGAAAAGCGGAAACGCCTACCCGGTTCACCAGGTTACGAGTATACCGCTCTTAAACACTACACCACACTGCAATGCAACAAAAGAGGTTCAAAGACTCTCTCAAGGCAAATCTAAAAAAAAAAAAAAGTAGTATAAACACCAACAGCTGGGAAACACTGGCCTGCAAGCGCTCCAATTGGAGAACAGCCTTTACCAAAGGTGCCATGGGCTTTAAAGACACTCGAACTCAGGACGCAAGGGAGAAACGTGCTAAGAGGGAGGCACACTTGGCAAACCCTCACCGGGACCAACTCCCACTCGGACACCTATGTCCCCACTGTGGAAGGACGTGTGGATGGAGAATTGGCCTCCACAGTCACTTACGGACTCACTGTTAAAACCGTTTTCATGGAAGAAAATCTTACTCGGCTACGAGAAGAAGAAGAAGAAGAAGAGTTTGGATTTGATATCCCGCTTTTCACTACCCGAAGGAGTCTCAAAGCGGCTAACATTCTCCTTTCCCTTCCTCCCCCACAACAAACACTCTGTGAGGTGAGTGGGCTGAGAGACTTCAGAGAAGTGTGACTTGCCCAAGGTCACCCAGCAGCTGCATGTGGAGGAGAGGAGACGCGAACCCGGTTCCCCAGATAACGAGTCTACCGCTCTTAACCACTACACCACACTGGCTCTCGAGGGATCGCCAAAGAAGAAGAATACTGAAGAGGCTGTAGAAGCACTCAAAAGAAGTTTCCCTTGTCATGAAAATGGTTCATCGACACAGGGGAAAAGAAATACTCTTATCAAAATGTTAAAATGTGAATTTATCCAGGACCAAATTATTGATGGAGCTTTTTTATCCGCCCCAGTCTTCCATTTCCAAGGGATTGAGTTTAAGGGTTCTCTGCTTCTCCATGACCCCAAGAATATTTGCCTGCTACCCACCTCAGCACCCCACACAATTGCTTCTGAGTTAATGGTGAAGTCTTGGCCTGGGGGAGCCGCCACCCTTCCGACTTCTGCTTTCGCTGAAGACCCATTTGGGAAAAAGATCCAGTTCAGGATATCCCAGTCAACCGATCTCTCACTGTCTTCGATAAGAGATATTTCATCTCCAGCGCTGTTGTTAAAGCGGATGTTCCTTAAAGTCGCGTGGATCTGAAATGGCAGACATGCTAAGATAATTGGCGGGCTGATTCCAGCTGCAAGAGACCTGAAACATAAGGAGCTGCCCCAGAGGAGGGCAACCAAAATGGTCCAAGGCCTGGAAACGTTGCCTTAGGAGGAACGGCTTAGGGAGCTGGGTCTGTTTAGCCTGCAGAAGAGAAGGTTAAGGGGTGATAGGATAGCCATGTTCAAATATATCAAAGGATGTCATATAGAGGAGGGAGAAAGGTTGTTTTCTGCTGCTCCAGAGAAGTGGACACGGGGCAATGGATTCAAACTACAAGAAAGAAGATTCCACCTAAACTTCCTGACAGTAAGAGCTGTTGGACAGTGGGATTTGCTGCCCAGGAGTGTGGTGGAGTCTCCTTCTTTGGAGGTCTTTAAGCAGAGGCTTGACAGCCATCTGTCAGGAATGCTTTGATGGTGTTTCCTGCTTGGCAGGGGGTTGGACCGGATGGCCCTTGGGGTCTCTTCCAACTCTAGGATTCTATGTTGACAAGCTGGAACATGTGCAGAGGTGGGCGATCAAGGGTTCTGGGGACCAAGCCTGATGAGGAACAGTTGAAGGAGGTGCTACTGGAAGGAATTTTTTTTATTTTTTATTTTGTTTTGACTACACAACACAAAACACTGTTGCTGGGTGTAGGTTTTATTTTATTTGTTTTTCATCTTATATTTTGGAAATGTACATCCAGTTTTTGCCCCCTTTAAATTGTGGGGGGCGGGGGGGGAGAGAGGCCAAGAGATTTGGGCCCTAAGCTATAGCTTGTTTAACTTATACATAAATGCAGCACTGAAAACAGAGAGATTCTGTTACCTGCCATGGCTGGACATCCAGAAGCTTCTTGCCACCCCACGGCGCCCTCCGTTTTGACCCCGGCGAGTGCAAAAAGTGCAAAGCATGCGCTACGGAATATGCGGCGTTGTAGACCCTGTAGCTGCGGCCTGTCATTCTCCTTTCAAACAAGATCGGGGGCAAGTCCTCCACCTTCTCCTCCCCGGTACAGTTTTTGAGCTCCTCTGGAGGAAACTGGTCCGATATGACGAACTCGCAGTAAAACGCACCTTCCCACCAGTCGCGGAGGAATACGTCCCCCCGGGGCTGCTTTGGATCCAAGGACCAGAGGAAATCTCCAAACCCCGGCACATCTCCTGCGTGGGCTCTGAAGGACAGCGCACCACCAAAGAACCGTAGAGAGCGCCAGTGGAAGGGGACTCCCATCGCAGAGAACTCCCAGTGGGAAGTCAGGATCCAAATTGTCCAAACGTTCCAAGGGGACTCGTAATTCTCTTTCTTATGGGCGTAGAAGCGGCCTGTTATTTGCTCTATGAGAATGTTGTCCCCGAAGACAATTGCCACTTCGGCTTCCCAGCGATAAACGGGCGGGTCCCTGTCATAGTAAATGGCATCGCGCATCAAGTCGTCCCGAGGGACCGTTTTGAAAAACTCGACGCAGATGTCGTTTTCTGCAAGCATGGGCCGCAGGGTCCGGATGAAATTTTCGCCCCTCTCGTCACCTGGGGCAAAGACCCCGATCCAATTCCAGTGGAAATAGAGGAGCAGCTTAATTAAGCCTATGTATTGTGAGGCTTCATTAGGGTCAATCCGGTAGAAAGAAGGAAAGGAGTTTTTTCCTCCCCAAACAGGGTTCAACAAACCATAACCGAGCTGAAGGAAAGAAGAGCTTTATTTTAAAAGTGTGCTTATTAAATGTGTGTGTGTGTGTGTGTACATTTTTTTTAATATCAACTTTATTTAGATTTAGATTTCACAATTTCACAACGAATTTAAAAACCTTTCGCAGATACAAATACAAAGGAATAGCAACAACCACAAAAGGTAAAAAAACAAAACAAAACAAACAAACAAGCAGACAAACAAAAAACCGAAAACAACAAAAATAAAAACCACAAAAAATAGAAAAGGGGGAAGGAAAAAAAGAAAAAAGAAAAGAAAAGAAAAAGTAAGACTAAGTGTATAGTCACGTAGTTAACTTCTTCCAATGCAAGAGAGATACAAACAAAGGAAACAAAAAGCAGTAATTAATTCTAGTTACACATTATTCAACTTTTTTTTATCTTTCCTATATTCCTCCCTGCATTGCTGCAGTTCCATACAAATAATCTATACAATTCCATACAAATAGTCTATACAGTGACTTCCACCTTCCATTCAGTACTTTACTTCAGATTCATCCTTCCGTCTGTTTTAAATCATTTTCCTATCTTTTATCTTTCTTAATTTTAATTCAACATAAATCTTCCTACTTTCTTTACTTTCTTCACAAATTTCTTTCAGTGTGTGTGTGTGTGTGTATATAGACATGAATGGAACGCTGAATCTGGAAAGGAGTTCGTGTTTGTTAAAACCAGTCAGTGGTTTATGCGTGAAAAACAGCAGGAGAGATGGCTTGTATGTACAGATTATTGATTTACGACTAAGGATTTATGTGGGGTGGCAAAGTGAGGGGTTATGTTTTCTTGAGCGTTGGGAATACACTCTACCTCGGAAGTCGAACGAAATCCGTTCCGGAAGTCCGTTCAACTTCCAAAACGTTCGGAAGCGCGGCTTCCGATTGGCTGCAGGAACATCCTGCCGTCAGATTTACAAACCCCAACGAAAGCATATTCTGAAGACCATTCAAAGTGTTGGTGCTGACCTCTAAAACCCTAAAAAGCCTTGGCTCAGTATACCTGAAGGAGCGTCTCCACCCCCATCATCCAGCTCGGACACTGAGGTCCAGTGCCAAGGGCCTTCTGGCGGTTCCCTCCCTGCGAAAAGTGAGGTTACAGGGAACCAGGCAGAGGGCCTTCTCGGTGGTGGCGCCCGCCTGTGGAACTCCCTCCCTTCAAATGTCAAAGAGATAGACAACTACCAGACATTTAGAGGACATCTGAAGGCAGCCCTGTTTAGGGAAGTTTTTAATGTTTGATGTTTTATCGCTTTATTATTATTATTATTATTAATAATGGTATTAAATATGGTAACAGCACCCAGAATTCTAATGGCACAAAAATGGAAACAAGATACATTGCCAACGAAAGAGGAGTGGATAATGAAAATATTGGAATATGCGGAGTTAGATAAAATGACAGGGAGAGTTCGAGAACAGCGAGGTCAGAAATTTATTGAGGATTGGGGAAAAAAATGTAAATTATTTGAGGGGAAATACACAATTAAATACGTTAGTAGGATTGCAAGAGGCTTTGTCGTAAAGAATAAATATTGTTGTATGATGAAATAAGCAATGATTACGTTAGTTGTGAATATTAAAGCAACGATATATAAAAACAAAGAGGGAACAACTTTGGAAACCATATGGAAGGCTTGAGGGAAGTCCTGGCCTAAGGAGGCCAAAATATAAAATGTTTAACATGTAATAAATTGTAAATATATTGTATGTTTGTAAAAATTAATAAAAAGGATTATGAATAATAATAATAATAATAATAATAATAATAATAATAATAATAATAATGTAATAATGATGGGTGTGGTACAAATTATACTGTGGTTGTTGTTGTTGTTGTTGTTGTTGTTGTTGTTGTTGTTGTTATACAATGCAGCAATGCCACAGAGCTCTCCAGGTCACTTCCACCTAGCCCAGATTAATCTCCTTACCTGTGGGACCTTGTAGGTGCCCAAGACGGATGCCATCTGCCTCGACGCTTTGATGTCGAGACTCCCAATGACGGAAACCAGCCTGTCCTGCTGATCACACTTGTAATTGGGCACCAGTTTCCCCCGTGTGGAGAGCTGAGACAGGCTGTCCTGAAAGATCCTTCTCACGTTCTCTTTGTCATCGTATATACGGAAGCCCAGCGTGATGTTGGGAAGCAGCGCCGGATCCTTGTTGAGTTCGCCGATGGCAAACACCAAGGCCAGGATATGCTGGTAGTTCTTGGGCACTGGCATATCCCTGCAGTTGGGGGAAGTGGAGGTTTTGTGTGTGTCATAGCTGTCAAGTTTCGGATTTGAAAATAAGGGATCAGCAGTCTCACCTATCCCGGGGACAGTCACATGGCAGTGGTGGGCGGAGCCAGAAGCAAAAATGGGTGGAGCAGCAATGTAAATTCCAAGCGTGCTCGGAGCGGAGCAAAGAGGAGGGCAGCCAGCAAAGAGGAGGGCAGCCATGTGCTCCGCGCAATGGAGCCCCATCGTCTTCTTGTCTGATCCCATCAAAACAGGACAGGAAGCAGCAGCTGCTCAAAGGCAGCCAGGCTCCGCACGCCAGTTAACCCTATTGGCCGGCTGAGGGGCTCGGGGGCAACGGATAGGGGCTGATGCAGGGGGAGGAATACACCCCCCTGTAAGCACGGGAAACGGCTCCCACTTGCTTTGAGGGCTGAGGCTTTTCTCTCCAAGTAGGCGAGGTCTTCCCACCCAGTCCCTGGCCAGCAGGGGAGGAGCTGCTTCCATTAAAAACGGGAAATTTAAGGGAAATAAAAAATGAGGGAGAGCAGCGGGAAACTGCTTGAAATAAGGGAGAATCCCGGGGAAAACGGGATACTTGACAGCACTGGTGTGTGTCCATGGACGTCCCAACATAATGGATGATGAGTAAGGGTAAAAGGTAAAAGATAAAAGAATGCTAGTGGCCAGAAATTGGAAAAAATTAAAGCTGCACCAACTATAACGGATTGGCAAAACCTAACGATAGAATATCTTCAACTAGCTAAAACAACGGGTAAAGTTAGGAAACAGATGACTCAAGAAGTATGGAAAGAGTGGAGGATATTTAAAGAATATTTAAGGAATAGTGGTATAAATGGAATCCTAATGGCAGGTGTAGACTGAACTTTCAAAGTACTAAATAGAGATTCCAGGATGAAAAAAAATGAATTGTAAATGAAAACTATAACTGTACGCTATATAAATATCATAGTACTAAATGCAATGAGGATAATTGGAGGTACGAGAATTTGTCTGTAAAAAGAAAGAAAGGATAGTAATATGTAAATGTATATGTTTATTTTGTGTCTTTGTGTTTGTGTATTTGTATTTTTTAAATAATAAAGAGATTGTTGTTGTTGTTCAGTCGTTCAGTCGTGTCCGACTCTTCGTGACCCCATGGACTAGAGCACGCCAGGCACGCCTATCCTTCACTGCCTCTATATATATATAGAGAGAGAGAGAGAGAGAGAGAGAGAGAGAGAGATAAAAGGAGTGGCACGGGAGGCAGCGGCTGCGCTGCCAGTGTGCAAGTGCCCAGCCACCGGCTGGGGTGCCCCCGGGGGGGCCGGCGCCCTGGTGCCCCATGCCAGTAGCTCCAATGGCTGCTAGCTTGTACCCTCCATCCTCTTTCCTTGTGGCCTGGACAATCAGTGATAGATTGGAAAGCAGCCAAGGACCGTAGATTTTGGTTATAACACAGAGGTGGCGTCTTGGGAAAGACTTTGGAGAAAGTACTTGAAGTGTACGGCTTGTTACGCTTTAAAAGAAAACTACATGAAATGAGACTCCCTAGAAAGAGAAGACTCCCTAGAAAAGACCCTGATGTTGGGAAAGATGGAGGGCACAAGGAGAAGGGGACGACAGAGGGCGAGATGGTTGGACAGTGTTCTCGAAGCGACTGGCATGAGTTTGGCCAAACTGCGAGAGGCAGTGAAGGATAGGGGTGCCTGGCGTGCTCTGGTCCACAGGGTCACCAAGAGTCGGACACGACTGAACGACTGAACAACAACAACAAGAAATGAAATGGCAGGCAGGACTGGAAATATAAGCAACGATAAAGGAATGTAATGCAGGGATACATGTTACAGGAAATATTATATTCAATATATGTTACAGGAAATATTATATTCAAGGCAGTAGATAAAAAGATTCGAACAAAAACATCCTGGAAACAAGGATGGGAAGTCAAAATGCTAAGGGAATACTGTATGGGAACTGAATCGAATTCGTTAAACTTACTTACTTATCAAACCTTTATTAGGCATTTACATATAAAATTGCAAGATCAAGAGTCATGTACAAAAACTTTAAAATATATATACACAAAGAAACAACATTTAAACTCATAGGCTGATGTATGGTGTGTGTTAGTAAAAATCTAAAATTTCCTCCTGTTAAAGTGCTCCTTGAAGCACTGCTGCCAAAAATTCAGCTACCCCCGCAGTCACCCCTTGGTCGATGTCAGAGAGACAGAATCCAACACTTCCACCCTGCTGCGGTTCCAAACCGTCCAAACGGGGGGATAACACACGTTCACGCAGCGTACTGTGCAGTGGACAATAAAAGAGAATATGCTCCACAGTGTCCGGGACATTCAGGGGACATCTGCAGTATCTCTTGTTTCTGGGAACATTCTGATATCTACCCCTGACAAATGCCGAGGGAAAGATATTCAGTCGGGCCAACATAAATGCCCTACGTTGGGCTGGTATTATTAGTTTAGTAACGTAGTTGACCCTATCGAGGATATTTAAATCATAGAATATAGGAGAGCAAATTTTGTTTACTGCTGCCGCAATATTTTGTCTCTCAACATCCTTTAGTCTAATTAAGACATTATGATAGATATGTTGCTCACTTGAGTTGTACAAGGGCTCCAGCTCGATGCCTATCGATCTGATTTTATTTTCTAGGAGTTGGTACCATCTAGATTTATAGGAGTCCTTAAGCAGGTCAGAGAGCAAACTTGATGGTGGACAGCGGAAATGGCAGCGCAGCCAGTATTTTATAGCGGTGGTCCAGGCCCAGTATTCCATTGTGTGTATGCCTAATTCTGCACACATTGTTTCATATTTAATGACATTTGGGAGTCCCAGGATACGTCTCAAGAAACTAGAGTGAATCTTTTCTAAGTCACTGTTAAGTGCTTGTACCCATAGTGGAATCCCATAAAATATCTGGGATAGCACTTTTGCTTGGAATATCTGGTTGGCCGCAGGGATGAATTGATTTCCCTTTTGATAATAAAAACGAGTAACTACTGATGAGGTACACTTTGCCTGTTTTATAGCATTTGTGCGATGAATAGACCACCCTAAATTGCTCTGAAATAGAATTCTCAGATATCTATAGATCTTCACTTGTTGGATTTCTTGCTCTCTTATTTTCCATTTCTCTAATTTCCAGCTGTTAGAGAAGACCAAAATTTTTGTCTTCTCATAATTTATAGAGAGTTTGTTAATTTCACAGTAGAGGGTCAGGGAAAGTATAAGACGTTTCAAACCCAAACTTGTTAATGATAGCAAGACAGCGTCATCGGCGTATAATAAAAGAGGAACATGTTTCTGATTAAGTTTGGGGGCGTGTGATTCTATTTTTTGAAAGTGGTCTGGCAGATCTGATAGAAATAAATTAAATAGAAAGGGGGCAAGAATACATCCTTGTTTTACCCCTTTCGTGTTTGGGATATCAGACGAAAGATGACCTTTAATATTAAGTTTGACTTGACAAATATTAAAAGAATATAGGTTTTGTATTAGAATCAGTAGGCGTTGATCAATTTTTAGCTCAACAAGTTTCTTCCACAATTTTTCACGGTCAATTGAGTCAAAGGCACCACGAAAGTCTACAAAAGCTGCATAAATCTTAGATTGCTTTTGCGACCTATATTTTTTGACCAAATGCATAAGTACAAGGCAGTGGTCTAAAGTAGAGCAGCCTTTAGAGAAGCCTATTTGTTCTTTCCCTGGTAAATTTAGATTTTTCATCCAGGTAAGAAGTTTAGATAAAAGATGCTTGGCATAGATTTTCCCTACCACTGATATCAGGCTTATCGGTCTATAATTCTTTGGTTGGTTTGGGTCGCCGTTTTTAAAGATTGGGATAATTCATTAAACTTTATGAAAACCAATTTTTTAAAAGTTATGATTAAAAGAAAACATGGACTAAAGTAAAGCGTTATGGTTTTCTGCAGAGGTTCAAAATCCGAACCAGGGAATTCCAGATGTCAGCATCACCATTAACGCAGATCACTGAAGCCAGCACAACCCAGAGCTTTCCTGAGGGCACTTACTGGTCAGAGCAGTATTCCTGGTCTTGGGGAGGCATATCGAAGGACTTCATCAGGTCGACGGCGCTGATGAGGGGTAGATTCCCCCCCACAATCAGGTCCCCCGGCTTGTAATAGTCTTCCTGGTGTCGGAAAGGTCTGGTCAAGAGGCACTTGCTTTTGGAGCCCATGTTGGTTACCTGAGGCAGGAGCCAAAAGAGAAGCAGAAGTAGCAGCCAAATTAACATCGCCGGCGTAAAGAGACCTCTCCTCCTAGCTTAGAAACAGATCCATCACGAAGCCGAGATGCAGTCCCTTGCAATTTTATTTCATTTTTGAAATAGCGACAAACAGTCACACATCAAGCCGCCCCTTCTCCATCGCATTCCCACTTGGAAAGGTTCAGGGTGTATTTATAACAAGGCTGTTTTTGTCCTGACTTTGCTGTTTACTTGGCGAGTAGATATCCCAAGACGCTTTGGGCGGGGCAGGATTCGGAAGCAAAAACAAAAAACAAAACGATATTCTTATTACTCCACAGAAGAAGAAGAAATTAATGACATAGTGCCGGATTTCCTTCTCGGCTCAAGTGGAGAAAAACATGTTTGTGTCACCCTCGTAGGATTGGCCTGTCAAAAGTCCGAAGTTGGTTCTGTGTGGAACTGAGCGCTGAAATCTAAGATGGCACCCAGGACGGCGCCAAAAGTTAGCTAGCTCAGGTGGGTGGCCGAAGACAATGTGATATGGCCTAGTAACACATCATCATTGCAGGCTAGATCAGGAGTCACCAACCCAGCACCCACGGGTGCTATAGTGTTCCCCCAAGGCACCTGTTCTAATCTATATTAGATTTTGGAGAACAACCTACTAGATCCGGCCAATGGCCCATCTAGTCCAGCAACCTGCTCTCACAGTAGTTGGGCAGGAGAGCTAAAAAATAATGCCAATGTGTTTCACATTCAGCACCCAATGCACCCCTTTGGTTTCAGAGTGTACACAGGTAAAAGGTAAAGGGACCCCTGACCGTTAGGTCCAGTCGCGGACGACTCTGGGGTTGCGCCGCTCATCTCGCTTTACTGGCTGAGGGAGCCGACGTGCAGAGCCAGTGTGGTGTAGTGGTTAAGAGCGGTAGACTTGTAATCTGGGGAACCGGGTTCGTGTCTCCGCTCCTCCACCTGCAGCTGCTGGGTGACCTTGGGCTAGTCACACTTCTCTGAAGTCTCTCAGCCCCACTCACCTCACAGAGTGTTGGTTGTGGGGGAGGAAGGGAAAGGAGAATGTGAGCCGCTTCGAGACTCCTTCGGGTAGTGATAAAGCGGGATATCAAATCCAAACTCTTCTTCTTCTTCTTCTTCCTGGCCAGCATGACTAAGCCGCTTCTGGCGAACCAAAACAGCGCACGGAAACAACGTTTACCTTCCCGCTGGAGTGGTACCTATTTATCTACTTGCACTTTGATGTGCTTTCGAGTTGCTAGGTTGGCAGGAGCAGGGACCGAGCAACGGGAGCTCACCCCGTCATTGTGGGGATTCGAACCGCCAACCTTCTAATCGGCAAGCCCTAGGCTCTGTGGGTTTTTTTTATATAAGAATTTATTGATTTTTTACAACAAACAAATAAAACACCAACATTAACCCAACACCTAACTGAAAATAGACAAATACATATACACCAATAATTCTTCTTATATCATAAAAAAAAAAAATCTTGGTCGAATCTTGGCACAGACTTCCCCTGCCTTTTCACCTTCGGTTCTAATACCAAATATTACTTTAATAACATCATATACTAAAAAAAAATCCAGTTCCTTTTTTAAAAAATTAACATCTAAACATTCTTCTTGACAAATCTTGTTTTATAATATGTACTGGGACAGTGTTCGCGAAGCTACTAACATGAGTTTGGCCAAACTGCGAGAGGCAGTGAAAGATAGGCGTGTCTGGCGTGCTCTGGTCCATGGGGTCACGAAGAGTCGGACACGACTGAACGACAACAACAACCACTGTAGAGAATGACGCAAACTTAAGATTTTTTTCTCTTTGAATGTCGAAGTGAGTCCAGGGCTTCAAGGCTGCGGTTATTTTTCGCCAGTAGAATGGTCAGAATGACAGTAATTCTTGCTAAATCTCTGTGGATTTCCACCCACCGAGTCAATAACAAAGAAATCCATGAGCAAAACATGTTTGTGATCATGATGCCCTGTGAGCCCTTCCAGGTGCGGCTGGGATGCCGAACCAACACCTTATTGTCTGACCATCTCTCCCTACACTTCTCCATAGCCCCAGATAGACCCTGGACAGTTACCGGTAGCTTCTTTCTGGGCTCTGTACCCAGTTTTGCTGCTGGAACGCGAGGAAATGGTTCCTTTCATCCCGCCAATGACGTGGATGCAGTCTTCAACAGTCTTTGCAACAGCTTTGTAATAATAAGATCGCGGAAGCTTGTCTAGCCCTATGTCAACGTGTTTTACAAAAGTTAAACAAAAGTTTGAGGACAAGCTATGGAGCTTGTCCTCGAACTTTTGTTTAGGTTTTTAACCTTTGGGATATAGTAAAATTAGAATTCCGAGTTGGGATAATTACCACTGTTTGAAGTTCCTTTAATAATCCGCCCCCTAATATCCGACTTTGAGTTACACAAATGTATTAGCTTTTTTTCCTTCTGAGGAAACTGATAGATCATTACAGTGAAACGAGATTTTTTAGCCGGCAACTCGTTAAGGTTGTTTGGAAGTTTATCTTGAGTTTTCTTTTATTTAGTGTTATTTGGAAAGTTTTTTGAGTTATTTACCGGTATACTCCTTTGTGAGAGCTGGACCATCAAGAAGGCTGATCGCCGAAGAATTGATGCTTTTGAATTATGGTGCTGGAGGAGACTCTTGAGAATCCCATGGACTGCAAGAAGATCAAACCTATCCATTCTGAAGGAAATCAGCCCTGAGTGCTCACTAGAAGGACAGATCCTGAAGTTGAGGCTCCAGTACTTTGGCCACCTCATGAGAAGAGAAGACTCCCTAGAAAAAAACACTGGTGTTGGGAAAGATGGAGGGCACAAGGAGAAGGGGACGACAGAAGATGAGATGGTTGGACAGTGTTCTTGAAGCGACTGGCATGAGTTTGGCCAAACTGCGAGTGGCAGTGGAGGATAGGGGTGCCTGGCGTGCTCTGGTCCATGGGGTCACGAAGAGTCGGACACGACTGAACGACTGAACAACAACAAGTTCAAAAGCACAATGGCGTGAGGTGTGATGCGGTCAATATTTTAATAGGGTTACGCTCAGTATGCAGGAGACAGTGGGTGACTGAATATCACTTGCTGAAGAAAAGGGGAGATGCTGACCCACACGCCCAGCTTGCTGGCGTAGTTTTATTTATGAGTAATATACATATATCCCACCTTCTTCCCGGTGAAGAACTCAAGGCTTTTGGCATCACCTTCTCAGTTTCTATTTCTTCAATCTTGGCAAAAGCTGTTACGGTGTTTCTGGCCTTCATGGCTACCAAGCCAGGAAACTGTTAGCAGGAGTGTCCTACTCTCGTGTAAGACCCTGGCAGAGACACATGCCCGGCTGGCATGTTCTCTCTCTCCTGGTCTTTCGTTCGGGAGCTTCAAAAGCTTTCTTCTGCCCGAACACCACAGCGACTGATACCAAGAAGCATCAGCACACTTAGGGATCCGCAGAATCTTCGCAGCATGCATAAACAGACCTCAGCAACTCAGCATTTTGGCAAATCTACTTTAGTTACATATAAATGCACACGGAGCACTGCAACGTGTCTCCCTCTCTCTCTGGCATCAGACAGCAAAGAGAGAGAATAAAGGACAACAGTCCCACTTCACGGAAGACAGTAACACAAACATCCGGTCTCCGTCAATTCCCACTTTGTGGAATGAAAACATACACCGTCATGTGATAGACAACAATCCCATGACTGCAGACACGGGGAATGAATCTCCAACAGAAACATGGCACAAAAACTGTTGAAGAAGCAACTGGTAAACTTCATTGTCCTGGCCTGCCCTCTGACACAAGCTGTTTTCTGTGCAGTTTGGCTAGGAACCTCTTCCCCGTTCCCAAACATGGACTTTTATTCCTCTGTTGGAGAGATTGTAGTGGAATGTAAAGAAGGTTCAGCGACCATGTTTTCACTGTTTTGGATTACAATGGTCTCCTGGGTCTCATCAGCTTCACGGTGGCTTTTCTAGCTAGGAAATTGCCTGGCGTCTTTAATGAGGCCAAGTTTATCACCTTCAGCATGCTGGTTTTTTGCAATGTCTGGGTCTCCTTTGTCCCAACTTACCTAAGTACGAAGGGGAGGTTGATGGTGGCTGTGGAGATCTTCTTCATCTTGGCCTCTGGGGCTGGTCTCATGGGCTGCATCTTTGCCCCCAAATGCTTCATTATTCTTCTGAGGCCCCAGCAAAACAGCAGAGATCATCTAACGAGGAAAATAAATGCAGAAAACCAAGTCTATTAAATATTATTTTTCGATCTGAATTCCTCTGACATCCATCTGTTGACCACATTTTTACTGATTTTTTTTTTAACAGATTGTTTTCAAATACCATTTTCTCCTATAACAGTCTCCTGAAATTATAAATACAAATGGAACCAATGATAGAATTTATTTACTATAGAGTATTCCTTTTCAGAGACTTCTTCCTGGATACATGCACACAGCATGTTCTCATTCCGTGCAGCAGCAAAGGAGAACACACATGGAATATTCTTGGGTATAAAATAGAATCATAGAATCATAGAGTTGGAAGAGACCACAAGGGCCATCCAGTCCAACCCCCTGCCAAGCAGGAAACACCATCAAAACATTCCGCTTAAAGACCTCCAAAGAAGGAGACTCCACCACACTCCTTGGCAGCAAATTCCACAGAATATAGTTTCAAGCATCCAGTCTCAGCACATCATTCTTGGCCAGTTACATGGTGCAGAGAGAAAGGGAAGAGAAGAAGCTTCACTTCCTCCCTTACCAGAGGTGAAGGGGTGTGGCCTGAGTCTAGGAATACAACTCTATGGCCGTAACCCCTTCATGCACTAACTAGCACTCATGCAAAATCACCATATTTTTCCGTGTACAACGTGCCCCCATGTATAAGACTCCAAATTGAGAAAATGGGGGAAGATTCCATTTATGTAAGCAATTGTTTTCATTAGCTACTGGAGTTTAATATATGAGATAGACTCATGATATGCAAAGGGAGATATGTCAAGCCTTTGCTTGTTATAATTGTGATGATTATGGCGTACAGCTGATGGAAACCCCAAAGTTGAGATTGTTAATTTGGGGTTCTCATCAGCTGTATGCCATAATCATCACAATTATAACAAATAAAGGCTTGACACATATCTCACTTTGCATATCATGTGTCTATCTCATATATTAGTTTCACCTTTTAAGTTGAATTACTGGAAGAAACGAACCTTTCCACGATATTCAAATTTTTCGAGTTTCACCTGTACTTCTGGGTTTGCAGTGTTTTGGTTCCAAGATGTTTTGAGTACCAAGGCGTTCGAGAACCAAGGGACCACTGTATTTATCATGAGTATGTCTTGACATCATTGTTATTGACTTGTTGGGTGGAAATCCCTTGGGGTTGGGGTTCACCGAGTGCTGTTGACATTTTGATAATTGCAGGTGACAGAAATAATCCTAACCTCATAGCTCTGGGCTCTCTCCGGAGCTTGGTGAAAGGAAAACAAGAGCTGCGACACTCAACTTGATTGTCCGTGCTGCACATGAGCTCAAGGATTTTGGCCTTTAATGTCTAGACTGTGGGCCTGTTTGAAGCCAAGGTGGTGTCCAGACTGCATCCATATCAGGGAGACCAGATTGACGATGGTGGAAGGAATGAGGGTGTTGGCCTGGCAGAGAGGTTGACACAAGGAACAAATGCTGCAAGAGGATGGCTTTCTATTTGAGAAAAGCAAAAAAATGTCTCCTGCTGCAAGTGTTGTGGGTCATGCAGTCCAACCCCAAGCAACTCAGGAATCTCAGCTAAAGCATCCATGACAGATAGCCACCCAACCTCTGCTTAAAAACCTCCAAGGAAGGAGAGCCTACCATCTTCCGAGGGAGTCCGTTCCACTGTCAAACCGTGTGGTGTAGTGGTTAAGAGCGGTAGACTCGTAATCTGGGGAACCGGGTTCGTGTCTCCGCTCCTCCACATGCAGCTGCTGGGTGACCTTGGGCTAGTCACACTTCTCTGAAGTCTCTCAGCCCCACTCACCTCACAGAGTGTTTGTTGTGGGGAAGGAAGGGAAAGGAGAATGTGAGCCGCTTTGAGACTCCTTCGGGTAGTGATAAAGCGGGGTATCAAATCCAAACTCTTCTTCTTCCTGGATGAAAGTTCTTATGTTTAGTGGGAATATTATTTTTCTTTTAACTTGAATCCATTCAAGTTCTGCTATCCAGAACAGGAAAAATCCAAGCCTGCTCCATCTTCCACATGAGAACCCTTTAGATATTGGAAGACGGTAATCATGTCTCCTCTAAGTTTCCTCTTCTCCAGGCTAAACGTAACCCGGCTCCTTCAACCGTTCTTCATCAGGCTTGGTCACCAGAACCCTTGATCGCCCTCCTCTGCACATGTTCCAGCTTGTCAACATAGAATCCGAGAGTTGGAAGAGACCACAAGGGCCATCCAGTCCAACCCCCTGCCAAGCAGGAAACACCATCAAAGCATTCCTGACAGATGGCTGCGCTTAAAGACCTCCAAAGAAGGAGACTCCACCACACTCCTTGGCAGCAAATCCCACTGTCCAACAGCAATTACTGTCAGGAAGTTCTTCCTAATGTTTAGATGGAATCTTCTTTCTTGTAGTTTGAATCCATTGCTCCGTGTCCGCTTCTCTGGAGCAGCAGAAAACAACCTTTCTCCCTCCTCTATATGACATCTTTTGATATATTTGTACATGGCTATCATATCACCCCTTAACCTTCTCTTCTCCAGGCTAAACATACCCAGCTCCCTAAGCCGTTCCTCATAAGGCATCGTTTCCAGGCCTTGGACCATTTTGGTTGCCCTCCTCTGGACACGTTCCAGCTTGTCCGTATCCTTCTTGAACTGTGGTGCCCAGAACTGGACACAATACTCCAGGTGAGGTCTGACCAGAGCGGAATACAGTGGTACTATTACCTCCCTTGAGCTAGACGCTATACTCCTATTGATGCAGCCCAGAATTGCATTGGCTTTTTTAGCTGCTGCATCACACTGTTGACTCATGTTCAGTTTCTGCTGTACTAAGACCCCTAGATCCTTTTCACATGTACTGGTGGCAAGCCATATTTGTGCAACTGCTTATTCTTGCTTAAGTGTAGAAACTTAACAATCTTGTTCGTTTTGGCCCAGTTCTCCAACCTGCAACGAAGGTGAAAAACGTGGATGTGCGGGATGGAATATTTTTATTTCATCGTAACAATGTAGATTGGCCTTTTATTCTGGGGGGAGATTGGATGCTTTTTAAGACTGCATGAGAAAAAAAGGCTCATTCTTTTTGGTAGCAAAACACAGGGATCTTATTTAGTCAAGATGGGCAGAAAAACGACTTAAGTCCTATGATATCTGATGGCAGCACTGTTTAGAAGAAGAAGAACAGTTTGGATCTGACATCCCACTTTATCACTACCCGAAAGAGTCTCCAAGCAGCCAATGTGGTGTAGTGGTTAAGAGTGGTAGACTCGTAATCTGGTGAACCGGGTTCGTGTCTCCACTCCTCCACATGCAGCTGCTGGGTGACCTTGGGCTAGTCACACTTCTCTGAAGTCTCTCAGCCCCACTCACCTCACAGAGCGTTTGTTGTGGGGGAGGAAGGGAAAGGAGAATGTGAGCCGCTTTGAGACTCCTTTGGGTAGTGAAAAGCGGGATAGCAAATCCAAACTCTTCTTCTTTTCCCTTCCTCCCCCACAACAAACACTCTGTGTTGTGAGTGGGGCTGAGAGACTTCAGAGAAGTGTGACTAGCCCAAGGTCACCCAGCAGCTGCATGTGGAGGAGCGGGGAAGTGAACCTGGTTCACCAGATTACAAGTCCGCCGTTCTTAACCACTACACCACACTGGAGGCTTTTAATGTTTAATAGATTATTGCATTTTAATGTTCTGTTGGAAGCCGCCCAGAGCGGCTGGGGAAACCCAGCCAGATGGGCAGGGTATAAATAATAAATTATTATTATTATTATTATTATTATTATTATTATTATTATTATTATTATATCCTTTGTTGTGTGTGTGTCCCGCACCTTTCATCACTCCAGTTCAAGCCAAATAGAACATAATTTTCAGGGACAATATGCAGCATGTTGGAAATTTTTAGTGAAGTGTGTGTGTGTGTGTGCGAAAACATGTTGGACATTGATAATAACATTCCAAAAGCCATTTCTCAAACTTGAAATGAGAACAGTCAACCATCAGCTTTAATTTGCTGAAAAGCTATGATAAAGCACCTCTTCTTATGCGGAGGGGTAGAAAATAAATATATATAAATCCGTCGTCACACATAAATCTCAGTTCTCAAAATAAACATCTGCCTCAATATGTAACTTCTCACAACTATTTTATTAAAACATCATTATCCCGCTTTCTGCACAGCGTAAGATGCATAACCGCTATTTTAACGAGCCTTTTAAAGTCTTTTATTTAATTTTTTTATTATTATAATTTAACACAGGGAAAAAACATCTTAGTCCAACTGTTATCGTATGACATTAGAGAATAAAATTTTACATACAGCGTTATCTTGTCTGTATTTTGTCTTTTGTATCTTAATTAATCCCCTTTCAACAAAGGAAGGAAGAAAAAAAAGAACAAGAAAAAAGAGGGGATGGGGGAAGAGAAAAAGAAAAAAGAAAAAAACACCTCTATATATTTAAACTTGCATACCTTCATATTCACAAAAAAAAGGTTCCACGAGTCCGTCTTCCTGTTAAACCCCTTTGCATCTACCTCGCTTAATACAGAATGTGATCCAAACAATAAACCTTCATATATAGATTTTCCAATACATTCTTGAACATTATACATCCAAAATTTCCAGCACATATCTTTCATTTAACACTCAAAAGCTGGCATGGAAGCAAAGCTGTTGTTATATTTTTGCACATATCTTATATATATATATCCCATTCTTTTAAAGTCTTTTAAAAGTATGAAATCCGGAACATCAATGCTCTGCCCCAAACATTGCTTTCCCTCCGCAAAATCCTGCCCCTGCTAGGACAGCTCTGGCGCCATCCCATCCATTGACAAAGAGTCCCTTTGCCCCGGCCAAAATATACTTCGAACCGCAGAACCACCCCCAAGCGCCAGATGGCGCCGTACTCCAGCTGCACCCGCCTCCTAAAGGTGGGATAAAGATGCTCTCTGTCGCCTCCTTCACTTGCCGATGCAAAAATCCTTGAAGATGAGCTCCAGGATCTCTTCGGACCCCACCTGTCCCGTCAGACGTCCCAGCAGTCGCCGGGCCTGCCGCAATTCCTCCGCGGCCAGAGCGAGGTCCACAGCCCGGTAGCGGCCAAATCGCCCTAGGGCCTCTAGACATTTGGCTAAGCTCAGCTGGTGGCGTGCTTGCGTGGGGCTGGGGGAGCCTGCGAGAGGGTCGCCGCACCTGGAGGACGAGAAGAGACATTCACCGTGGTTAGGCAAAAGGCTTTGTACACGCGGGGGGGAACGGCGAACCTAAGAACCCAAGTCAATGTTGTGATATTATTACAAACCGAGCTGCAAGAAGCGAGGTCACCTGACTATGAGTCATGTTTTCATACTTTGGGAAAACCTCTGGCCATACCAGCCTTCCCACACATGTGATGTTATTGTAATGTACTGTTGTATTCTTTCTATCTGTTCTGGCTCAGAGATGCTGGACGCAATTATAGACAGCTCTGAATTCATGAGCTGGCTACGCAGATACATGCTCTGCACTTTATCTACAATAAAGTAGGTTTTAGCCTTGAAGGCTTGTGTGTGTTGTTTTCAAGCTGGGAACAATTCCATATTACTAATGTGCCCTGGACTCGAGTATCCAGGAGTGCACAGAGACTTCGTTCCGCCCTGGGGGTCAGTCTCACAACTTGCCCCCGCGGGAAGTTTCATAACAGTCAAAAGCACTGGTCCACTTAGTGCTCTCCAGGACTGCAGGCAAGGGGCAAGCCCAGCTCAGCCCACCCCTCACGGCTCCTTCCTCCCTCCCCGTCCTCACATGTGGGCCAGCTGCTTCCCCAACACGCTCAGGAAGGTAGCGATCCCTTCCCCGGTTTTGCAAGAGAGATAGCAGGCCGGCGCCAGGTCCGGGTCGGCACAGTTCGCCAGCAGATCCGCCCGCTCCTCGTCACCAAGCAGGTCCATCTTGTTCAGAACCAGGAAGTACGGCCGGGTCCCTTTCGGATCGTCCGGCGGCAGGATGTCCAGCAAGGCGGGGGCCAGTCGGTGAGGCTTCTGGGCCACTTCCGCTGCATCCAGGACGGCAAGAACGAGGTCGGCACCCTCAACCCTGCAAGGAGCGGAGAGCCAGTTAAAAGCTTTAGCTCGGCGTTTCTTGAACTGTGGTCTCCAGCTGTTGTTGGACTACAAGCCCCATCACTGCTAGCTAGCAGGACCAATTTGACTCTGTGTAAGAGAAGACTCCCTGGAAAAGACCCTGATGTTGGGAAAGATGGAGGGCACAAGGAGAAGGGGACGACAGAGGGTGAGATGGTTGGACAGTGTTCTTGCAACTATTAACATGAGTCTGACCAAACTGCGGGAGGCAGTGGAAGACAGGAGTGCCTGGCGTGCTCTGGTCCATGGGGTCACGAAGAGGCGGACACGACTAATAGACTAATAATAATAATAATAATAATAATAATAATAATAATAATTATTATTATTATTTGTACCCCACCCATCTGGCTGGATTTCCCCAGGCACTCTGGCCGGCTTCCAACAGAAATCAAATACAAAAATATCACACATTAAAAAGTTCCCTAAAAACAACAACCTTGGTTCCTATGGATCAATGGTCTCGTTAGAGAGTAAAATCCATGTTAAGTTCCTGTTTCGGTGGTTGTTTTTAAAAGTCTGGGAAGGATCAATCCGTTTTGCATTGCTTTCTATGGGGAAGCGCGCCTTGGTTTTGGAAAGCTTTGGTTTTTGAACGGACTTCCGGAACGGATTAAGTTTGAGAACCAAGATACCGCTGTAGCCTGTATTTGAACCAATACATCTCACAAAAGAGCATTTAGCTTTCCAAGCTCTCCTTTCCATAAAAAAATAAAATCACTGACTGCAAGAGAAGCATTGCTTAAGACCCAGATACTGCTGCCGCCGCCCATTTTCCTCACTCGCCTCTGCCGAGCCCGGTTCACTCCCTCCATCTCAACAACATCGCTGGTGTCCCGCAGCCCTGCCGTGTCGCTCAGCACCACGGGGAACCCGCCAATGTTCAGCGCAGCCTCCACCACATCCCTCGTGGTCCCTGCTATGGGGGAAACAATGGCTGCCGGCTTCTGACCTGAGGGAGGACAAGAAGGAGGAGGAGGAGGAGTTTGGATTTGATATCCCGCTTTATCACTACCTGAAGGAGTCTCAAAGCGGCTAACATTCTCCTTTTCCCTTCCTGCCCCACAACAAACACTCTGTGAGGTGAGTGGGGCTGAGAGACTTCAGAGAAGTGTGACTAGCCCAAGGTCACCCAGCAGCTGCATGTGGAGGAGCAGGGAAGCGAACCCGGTTCCCCTGATTACGAGTCTACCACTCTTAACCACTACATCACACTGGCTCTCGTGCTTTTTTCATTCATGTCATGCCCAAAGAGCTCCCCGCCACCCCCCGAAGTCCTTCCTGCTCACAGAGGTGGTTGAGGAGGCTGCTCTTCCCAGCGTTGGTGGGCCCTGCGATCACCACATGGACTCCGTCCCTCAGCCTCTCGCCGCGGCGGCTATCTTGCAAGTGCTCCCGCAGCTCCTTCTCTAACGCCTCGACGGCTTCTTCCACTGTGGAGAAGTGAAAGATAAAGGTAAAGGGATTTCCCCTGACCGTTAAGTCCAGTCGCAGACGACTCTGGGGTTGCGGCGCTCATCTCACTTTACTGGCCGAGGGAGCCGGCGTACAGTTTCCGGGTCATGTGGCCAGCATGACTGAGCCGCTTCTGGCCAACCAGAGCAGCGCACGGAAACGCCGTTTACCTTCCCGCCAGAGCGGTACCTATTTATCTACTTGCACTTTGACGTGCTTTCGAACTGCTAGTTTGGCAGGAGCTGCGACCGAGCAACAGGAGCTCACCCCGTCATTGCGGGGATTCGAACCGCCAACCTTCCGATCGGCAAGCCCTAGGCTCTGTGGTTTAACCCACAGCGCCACCCGCGTGCCTTTGTGAAGAAGTAGGAAGGAAGGAATAAAAGACTCCGATTTTGTCTCAAAACTGCACATCCCCCCCCCAAACCCCCAAAAAACTTCCTTTCCTGGCTTTCCAATGCTTTTCCTTCCTTCCCTCCCCCCAGCCATGAGGACTAGCATCCTTCACATTTAAATTTAAAGGCAAGGCGGCATCCTTGCGAACGTAGCTGCGCTTCTATCGCTGCCGTTGGGGACAAATCATTGAGAGGTCAACGTTTATTTGGGCGTGGGAGGAAGGGTTCTAAGCGGGGTCGCCCCCATGGCAGTCTCACCTTGCGCGAGGACCCCATCCTCAATGTTGTCGTCTTCGCTGAAGTCAATGTAGGCTTCAAGGTGGGCCAAGGCCTGGGGGGGGGAAGGTAAGGAGCTCACTTTCTTGCTCGGAGAGGAGAGAGTATTTATGTACAATAACCAAATATTTGATGTTTGGTGTGGCCCGAAGGAAACTGCAGGGAACAAAATAAATACGTCTGTGTTTGTAGTAAAGGTAAAGGGACCCCTGACCATTAGGTCCAGTCGCGGACGACTCTGGGGTTGGGGCGCTCATCTCGCTCTATAGGCAGAGGGAGCCGGCGTACAGCTTCCGGGTCATGTGGCCAGCATGACAAACCCGCTTCTGGCGAACCAGAGCAGCGTACGGAAACGCCGTTTACCTTCCCGCCGGAGCGGCACCTATTTATCTACTTGCACTTTGACGTGCTTTCGGACTGCTAGGTTGGCAGGAGCAGGGACCGAGCGACGGGAGCTCACCCCGTCATTGCGGGGATTCGAACCGCCGGCCTTCCGATCGGCAAGCCCGAGGCTCTGTGGTTTAGACCGCAGCACCACCCACGTTTGCAGAGAGGTGGCGTTTCCGTCGCGGCGTCCCGTTGTGCCAGAAGCGGTTTAGTCATGCCGGCCACATGACCCGGAGAGCTGTCTGCAGACAAACGCCAGCTCCCTCGGCCTGAAAGCGAGATGACTGGACTTAACCATCCACGGGTCCTTTACCTTACCAGTGTGGTGTAGTGGTTAAGAGCGGTAGACTCGTTATCTGGTGAACCGGGTTCGCGTCTCCACTCCTCCCCATGCAGCTGCTGGGTGACCTTGGGCTAGTCACACTTCTCTGAAGTCTCTCAGCCCCACTCACCTCACAGAGTGTTTGTTGTGGGGGAGGAAGGAAAGGAGAATGTGAGCCGCTTTGAGACTCCTTCGGGTAGTGATAAAGCGGGATATCAAATCCAAACTCTTCTTTACCTTTTACCTAATACTCAGGTGCAAAATGCACCTGGCTAATTTCGAACACCACCTAGGAGGAAGGAATGCTCGAGTAGATCAGACCCCTTTGGCATGATCCTGCTGCAGGAATCTTCTCATATTCTTGGCTATTATTATTATTAATTATGATTATGATCATTATTACTGTTTACACTTATGGCCCTTGCCACTAGATGCTGTCCCTTTTGCGGAGCAGAAAGGAAAGTTCTCAGTTCCAGGACTCCGACACAAACCATTCCACCCAGAAAGTTCCCCCGATTCCCTTGCCTTCGTGAGGGTGTCGCTCCAGCGCCGGTAGAGCCGACCCAAGTCCCCTTCCATCTGGCGGAGAGCCTGCCGGCGCTGGCTTTCTGTTTCGGCGTGGATCAAGTCCCCCAGGCCTTCCGCCGCGGTCAAGTCCAGCTTGCCGTTCTGGAAGGCACGTTTGGTGAACTCCCCGGGTTCGGCAAGACGTAGCAGAGGGAGGCAGCCTGGAACCAAGAGGAGGACTTCCTATTAATCGCTTCTGGGAAATTATCTATAACAAACTGAAGAAAATGTTTAAAACAACCTTTGCTTTTTAAAAAAACCCCAGAAGCTTTCTTACCAGGATTGATAGGGAACTGAACTCCCTAAAGAACACAAGAAAATGTTTATTTGTGCTACAACAGCTGCCCGAATATTGTTAGCCCAAAGATGGAAGAAAAGACACCGACGAAAGAAGAATGGCAAATCAAGCAAATGGGACTATGCAGAAATGGCAAAATTAAAAGCTCAGAGACTATGACAATGGGAAGTTTAAGAAGGAGTGGGAATCGTCTATTGTTTATATGCAAAATTGTTTATATGCAAAAATAATGAATATTGTTTATATGCAAAAATACTGCATATTATTTATATGCAATAATACTGCATATTGTTTACATGCAATAATACTGCATATTGTTTATATGCAAAAATACTGAATATTGTTTACATGCAAAAATACTGCATATTGTTTACATGCAAAAATACTGCATGTTGTTTACATGCAAAAATACTGAATATTGTTTACATGCAAAAATACTGCATGTTGTTTACATGCAAAAATACTGCATGTTGTTTATATGCAAAAATACTGCAAACGGGTTTGATACATTGGCAGGATTTTTAAGTAAATGCTTGCAACCAGTAGAAAACTGGGGGGGGGGGAATTATGGGAAATAATAATTGGAAAAGTATAAGTATGGAAATGCAGAAGAATTTGGTTTCTATATAAAGGAACCAGAAGAGGGTATGGAGCATGGGTAGGGAAACTAAGGCCCGGGGACCGGATCCAGCCCAATCGCCTTCTCAATCTGGCCCGCGGACGGTCCGGGAATCAGTGTGTTTTTAGATTGTGTCCTTTTATTTAAAGTGCATCTCTAGGTTATTTGTGGGGCCTGCCTGGTGTTTTTACTTGACTAGAATGTGTGCTTTTATTTAAAATGCATCTCTGGGCTATTTGAGGGGCATAGGAATTCATTCATATTCCCCCCCCCAAAAAAAAATATAGTCCGGCCTCCCACAAGATCTGAGGGACAGTGGGCCGGCCCCCTGCTGGGAAAAAGGTTGCTGACCCCTGGTCTAGAGATTCAAAGAGAAGGTCCGTGAAAACGTATCGTATTTTTCCGTGTAAAAGACTAGGTTCCCCCCCCCTAAAAAATAATGTCAAAAATTAGGGGGTGTCTTATACATGGGGCCATCTCCCCCCATTTTCTTAAATCTGAGCCCCCCAAAATATATACATGGGGGCATCTTATAGACGGAAAAATGCGGTATTTACCTAAATCTAGATCCGGTAGAAATGTGAGTTAATCTTTTGTTTTCAATTGTGAAAACTGGAAAAAACCAATAAAAATTTATTTACAAAAAACAACAACAAGAGAAGAGGCCTTCAAAACAGGGTCCCTCGGCCCGCCGTCAGCCTGGCACACAGGAGCGAAGACCCACCCAAAGCCTTCAAGACACCGCTCACCACAGCCGGCCCTCCGTGGACGTGAAACTCGGCGCTGTCTTCACCCGTGAAACTGCCCGGCCCTGAAAAAACAAGCAACAACAACACATCGCTAATTTAAACAATGATTTCTAGAATTGCCGCGCCGGGCGCAGGTGGATTCGATTTAAATCAAATCGATTCAAATCGCCAGTCAGTAAGCCTTGATTGAAATCTTTTTATTTTTATTTTTTTTACAGAAAGACTCATTCTCGCTGGTATAATCTTCATACAGTCATACCTGTGTACGCTCCGTGTTGCGTACGTTTGACTTACGGTGCGTGGGTGCGCGGAAACGTTCTGAGCACTTCGCGCATGTGCAGAAATGCAAAAATGCGCAAACTTCCGGGTTTTTTCTCCCCCCCCGGGGGCGTTCGTGTTAAGCACGCCCGTGTTACGTAGCGCGATCCGGAACGGATCGCGTGCGTAACACGGGCTACCACTGTATTTACCACCAGACGGAGGTTTCGTTTTTGAAATAATAAATTTTCAGAGTAGTTTTTAGTTATATCAACAACAACAATTTATTCGACCGTCAGTCAGAACACTATCATTTTTAAAAACCTGAGACGACTCAGAGGAGTTTACACTAAAACATACACTAAAAGTAGATGGTACATAAAGACCCATATCGATACTATCGATTTTAACCTTACGTCGTTTAAGGGCCAAAAAAAATAAAAATAAAAATTGGCCACCTCAAAGGTTGTGGTACCAGTAAAATTGTTCACCAAAAACAAAACCTGACATTCTCTATCTACCAGGCTAAGGTGGCCTAAGAGTGGAGCTATCAGTTTTTGTCTAAGGTCTACATAAAATGGACAGGTCAGGAGAATATGTTCGGTTGACTCAACCATTCGCAAGGCACGGGGACAGACTCTCAGGGCATATGGGACTCCCTTGTATCTTCCCAACAAGACCGCTGTTTCCAGGACGTTTAACCTTAGCTGCTGTGAGGAGTTCCACATATTGGATTTCCACCAGGTAAGGGGCTGGTGAATTCTGGAAGATCTGCTCCTCCAAAAAATATCCCTGGTTTCACACAAGCAATGGTCCTCTTGTCTAGCGATGTCCCTCAGTCTTTGAGAGGTCACAGCTTTGGCATGAGTGGATGTCGTAGACTCCAGAAAGAGATGTGACAGCCCGCAAGTCTGCACTTCGTTTAAAATCTCTTTTCCCCACGAGGATTGGAAATCATCCCTCGTTATATCAAAAATTACTGATCTGGTTATACAGTGGTATAACCAGATCAGTAATTTTTCTTGAGAGTCCCATGGACTGCAAGAAGATCAAACCTATCCATTCTCAAGGAAATCGGCCCTGAGTGCTCACTAGAAGGACAGATCCTGAAGTTGAGGCTCCAGTACTTTGGCCACCTCATGAGAAGAGAAGACTCCCTGGAAAAGACCCTGATGTTGGGAAAGATGGAGGGCGCAAGGAGAAGGGGACGACAGAGGATGAGATGGTTGGACGGTGTTCTCGAAGCGACCAACATGAGTCTGACCAAACTGCGGGAGGCAGTGGAAGACAGGAGTGCCTGGCGTGCTCTGGTCCATGGGGTCACCAAGAGTTGGACATGACTAAACGACTAAAAAAACAACAACAATATACAGTAATACCTTGTTTTGCATACATTTCGGATTACAAACATGTCAGACCTAGAAGTGCGTGTCCCGGTTTGACAGAACTACCTGGAGATTCCATTAAGAGATCACAGGTGGGCCCTTCTGCATTCGAAGCAGTTCTACCGGTAAGCTACGGACTTAGCAGTACCCCTCTCTTTGGCCTCAATGGGACTTTGGAGATACCATCCAGCGCAGGTGCCCAGATCTGCTCACCTGGGAACCACAAGACGAGGCCTCGGTCCAGGGTTTCGGCAGACCGGGGGTCGCAGATCCGCCGCAACGTGGCAACTCTCGGGGGAGGCACCTCCGCCCTCGTCAGGCGGAACAGGGCCATGCTGCTGGCCGGGCCGCTGGTTCGAATCACGGCCACCCCGCATTTCCCTCGGCCCGAAGACAACGCAAAGATGGTGTCCCTCTTCGCGGCTCGGCAATACGACCTGCGGTGGAAGTAAATGAGACAAGTGAGATGCCTGGCGAGTATCAGAACTGCCAGGAAGCAGCAGCTGGGTTGGGCCAAAGGGAGCCCATCTAGTCCAGCCTCCAGTTCTTATAGCACCAGCAGATGCCCACAAGCTGGACCTGAGTGCAAAAGGAGCAACTCTCCCCCACTTGCGATTTTGGTATTCAGAAGCATTTTCTTCCTATATAAGAGTAGAGACAGCCATTGTAGCTGGAGCATCTTTTCCGCCATGAATTTCTCTGCTCCCCTTTAAAAGGCATAAAAAAGGTAAAGGGACCCCTGACCGTTAGGTCCAGTCGCGGACGACTCTGGGGTTGCACGCTCATCTCACTCTATAGGCCGAGGGATAGTCTCCTCCAGCACCATCATTCAAAAGCATCCATTCTTCGGCGATCAGCCTTCTTTATGGTCCAGCTCTCACTTCCATACATCACTGCTGGGAAAACGATAGCTTTAACTATACGGACCTTTGTCGGCAAGGTGATGTCTCTGCTTTTTAAGATGCTGTCTAGGTTTGTCATTGCTTTCCTCCCAAGAAGCAAACTTAGTTGGTCTCTAAGGTGCTACTGGAAGGAATTTTTTTGTTTGTTTTTGTTTTAAGTATTTACTATCTCCAAGGAATGGCCAGGCTACCCAGAAAAGGCAATCAGATAAGGCATTATCAGGTATCCTGGCGGACAGGACACAAGCAACACACTCAAATTTCTGCTGGGGACCACCTCTTTCTGTCATGTATGCATGATGTTTGGGGGTTCCTGTCCTCCCTCCCTGCGTGGGGTGAGCGGGGGACCCTGTTGCAACAGTTTAATAAAGATCCGGCTTAATAGCTGCTTTGCTTCTCAATATTCTCTGGTTGGCATCTTTTACTTTCTACAAAAGGTTCTTGGGTACCCCATAAGGCAGTGTTTTTCAACCACTGTTCCGCGGCACACGAGATGTTGCCTGGTGTGCCGTGGGAAAAATTGTGTTTATTTGATTCCTATTCAAGAGAATTACTTTATATATAGTCAATATAGGCACAGTTATTTTTTTTTAACATTTTCTAATGGTGGTGTGCCTCGTGATTTTTTTCATAAAACAAGTGTGCCCTTGCCCAAAAATGGTTGAAAAACACTGCCATAAGGGGAAAGGAGCAGGTTTTTCCTTATAACAGGGGGTTTAGGAAATGCAACCGCGGCCAATTGCTGCGGCTGGAGAAAGCCACACTCTGCAAACACCCCCGCGTGATCCCCACAGCCACCTTACCTGCGCAACACCTTGGAGGTGCCAGGATTCCTCGCAACCAGCAGCCTCCTCTGCAAGGCGGGCCACATGACCCTCAATGCTCCCCCACAGAGGCAATGCTCCCCTTCCCACAAGCACACTTTCCCCCCCGCCTCTCAGCCCGCCCCAGCCCCCTTCCCAAGCTCCATCCTGCGCGCACCCGATTGCATGAAATGAGCGCAGCGTTTTGCAAGACTTCCCTTGCCAGCACGGCAGTGACGCGCGCCTTCGGCTTCAACTGCGGGCGGCGTGGGTGCTGCCCTTCTGCGACGCGATTGGTCGGAGAGGGAAAGGGGCGGGGGGAACGGAAGGGGGCGGGGAGGAGGGGAGGGGCTTAGTGGGAGGGGCGGAGCTTCTATCCTTCTATTCTCCTGCTGCAGCAGCTGCAGAGACTTTAGGTTTGAAATTGCACGGTTGCCTGTGGCCAGCTTTTAAGTTTGCAAAGTTTTCCTTTCCGGCTAATCACAAAGCGAGATATGGAAAAATATGATTTGTGAAAGAAATATATAACTGTACGCGATATAAGTATTATAGTTTAAAAATGCAATGAGGATAATTGGAGGTACAAGAATTTGTTTGTAAATAAAAAAAGAAAAGGATAGTAGTATGTATATGTCTATTTTGTTGTGTTTGTGTTTGTGTATATGTGTATTTGTATGCGTATTTTTTTTAATAATAAAGAGAGATTTAAAAAAAATAATTAAATAATAATAATCACAAAGCGAGATAATAGTGGAAACTTCAATAGCTGCCATTTCAGCATCTTTTTTTTCTTTTGGCTGATGGTTTTGTAAAGGTTTGCAAACGCTTGGCTGTATAAACTCGATTAATAATAATAATAATAATAATAATTGCGATGGGTTTTCTTGGGGTGTTCAGAACCTTTAACCCAAGAGCTGCAAAACAATGGACCGCTTCCCGGCCCTATATAGCTCGCCTTCTGCTCCGTGAAGGATCGGTGAAAATGCACTCTGCGTATGCGCAGGTGCGCGCTTGCCTCCCTTGCGAAACGAGCCCTAGCCTGCATTGCATCCCCCGAAAGGGAAGGTGCGCCGGTGCACCCGGCTGAACCCTGGGGTGACGTCACGTCCTTGCTGCTCCGTGGTGGGGGAGAGCCTTTTTGGAAAAAACAATCCCTTAGTGATCCATTACGACCTGGCCTGTCGCCGGAGGAGCGGGTGTCTCCTTGCAAGCAAGCAAGCAACCTGCAGCTGCGATCTCTCCTCCTCCTCCTCCTCCCTCTCGGCGCCTCCTGCCTTCTTTATGCAAAAAATTAAAATTAAAATTAAAGAAAACCAAACGGGCTTCTCCCCGCCGCAAACCCGCCCTCCCGCATCACGGCGCTTGCCTGTGAAACACACATTTTATCTGGGATCTCGCCCTGGCGCTGGGTTTTTGCAGGGCTGCACGGTTCTCCCTCTCTCTGTTGCAAACACCTTTGCACAGGACTCCTGCTGCGTCTCCTCCTTATCCACAGGGCGCTGCACCGGAGGAGGGTCGAGGAGGGTCGGGAAGGTTTGGTGGTGGTTCCCATCTGTTTTGTCCTTCATCCTGGTCTGTGGGTGCGCATGGTGAAGATTGCAAAAAGAAAAAAAAAGTTTTACCCTAGAGTTACAGGAATTCTAAGTCGAAACAAAATAAAATAAAAAATTCCTTCCAGTAGCACCTTAGAGACCAACTAAGTTTGTTCTTGGTATGAGCTTTCGTGTGCATGCATGTATCTGAAGAAGTGTGCATGCACACAAAAGCTCATACCAAGAACAAACTTAGTTGGTCTCTAAGGTGCTACTGGAAGGAATGTCCAACCATCTCGTCCTCTGTCATCCCCTTCTCCTTGTGCCCTCCATCTTTCCCAACATCAGGGTCTTTTCCAGGGAGTCTTCTCTTCTCATGAGGTGGCCAAAGTACTGGAGCCTCAACTTCAGGATCTGTCCTTCTAGTGAGCCCTCAGGGCTGATTTCCTTGAGAATGGATAGGTTTGATCTCCTTGCAGTCCATGGGACTCTCAAGAGTCTCCTCCAGCACCATAATCCAAAAGCATCAATTCTTCGGCGATCAGCCTTCTTTATGGTCCAGCTCTCACTTCCATACATTACTACTGGGAAAACCATAGCTTTAACTATACGGACCTTTGTCGGCAAGGTGATGTCTTTGCTTTTTAAGATGCTGTCTAGGTTTGTCATTGCTTTTCTCCCAAGAAGCAGGCGTCTTCTAATTTCGTGACTGCTGTCACCATCTGCCACCATATTGAATATATGCTATATCGTAATTGATGGACCTCGTAGGTATCTAAGGCCACTTGCACGTAACAAAATACGTATTTTATCAAAGTAATTGTTGAACTGAAATACAATTAAGAAGAATTATATTAATAGTGAAATAATTATTGAGCTCTAACTTAAAATGTTTTTTTTTTTAAATTCATAAAAAACTTAATAATGCAAACACACTGGCATTTGGCAATAACAAAAGTCCCGTTAGAAACACAATTTGCAAAGACTCAATCTAGTCTCTAGAAACTTGCTATAACATGAAATGATAATAGGTGTAAATATATGGTGCAAACTACTAATAATTATAAACAGCAGAATGTAGGCACCCTGTATATAGAAATGAGCAAACTGGGGATATTTGAGGGAGCAGGCTAGCAGGAGGGGCCCATGACTTACATCCTACGAACCTACACAACACAATTCCTGTTACAGGTAGGTAGCCGTGTTGGTCTGCAATAGTCAGGACAAAATTAAAAATTTAAAAAATTCCTTCCAGTAGCACCTTAGAGACCAACTAAGTTTGTTCTTGGTATGAGCTTTTGTGTATCTGAAGAAGTGTGCATGCACACGAAAGCTCACACCAATAACAAACTTAGTTGGTCTCTATGGTGCTACTGGAATGAATTTTTTTTTTCCGACTATGGCAGACCAACATGGCGCCTACCTGTAACAGGAATTCTAAGGTCATATATATATATGTTCATAAATGTACAAGCCAAACACATAAGTATACAAAACACGTGTCTCTGAAATAGTACAGGAGAACAATCCTGAAGCCGTTTTGACTCTCCCAAATTGACCTCAGATATGACTCTTGAGAGTCCCATGGACTGCAAGAAGATCAAACCTATCCTTTCTCAAGGAAATCGGCCCTGAGTGCTCACTAGAAGGACAGATCCTGAAGTTGAGGCTCCAGTACTTTGGCCACCTCATGAGAAGAGAAGACTCCCTGGAAAAGACCCTGATGTTGGGAAAGATCATGGAGGGCACAAGGAGAAGGGGACGACAGAGGACGAGATGGTTGGACAGTTCTCGAAGTGACTGGCATGAGTTTGGCCAAACTGCGGGAGGCAGTGAAGGATAGGCGTGCCTGGCGTGCTCTGGTCCATGGGGTCACGAAGAGTCGGACACGACTGAACGACTGAACACCAACAAATTCCTCTGCAAGGAGGAAGGAAATGGGAAAAGCTTCTTCCAGTTGACTTTGGACTGTAGGGGCTTACAGCTCCATGTAAATACAGTCTGGCACGTGTCTGTTAAGCTGAGCACACTCCCAATATGTGTAACAGATCCAGGAACTAAGTATTTACCATCTGCAAGGAATAGCCAGGCTACCCAGAAAAGGCGATCAGATAAGGTATCGTGGCAGACAGGAGAGAAGCAACACACTCAAATTTCTGCTGAGGACCACCTCTTTCTGTGATGCATATATGATATTTTGGGGGGTGGTCTTGAGCTACAGGGTAGGCAGTTTCAAAAGGATCTAGGAGTCTTGGTAGACCATAAACTTGACATGAGTCAACAGTGTGATGCAGCAGCTTAAAAAGCCAATGCAATTCTGGGCTGCATCAAAAGGAGTATAGCATCTAGATCAAGGGAGGTAATAGCACCACTGTATTCTGCTCTGGTCAGACCTCGCCTGGAATACTGTGTCCAGTTCTGGGCACCACAGTTCAAGAAGGATACTGACAAGCTGGAAGGTGTCCAGAGGAGGGCAACCAAAATGGTCCAAGGCCTGGAAACGATGCCTTATGAGGAACGGCTTAGGGAGCTGGGTATGTTTAGCCTGGAGAAGAGAAGGTTAAGGGGTGATATGATAGCCATGTTCAAATATATCAAAGGATGTCATATAGAGGAGGGAGAAAGGTTGTTTTCTGCTGCTCCAGAGAAGCGGAAACGGGGCAACGGATTCAAACTACAAGAAAGAAGATTCCACCTAAACATTAGGAAGAACTTCCTGACAGTAAGAGCTGTTCGGCAGTGGAATTTGCTCCCAAGGAGTGTGGTGGAGTCTCCTTCTTTGGAGAGACTCCGGTCTTTAAGCGGAGGCTTGAGAGCCATCTGTCAGGAATGCTTCGATGGTGTTTCCTGCTTGGCAGGGGGTTGGACTGGATGGCCCTTGGGGTCTCTTCCAACTCTAGGATTCTATGAAAAGTCTATATAAAAGCTTGCACACCAATGTTCTGGGTTCCTCTCCTCCCTCCATGCGTGGGGTGAACGAGGGACCCTGTTGCAACAGTTTAATAAAGATCAGGCTTACTAGCTGCTTTGCTTCTCAATATTATGTGGTTGGCCTCTGTTATTTTCTCCTACCGATAGAGAACCTACATAAGGACTCTATACGGGCTCTTGGATACCCCATAAGGGATAAAGGGGCAGTTTTTTCTTATAAGACCTACACACACAGAAAACTTAGGTTGCAACCCAAACCTGCACTTCCCTGGGAAGCGAGCCTGAATGAATTCAATGGGGTTTGTTTCTGAGTAGAAACAATTGTGCAGTGATGGTTGCATTACTTAGCGCATTCAGTAACGACACTCCTTTGCCACCGATGGGCCAACGGTTCTGGGTTGTTGTTTTATTAATCTGTTGTTTTTCCGTTTGCTCTGCTGGTGTGGAAACGTATCTCACTCATCCCAGCAACTGCCTTGCGAGGTGGGACAGTTTTTGTTTATCTCAGCGAGGGTGGCGCTGTGGTCTAAACCACAGAGCCTAGGGCTTGCCGATCAGAAGGTCGGCGGTTCGAATCCCACGGCTGAAAAAGGTTGCTGACCCCTGGACTTTAAAGCACACAGCTCCCTCAAAGAAACCTAGCCGTTGGTTAAAGGCGCTGGGAATTGTAGCTCGGTGGGGAGCAAACTACAGTTCCCGGCGGGAAGTGGGAAGTGATTTGCTTTAGACTAAGTAAAGGTAGGACCCAGGTGGCGCTGTGGGTTAAACAACAGAGCCTGGGGCTTGCCGATCAGAAGGTCGGCGGTTCGAATCCCTGTGACGGGGTGAGCTCCCGTTGTTCGGTCCCTGCTCCTGCCCACCTAGCAGTTCGAAAGCACGTCAAAAGTGCAAGTAGATAAATAGGTACCGCTCCGGCGGGAAGGTAAACGGCGTTTCCGTGCGCTGCTCTGGTTCACCAGAAGCGGCTTAGTCCTGCTGGCCACATGACCCGGAAGCTGGACGCCGGCTCCCTCGGCCAGTAAAGCGAGATGAGCGCCGCAACCCCAGAGTCGTCCGCGACTGGACCTAATGGTCAGGGGTCCCTTTACCTTTACCTTATATAAATGCAGTTACAGGTGGGTAGCTATGTTGGTCTGCCATAGTCGAAACAAAAAAAAAAATTCCTTCCAGTAGCACCTTAGAGACCAACTAAGTTTGTTCTTGGTATGAGCTTTCGTGTGCATGCACACTTCTTCAGATACCGTAGAAGAAGTTTGCATGCACACGAAAGCTCATACCAAGAACAAACTTAGTTGGTCTCTTATATAAATGCTGCATGGTGCTGGCAAATTCAAGTTTCCGGAATGATCTGGAGCTTTAAACAATATTCCCAAAAAGTGCTCCCCTACCCACCAGGAAGCAGGGTCACTTGCAAAGTGTTGACACTGCCCAAAAATTGACCCTTCACAGATGCATACACTGAACCCAAACACATTACAGGCCTTAAATTCAACCTCAGCAAAGGGACCTTGTACATCCCAGGTCAAGTTACCTTGCTGGTATTTTTACACCCGTCTCGGGTCCCCGTCTCTAGAAATAACAGCCTGACCTTTGGGGGACCCGAGGAGACTCCTGAGGTCAAGACAGGAAAACAACCCTGGAGGAAAGAGAAATCTGGAAAGGTTTTTAAGGCGACTTCAGCAAAAAGAAGCGGTGAGCTGAAGTGGGGGAAGACCCCCTTGATAGAGCAGAACAGCCTCCAAACAGATTAGGAAGCTATTTTTGGAGTTCTAACTCCCGGAAGGCCAAATAATATCACAACAATATCTAACAAGAGGGAATGTTTAGCTGTGATTCCTGCATTGCATAGATGGTTCTTGGGTCCCTTTCAAGCCTACGGTTCTGTGATTGTAAGACAAACCTTTTATTTCCTTGTCCCATAAATACCAAGGCTGGGAATCCCATAGCCAAAACAGTTGGGCAGTAAATTCAAGAGAGAGGGTGTTCTGGGATACATACAGTCTATAAGACGCCCCCTATTTTGGGGGACTCAGATTTAAGAACGTGGGGGGAGATGGCCCTGTGTATAAGACGCCCCCTAATTTTTGACATTATTTTTTAGGGGGGAAACCTAGTCTTATGCATGGAAAAATACGGTAATTTAAGGTAGTACAAGGAGGTGCAGTGGCCACTTATACAGAGGACTTTTTAAAAAATAAAAAAGTAAGATTATTATTGCGGTGATGACAATTTGTCAAATAAACTCCGCAGAGGATATAGGCCTCTTCTGAGCCATGATAGGCAAGGAGAGCCTCCATATTCAGGCGCAGTTTATCTCTCAGCAGCAGATGGCCAAAATGAAGTGTCCCTTCCTGCCCCGCTGGTGAACTCACACTGTTTCATTGATTTGCTGGGCTCAACTGAGTTTTTATTTATTTATTCTGTGCACATGCATTAAAAACCCACTGCTTGTTTTATTGTAAGCACTTTTGGGTTGCCTTTGCAGGAAGGTAAAGGGACCCCTGACCGTTAGGTCCAGTGACAGACGACTCTGGGGTTGCGGCACTCGTCTCGCTTTACTGGCCGAGGGAGCCGGTGTACAGCTTCCAGGTCATGTGTCCAGCATGACTAATCCGCTTCTGGCGAACCAGAGCAGCGCACGGAAACGCCGTTTGCCTTTATCTACTTGCACTTTGACGTGCTTTCGAACTGCTAGGTTGGCAGGAGCAGGGACCGAGCAACGGGAGCTCACCCCGTCATTGCGGGGATTCGAACCGCCGACCTTCTGATCAGCAAGCCCTAGGCTCTGTGTTTTAGACCACTGCGCCACCTGCGTCCCTGGCCTTTGCAGGAAAGCAGGGTATAAATTTGGTGTTTCTCTTTTGCTTTGTTTCGGCTAAAAATCCTGCCACGTCCTTCACAAGGCATGTCCGGCGGATGGGGGTCTATTAACTCAAACATTGTATTTTAGGTATATAGTGTGGGAATGTTCAGGGATGCAGGAGAGGAACAATATCAGCAGAGTTTGCATTCCCCTTTTAAACACACACAGCGGATGCATTGCTCAGGTTTGCTAAAACCTCTATAATAATACCGTCCTTGTATTTTCCCCTTATTCCCCCTTAAAATATAAGACTCGACACAGTCTTCTATAAAGTTATGAAAAGTTTACTTACAGACATCCTGCTCACAATAGGATCCCAGAAGGCAGACTTTAGCACAGAAAAAAATAACATACTTATTGGAGACTATTCCATAGGGAAGATAGCTCCTTTTGTCCTCTCTTGGAGCCAAGAGAGCATCATTAGCTAAGCAGATGTTGCTTGCTTGAAGAGCGAAGTCATAGAATCCTAGAGTTGGAAGAGACCCCAAGGGCCATCCAGTCCAACCCCCTGCCAAGCAGGAAACACCATCAAAGCATTCCTGACAGATGGCTGTCAAGCCTCTGCTTCAAGACCTCCAAAGAAGGAGACTCCACCACACTCCTTGGTAGCAAATCCCACTGCCGAACAGCTCTCACTGTCAGGAAGTTCTTCCTAATGTTTAGGTGGAATCTTCTTTCTTGTAGTTTGAATCCATTGCTCCGTGTCCGCTTCTGTGGAGCAGCAGAAAACAACCTTTCACCCTCCTCTATATGACATCCTTTGATATATTTGAACATGGCTATCACATCCCCCCTTAACCTTCTCTTCTCCAGGCTAAACATACCCAGCTCCCTAAGCCGTTCCTCCTAAGGCATCGTTTCCAGGCCTTGGACCATTTTGGTTGCCCTCCTCTGGACACGTTCCAGCTTGTCAGTATCCTTCTTGAACTGTGGTGCCCAGAACTGGACACAGTATTCCAGGTGAGGTCTGACCAGAGCGGAATATAGTGGTATTATTACTTCCCTTGATCTAGATGCTATACTCCTAAGTCAAAAGAGGGAGACGGCGTCTGGCCCTTTTGCTTTTGTTACCTGAACACAGGTGAGGCTACACCCACCTCCAGTCACATATAGAGGAAGTCTGTCCCAGCCCAGGAGAAACTGGAAGTTGCAACTGGCTGGACCAGACTTCCCCTTCTATGTCCACTCTAGGGATGTTGTACTTGACTGCTCTTGTGTTTCACACCCCACATATACGATAAGTTATTCGAGAATTCCACCCGCCTCCTTCCATAAGCTTCATTCCATAGGAGCCAACTCCTAGGGGCCATGCTCCCTTCAGCCCCCGCCCACAATGAAATATTTGAGCCCCCTAAAGTTAATGGGCATTGCCATTCAAATGGCGTGCTTGTGATCGATTATGTGGGGGTGTCGGGGATTACCTGCTCCCCCCATAATATTTTATTCAGGTTCGCCCCCCCCCCTTGCTTCATTCTGACTGGGTATAAATGTGCAGCTGCTAGAATGTTATTAGCCCAATATTGGAAAGGGGAAGAGGATCCAACGATACAGGAGTGGCACCTAAAATTAGTAGAGTTCATGAACTTGGCAAAAATGACAGCAGCAATTAGGAATATTTCGAAACAAAAAATTATAGGAGAATGGAAATATGTGGAGGAATATTTGAAGAAAGAAGGAGTAGAAACAAAATTGGTGATCTGCTTGGAATGACTGACATACAGGAAAAGGTAATTATGGATAACGAGGGATAAGTATATAAAGATATTTTGTAACAAACTTGATTTATTAAATAAAGCATAGACAAGAACTTTAGTAGGAGACACGAAGACAAACTTTAGGAAGTCATTTTAACTTTTTTTTCCTCTTTTTTTCTTTTTTTTCTTTTTTGAGTTCTATTTTTACTTGTTTGTGTAATTGTATGTAATGATGTGGTTGTGTAATTGTCTTTTGTAATTGTGTAGACTGTGTTTGTATTATCTTAAAGAAATTTCAATAAAAACTTGTTTTAAAAAAATTTTAAACGAAAAAAAAAAGAAATATTTGAGCCCCCTAAATTTAATGGGCATTGCCATTCAAATGGTGTGCTTGTGATCGATTATATGGGGGTGTCGGGGATTACCTGCTCCCCCCATAATATTTTATTCAGGTTCGCCCCCCCCCTTGCTTCATTCTAACTGGGTATAATATTTTTTTAAAAAACTGGGGTGGCTCCACGTCAGTGGAGCATAGGAGACTCTGCACCTCAAGAGTCTTGGGTTCGAGTTCCCTTCCAACGCTACAGTCCTTATCCGCTAGCTCTCAAGTCTCTGGATCTTGCAAGGAGGGAGGAAATTAATCCCTCGCAGGCTGCTGGCAGATGGCGCTGAGGAGACGCAGGCCAACCAGACTATTAAAAGCTCCTTGCCTTTTAACTTAACTGCTCCCCCCCCCTCCCACCCCACCCCTCTCCTTTGTCCCTCCTTCTGGCTGTCTGCTCGCTCGCTCGCTCGGAGGCACCTTTCGACGCCGGTTGGGTTCGTGGATCTCCGGCAGGGGCTCACCTGGCCCGGGAAGGGGGAGAGAGATAGAGAGAGAGGACCCCCCCCCCCCTTTGCGCACCTGCCTCGGGTCCTTGCACCCTCCCTTCCTGCCAGCCTGGATGGCGCTTCGGTTGCTGCAGGTCGTCGGCAGCCCTGCACTCCCGCTACCGCCGCGCTAGCTATTGTGAGAGAGCAGCAGCCCGAGGTTTCTTGGCGAGCGGATGTGCCTGCATCCCGGCCTCTGCAATGCTGTCTTTGCGGTCCAGCCCTCAACCTTGAGCCTCAGCCACGATGCCAGAGAGCGGGGCCGGAGCGGCGGCGGGCTCCCAGGAGAGCGAGCGCCACAAGAGGGGCGCCACAGATGGAGAGGCGTCCGGGCCAGCTGCCACCGGGGTCCTGGGTGAGTATTTGGCCGGGGTTTGTTGAACCACCTCCGTGCGCTATCTCTTGGGAGGGTTGGGGCCGCACACAACAGTGGTGCAAGGGTGGTGGGGGCGGGGTGGAAGAGAGATGGGGCCGGGTTTCCCTGCTTTTCGGGGGTGCCCAGCAGACTTTGCCGAAGTTCCAGGGGAACCGAACCTTTGGACCCGACTAAACCCGGGATAGGGAAAGGAGGGTCGGCCGGCGCGAAAGGAGATGTGCCAAGCGATGCCGGGCATTCGTGGTACCCGGGAAAGCGCATCACTTGGGCGTCGAGCCATTGTCTCGAAATCGTTAAGCCCCTTCCGCTTTCGAGGAAGGAAGGGAGACCCTCGCCCAGCCTTTGTTTTGCAATGGAACAGCCACGGGTTTTCGGAAGCGTTTCGGGGGGTCCTCCTTTCCCCCGGTGCGTATTTTTACGCACGCTTGGACCCGACACCGTTTTTCGTCCGCTCTCTCTCTCTCTCTCCGCCTGATGTCATCCTTCCACAACGTGCAGGGGGAGCGGGGGGGGATGCTCTCAGCCCCATTCAGAAATTCTCCTCCGCCGTACGCTCCTGCGGAGGAGGAGGAGTGCGGAATTGCCGCCGCGGGCACAGAGAGAGAGAGAGACAGCGGGAGAAGCAGCCCCGGCGCTGCGGTCCACTGCGGATGCCTGGCGAGCCGCTTCTCGGGATGGCACCGCCGGGGAGGCGTCCGAGGGGCTCGGAGGGAGCACGTGTCGCTTGAGCTGCTGGCGAGGAGGCGGCCGAGGGCCGTGGTGTGCCGCGGTGCCGAAGGAGAGAGGAAGCGCAAATCCAAAAGCCGGAGGCCTTTCGACCACACCAACCAGGTTCTCCATACTGGACCCCTTTTGGGTAGATCGAAGCTTTGCGCCTTGAGTCTTTTGGGCACGGCTCGTAGTTCCGGGTGGAATGTTTTTGCCTCCAATGGCCTGGGATTTATTTACATTTTTTAAAAAATAAAATAAAATAAATAAACTCGGGCTTCTCCAGAAGAGAGTCCCACACCTTCACCCCAGGCAATTCGGATGTGCTTAACAGCTGGAGATTCCTTGACCAGTTTGGTCCAGCTTCTAGCCCTAACAATGGGTGCAAATATCTCCATGGGGCATATCCAGCTCCCTGGGTGCCCAGGCACCCCAAAAAATACCCTGTGAAGGAGCTGGGCACCCACGAATATCTGGGCCATGGCCATCATGCATGCTGCATGGCACCCACAGCCCTGGGCGCCCGCGGTTGTGGGGCCAAGCTGGCACTCCGGAGTCTTAACAGAGCTCCCTCTTCCACCACCAAGCTGCCAAACCACCCCAGTTTGTCTGAGTGAGCGACAGCTCTTTGATTCTGCAGCAAAGGTGACCTTAATTCAGCCTCCCCAAGGTTAGGAGTGGGGAACCTGGGGAGGGATGCCTGCAGATCCGGCAGAAAGAGCTCAGGATGACGGGGGCAGGCCTGCTAGGGAGCAGAGGCTCGAGACCCCTAGGGAGGAACCTGGAACACCCACCTTCTGCTAATGAACACAACTGCCCCGGGACACCGGGCGGGGTGGGGGTGGGGAGAGAAGTTCCCGAGCTATAGTTTGAAGCCGGGCATCTCTGTGCCACGGCATGCCGCAGAGGTCCACTTTGGATGTGTATTGTTTGGCAGCCCGCCACCCCTTGCTGTTTTGTCTTGGGAATTATTCCCAGTGCAGATGTGCAGCTTGTCAGAAGATTCAGGACAGCTTAAAGCAGCGGTCAGCAAACTTTTTTTTATCAGGAGGCCGGTCCGCTGTCCCTCAGACCTTGTGTGTGTGGGGGGGGGCAGACTATATTTTGAAAAATAGAAATACCCTGCAAGCTGGTCCCGCAGCTGCCTCCGGACCTGGAGGAGGAACGCACTCTGCACGTGCTCAGGAGTGCGTCTCGGCGCCACCCGCTCACCAGCGTTGGCGAGCAGTAGCCGCTCCATTGGTCCACCCCTGCAGAGCTCCCAGGTGGCCCATCGTCCGAGGCCAGGTCAGCGGGCAGGTGGCGCGCGGCTCACCCTCCAGCTGCTCTAGCGCGGCCACCGAGTGCGTCGCCAGCAGCAGTGCCGAGCTGGGTGCCAGGCGCAGGGCCAGCAGGTGGGCCAAGCTCCAGCTGAAGCCTACAATGCACCCGTCACGATGCCCATGGCGCGGCCCATACCCGCTGCCCGTCTGCCAACCTGTCCGTCCATGGCCGCACCGGGTGGCGAGACTTCCTGCAGCCAATCTGAAGCCGTGCCAGCGTTGCAGAAGTCAGTCCCGGTGTGGCGAGGTGTCCGCGGCTTCTTTTCAAGGAAACGCGCGCCGTGCCGGTTTAGCTCAGCGCGGGGACTGACCGAGCGGGTGGCAGGGTCTGTGGGCTGGATTTACAAGCCTGGTGGGCTGCATCTGGCCCCGGGCTGTAGTTTGCTGACCCCTGGCTTAAAGGAAGGACATCTTCACACAGGGCAGTTAAACTACTGTATGGAACTCCGTCTTGCAGGAACTCCCTCCTGGATACCAGTTTCTAGGAACCACAGAAGGAGAGCTGGTGGGCTTCCCATTGGGGCATCTGGCTGGGCACAGTAAGAACAGGATACTGGACCAGATGGGCCACTGGCCTGGCCTGATCCAGCAGGGATCTCCTTATGTCCTTGCATTAAGTCAGGTGTGTTAGGAGCTCCAGTCCAAGGAATGCAGTAATTTAACGAGGCTGATTCAGTCGGGCCTATTCTGTTTTGAAGAGAGCGTGCCCAGTTTTTTGCTTCCTGCTAACTCTGGTGAAAACCCAGCAGTGCCAAACATTATTAAGTGTGTGAGAGAAATGAGATCAGGTGCCCTGTGTACCTGGCATTCAGTCTGATCACTTGCCAAAACAGTTGCAAAAAAAAAATTAAAATTAAAATGTTTTTATTGCAGCAATTTGGAGGGGAAAGATTTGCTTTGCAGGAACCGGTGTGCCAAACCAAAACGATTTGCAAGACCACAGCTGCTAGCCCATCACAAACCTCCAGGCAACAGGTTTGGGTTTGGGTTTTAAATCCCCTCTGCCGGTTAATTGATGCCGCAGTCCTGTGCGCACTTACTTGGGAGTAAGTCGCACGGGATTCAGCAGGACTTTTCTGCTGAGTAATATGCACGTGGGAAGAAACAGGTTTTTAAGCTTTGCAAAAAGCATTTGGGTTCTTGTTGGGTGTTTGGTTAACAAAGAGAAGCTTATCAGGAGCTGAGTGTGTGGCGGGTGGCGCTGTGGGTTAAACCACTGAGCCTAGGGCTTGCCGATCGGAAGGTCGGCGGTTCGAATCCCCGCAATGACGGGGTGAGCTCCCGTTGCTCGGTCCCTGCTCCTGCCCACCTAACAGTTCGAAAGCACGTCAAAGTGCAAGTAGATAAATAGGTACCGCTCTGGCGGGAAGGTAAACGGCGTTTCCGTGCGCTGCTCTGGTTCGCCAGAAGCGGCTTAGTCATGCTGGACACATGACCCGGAAGCTGTACGCCGGCTCCCTCGGCCAGTAAAGCAAGATGAGCGCCACAACCCCAGAGTCGTCCGTGAGTGGACCTAACGGTCAGGGTTCCCTTTACCTTTACCTTTGAATGTTTAAGTTACAGGTAGGTAGCCGTGTTGGTCTGCCATAGTCAAAACAATTTTTTTTTTTTTTAAAAAAAAAATCCTTTTTCCTGTTATCTGAAGAAGTGTGCACGCACACGAAAGCTCATACCAAGAACAAACTTAGTTGGTCTCTAAGGTGCTACTGGAAGGAATTTATTTTATTTTTTATTTTGTTTTAGTTTTTATTTATTTTATTTTATTTTATTGTTTTTTATTTTATTTTGTTTTATTTTGTTTTGACTTCGAATGCTTACCGGTAGTTAACAAAGAGAAGCTTATCAGGAGCTGAGGTGTTAAAAAGGAAAAGCAGAGCTCCTTGTCCCACAGGCTGATATAATCGGAACTAAGTCGGGGAACAGGATACACTTTGCAGATGTTTCCGGATGTACGGGCCACAAGAATAAGAAATAAAGAACGCAGGGCATAAATAAGTCTTCCTGATGCAGCAGGGCCAACTTCGCTGGAACTGTTCTGATGCCGAATGCTGAAAGGAGCCCTGCGTTTTCAGAGATCTGCACCGCATCAAACATTTCCCCGGAAAGCCAAGCTGTTCCTGCCCAAGCTCCAGCTATGTCCTGTGTTTTTCTCTCTCCCCTGCGCTGGGATCCACGCCCTCCTCTAAGGCTAGGCTGCTGCCTGCCAGTGCGCATCTATCATGTACATATATTCTCCCAGCAATGCCAACCTCTTCCCCCACTCTTCCTGTGCCAAGGCTATCCCTGGGCACCCACAATGCCTGGACTGTTTCTTTCCTTGCTCCGAGAGAAGCAGTCTTTATTCCCGCCCAAGCAGGACCCAGATGACTATGATGGGTGAAGAGAGGCCTTCTTTGTCCATGCTGAATGTGTGGGGTTTTTTTGGGGGGGGAGGCGGGGGGGCAGTTTTCAACATCCTTCTCCAGAACCTCCCCAGCTTAGCAGGGGAAGCCGAATCCTGAAAACCGATTCAGCCTGGTGCGTAGGACGAGTTACGAGCCCATCCGCATACCCCAGAAGAAAACCGGGTTTGCTGAAGCCGGCAAAAATGGACCCGATTCACAGCTCACTTCTTAACCAACCTGGAAAGGTTGGAGTTGGGAACCATGCAAGATGTCAACTCTCAGTCCCAGTAGCCAGCATGGCCAGTGGTTAGAGACGATGGAAACTGGAGTATGGGAACATCTGGATGGAGTCAGAGGGCTGGGTGGGGGCGTAACTCAGGGCACAGGTTTTTTGGGGGCGCGCGTAGGGCTTCGTGAGCTGCTGCGTCCTTCTCAGGCACCCCATAGCTCCCGAGAAGGATGCAACACCTTGCAGCGCCCTGTGAGAGAGCCAGTGTGGTGTAGTGGTTAAGAGCGGTAGACTTGTAATCCGGTGAACCGGGTTCGCTTCCCCGCTCCTCCACAAGCAGCTGCTGGGTGACCTTGGGCTAGTCACACTTCTCTCTGAAGTCTCTCAGCCCCACTCACCTCACAGAGGGTTTCTTGTGGGGGAGGAAGGGAAAAGGAGAATGTGAGCCGCTTTGAGACTCCTTCGGGTAGTGATAAAGCAGGATGTCAGATCCAAACTCTTCTTCTTCTGTGAGCCTGGCACTGTTTTTGTGTGTCTTGCGAAAGCGAACCCTGGGCTCGCTTGGCACTGTGAGTGCGCCCCTCAAAGCCAGCCAGCCTGTGAGCAAGGGTGCCCCATATCTCCACGGTGTGCCCCATCCCTAGGCCCCAGGTGCCAGAGGGGGGAAACTTTGCCACTGCGCAGAGGGTCTTTCAGCCCTCAACTGAGAAGAAATATTCCTTAGCGTGTGCGAGAGACGGAAGAATGTCTCTGTTTAAAGAAGGGCCATTTCCTCCCAAGAGTCAGGAATGCTTCTCCTTAGATCAAGGAAGAGTAAACCTGTGGCCCCCCAGATGTTGCTCAGCATTAGAAGTCGACACGGCAGAAGTTTATAGAATTTTTAATATACAGCGGTACCTTGGTTCTCCAACTTAATCCGTTCCGGAAGTCCGTTCCAAAACCAAAGCGTTCCAAAAACAAGCCACGCTTTCCCATAGAAAGCAATGCGAAACGGATTAATCCGTTCCAGACTTTTTAAAACAACTCCTAAAACAGCAATTGAACACGGATTTTACTATCGTAACGAGACCACTGATCCATAAAATGAAAGCAGTAATCAATGTGCTGCACTATAAAATAAATAAGACAGTACATGGGACGCGGGTGGCGCTGTGGTCTAAACCACAGAGCCTAGGGCTTGCCGATCGGAAGGTCGGCGGTTCGAATCCCCGCAATGACGGGGTGAGCTCCCGTTGCTCGGTCCCAGCTCCTGCCCACCTAGCAGTTCGAAAGCACAAAGTGCAAGTAGATAAATAGGTACCGCTCCGGCGGGAAGGTAAACGGCGTTTCCGTGCGCTGCTCTGGTTCGCCAGAAGCGGCTTAGTCATGCTGGCCACATGACCCGGAAGCTGTACGCCGGCTCCCTCAGCCAATAAAGCAAGATGAGCGCCGCAACCCCAGAGTCGTCCGCGACAGTGACTTTAATAATAATAATAATAATAATAATAATAATAATAATAATAATAATAATAGTATACCCCTTCTGGTTGGGTTACCCCAACCACTCTTTTTCTACAGATGACTAAGGGTCAGGTGGAATTGAACGGGGCCTTTGGGGGGGGGCAAAGAACTGACGGGGAACGGATTTGGGGTGAAGGATCAAGAGAGGGATTTTTCCGTGGGCACCATTGGGCAGGGGGAGCCGTCAGGCCTGCCTTCCGCCACGACGCTGGGGAGCCTGAACGTGCATCTCTGCATATAAATGAGTATATGTAAGATTTATGCAAATTTGTGTCTGCAAGCAAGGGGTGGGGACGGGCATGCCCCAAATCTTCCTAAGTCCTTAGCGAAGCGGATGGAAAGCTAGAATTACTTTTGGTCGGCGCAGAGCTTTTGAGAGGGAGGCGGTTCAAGCCCCAGGGAACTCCCTGACCCCATTATTTCCCTACTTAGGGCAGCAAACCTTTGTCTGCTATCGCTCTGCGAGGCCTGATCCGGGAGCAGCCGTGCTCTTTGCACCCCCTTGGCTTCGAACCAAGGCCTCTTGCCGTTCACACCCATTTCCTGCCCGCCTGCCACCCGTTCCAGTCCGGCTGGATTTTCTTTTGTGGCGCAAGGTATCCGTGATGCCTAGAAGGCTTCTAGCACTGTGTTGGAGGCAGCAAATAGTCAAAATCATAGTTTATTGCGTTAGCCAATTGGCCATAGCACATAAAAAACATTCAGGCAGAAACCTGCCACAGTTATACAAAATATAGAATCATAGAATCCTAGAGTTGGAAGAGACCCCAAGGGCCATCCAGTCCAGCCCCCTGCCAAGCAGGAAACACCATCAAAGCATTCCTGACAGATGGCTGTCATGCCTCCGCTTAAAGACCTCCAAAGAAGGAGACTCCACCACACTCCTTGGCAGCAAATCCCACTGTCCAACAGCTCTCACTGTCAGGAAGTTCTTCCTAATGTTTAGGTGGAATCTTCTTTCTTGTAGTTTGAATCCATTGCTCCGTGTCCGCTTCTCTGGAGCAGCAGAAAACAACCTTTCTCCCTCCTCTATATGACATCCTTTGATATATTTGAACATGGCTATCATATCCCCCCTTAACCTTCTCTTCTCCAGGCTAAACATACCCAGCTCCCTAAGCCGTTCCTCATAACGCATCATTTCCAGGCCTTTGACCATTTTGGTTGCCCTCTTCTGGAAACGTTCCAGCTTGTCAGTATCCTTCTTGAACTGTGAACTTGAATATGTTAGCTTCATTTGCTAACCAACAGGTAAATAAATGTCTCTGAATACCCATTTCTGGAAATCACAAGTGGGGAGAGTAATAATAATAATAATAATAATAATCGTATATTATTTATACCCTGCCCATCTGGTTGGGTTTCCCCCAGCCACTCTGGGCAGCTCCCAACAGATTAAAAACAGAATAAAACATCAAACATTAAAAACGTCCCTAAACAGGGCTGCCTTCAGGTGTCTTCTAAAAGCCAGATGGTTGTTTATTTCCTTGACATCTGGTGGGAGCCACCACCGAGAAGGCCCTCTGCCTGGTTCCCTGTAACCTCGCTTCTCACAGTGAGGGAACCACCAGAAGACCCTTGGACCTGGACCTCAGTGTCTGGGCTCTCTACAGGGCTGCCTTCAGATGTCTTCTAAAGTGTAGTTACTCATCTCCTTGATGGGAGGGCGTTCCACAGGCAGGTGCCACCACCGAGAAGGCCCTCTGCCTGCTTCCCTGCAACCTCGCTTCTCGCAGGGAGGGAACCGCCAGAAGGCCCTCGGAGCTGGACCTCAGTGTCTGGGCAGAAGGATAGGGGCTCACCTGTTTCACAGGTAGTGCCTGGGAGCTCCCCTTTGGAGGCATCTGGTTAACTGCAGTGTGAACAGGATGCTGGACTCCAAAGGGCCTCCTTTGGCCTGATGCAGCCGCTTCAGGGCTCTTCTTAGCTTTTTAGGATTCCTAAATGGAGCCTCTGAAGACAGAGCCAGTCTACCTTAGAATGGCGGAGAGTGGGAGAAAGCAGTGTTAGAAACTCAGCTGTATAAGCTATATAACCTTAAACCTAGGTTGCGGTTGCCGCAATGGTATGTCTATCCACTGTTCTTTTTTCCAATGGTATGTCTAGCCACTGTTCTTTTTTCCAATGAAGAAATAATAATAATAATAATAATAATAATAATAATAATAATAATAATAATTATTATTATTATTATTATTATTATTTCTATATCGCTTTATATTTAAAGAAAACCATTTACAACACATTAAAACAACAAATGGAACAATCCAGAACGAAACAAATTCAAGCTTCTGGGAAAATATTTCAGATCCTCCCCTAAGTGACATTTTGCTCCCCCCCCTTATTTATTTACCTACTCAATTTATACAGCTGCCCCATAGCAGAAGGACTCTAGGAAGGCAGGGTGGTGTAGTGGTTAGAGTGTCCGGCTAGGGCCTGGGAGACCAGGGTTCAAATCCCCACTCCGCCGTGAAGCTCACGAGGTGACTTTTGGAGTCATTCGCAGGCTCTTAGCCTTCCTGGTAGGGTCATCGTAGGGATTAACTGAGGAGTGGGGTCAACCATGGACTCCTTGGAGGAAAAGGTGGGTTATAAATGTAACAAACAAGCAATTGGACCCACGCCAGTGAGAAAACGCGCCTGGCGCCTGGCTAATTTCTAACACTGCTACTGCTGTCACCTCCTACTCGAGGGTTTGCCTTTGGAGCACTGTGAGGACAGGAGGCTGGGCTTAGATAGGCCTCCTTTGGGTCGGATCCATCTTATGAATCACACGAAGGTGTGGCAAAACTGAATGCCCTTTGCACCTGTGAGCATTTCTTCACAGGCAGACGTACAAAATAGCCGAGGTGACCTGTCTTTGCATGGCCTGTTGGCTTTGCTTTCTTGCCCCTAAATTTTGGGCTCTCTGTTGCTCGGGAGAAGAGGAACGGGTGGGAAATGGAACAAAGGAGACCGCCTGGCCCCCGTGCATCCGTTCTGGTGGCAACTCCATCACCGGAGGCGGTTGCCATAGAGACGGGTAGCGTTTAGCAGCCCTGCTCCTTCCCCCTCCTTCCTCTCCCCTTTCCACTGTTTTCCCAGCGGAAGGTACCGAAGTGGGGAACTTACTGCTGCTGGCATCCTTCCGGGGGGGGCTTCATCAACCAGGTAAGGGACCTCTTTGATGCAGTTGCCGAGGGGCAAGTTGTTTGCACTCCAACACCCAGCAGAGATGAGACAAACCGGGGAGCTTGCATTTGAGGCACTGAGTCTTAGGCCTGTCGTAAAAAAAATTAGCATCCGTCGGCTTACGCTGCAAAGCTTTCTTTCCGGCTGCAGAGCAACAGGGGTCGGGAGGGAGCCTATTTCTGTCCTTATCATTGTTTCGCGGGTTTTCACCCCGGCGGCTTTTTGTGGGGAACTTCTTTCTGAACGTTGCCGCCTTTGTCCCTGTTGTGCACCTGGCTGGAGGGTCATAGCTGTCAAGTTTTGGATTTGAAAATAAGGGATCAGCAGTCTCACCTATCCCGGGGACAGTCACATGTCAGTGGTGGGCGGAGCCAGAAGCAAAAGTGGGCGGAGCAGCAATGTAAACTCCAAGTGGGCTCGGGTTTGGAGTGGAGCAAAGAGGAGGGCAGCCAGCAAAGAGGAGGGCAGCCATGTGCTCCGCGCAGTGGAGCCCCATCGTCTTCTTGTCTGATCCCATCAATACAGGACAGGAAGCAGCAGCAGCTCAAAGGCAGCCATGCTCCGGCCACAAGCTAACCCTATTGGCCGGCTGAGGGGCTCGGCAGCAATGGATAGGGGCTGATGCAGGGGGAGGAATACACCCCCCTGTAAGCACGGGAAACGGCTCCCACTTGCTTCGAGGGCTGAGGCTTTTCTCTCCAAGTAGGCGAGGTCTTCCCACCCAGTCCCTGGCCAGCAGGGGAGGAGCTGCTTCCATTAAAAACGGGAAATTTAAGGGAAATAAAAAATAAGGGAGAGCAGCGGGAAACTGCTTGAAATAAGGGGGAATCCCGGGGGAAACGGGATACTTGACAGCACTGTGGAGTGTCAGGATTGCAAATGAGCTGGACGCGAGGTGGACTGCAGGACAGAAAGCCATGCCTGTTGGATTTTTGCTGCCAAGGTGGCCACTGAAAGCGCAGAAACACTGCCCTCGAGGGGAGGTTTGGCAACCCTGCAGAGAAGGAGCCAGAGTTAACTGTTGCTGGGGGGACTCCAGATGCGATTTGTTGCACATTTGTGATTATTTGCGGTCAGAGCGGCACCAGGGTAGTTAGGCATTATCCATAGCTGTCAACTTTTCCCTTTTCTTGCGAGGAATCCTATTCAGAATAAGGGAATTTCTCTTTTTTTTAAAGGGAAAAGTTGACAGCTATGCATTATCCTGTTTTCAAGCCTGCAAAAGTTTCTGGACAGACGGACAACGGCACTTCGTTCCCTACCTGCGCCCAAACTTCCTGCTGAAAGGCTGGAACTTTTCCTATCGTCAAAGTTCTGGTTGTTTATTTATTTTCTCCCGCTTTCGTTCTGCAGAAGCGCCCCCCCCGGCGGTGTTAGCGCATTAACGCTTGGGAATCCTAGAATCCTAGAATCCTAGAGTTGGAAGAGACCCCAAGGGCCATCCAATCCAACCCCCTGCCAAGCAGGAAACACCATCAAAGCATTCCTGACAGATGGCTGTCAAGCCTCTGCTTAAAGACCTCCAAAGAAGGAGACTCCACCACACTCCTGGGCAGCAAACTCCACTGTCCAACAGCTCTTACTGTCAGGAAGTTCTTCCTAATGTTTAGGTGGAATCTTCTTTCTTGTAGTTTGAATCCATTGCCCCGTGTCCGCTTCTCCGGAGCAGCAGAAAACAACCTTTCTCCCTCCTCTATATGACATCCTTTGATATATTTGAACATGGCTATCCTATCACCCCTTAACCTTCTCTTCTCCAGGCTAAACATACCCAGCTCCCTAAGCCGTTCCTCATAAGGCATCGTTTCCAGGCCTTTGAACATTTTGGTTGCCCTCCTCTGCACACGTTCCAGCTTGTCAGTATCCTTCTTGAACTGGGGTGCAGAAAAGGCGGATGAAGTGGAATGATGTATCGAAAGTGAAGGGTAAACCCACCAGCGAATGCACAATTGTTACATCCGTGACGTGTTGCAGTGGACCCCCTAGCATAGGTGCCAACTCCATGGGGCTGAGGACAGCAGAGCTGTAGAGTTCGAAGGGACCCCCAGCGGTCATCTAGTCCAACCCCCCCTGCAACCCAGGAATCTCAGCTAAAGCATCCATGACAGGTAGCCATCCAACCTCTGCTTAAAAACCTCCGAGGAAGGAGAGTCCACCACCTCCCGAGGGTAGGAACGTCCCACTGTTGAAAAAGCTCTTGCTGTCAGAAAGTTCAGTTGGAATCTCCCGAATTCGGCAGAAAACAAGCTTGCTCCGTCTTCCAAGATTATTCGGTGCCACGTTTTTTGGATGCCCCTGAGCCTCTCTCGCCAGGCCTTCCTCCTGCGTCAAGGCCGCCCTCTTCCACCTGCAGTAAAAAATGTCTGCGGATCCCTTGCCAGAGGAACGAGAAACCCAGATCTCCCAGTGGGTATTTTAAGCTGACTCCTGACTTCAGCAACTGACCTCTCTCAAAATACGGTCGGCGGTCAGGTGTCAAGCTGGGTCAAAACACGAGGGGGCCTGGCAGAACGAGGAACGGGGCTCAAACCTCACCGTCATCCAAATGCACTATTTTTTTTTATTAATCTTTATAAAAAGGACCTCAGCAATGTAAACAGAAGCTTATCTCTCAAGGCTAGCCTCATGGACTATTAATAGATTGAGCACCATTCATTCAGAACTTGATGCCGTGCAGACACAGATCTGTTTATTTCATAACTGGACACCAGAAAAGCCCAGGTGTGCAGCCTGGGAGTCATTTTGGACTCACCGCTGTCCATGGAGGCGCAGGTCAATTCTGGGTCCAGGGCGGCTGTCTACCAGCTCCATCTGGTACACAGGATGAGACCCTCCCTGCCCGCAGACTGTCTGGCCAGAGTGGTGCATGCTCTGGTTATCTCCCACTTGGACTACAGCAATGCGCTCTACGTGGGGCTACCTTTGAAGGTGATCCGGAAACTACAACTAATCCAGAATGCGGCAGCTAGACTGGTAGACTGGGAGTGGCCGCCGAGACCATATAACACCGGTCCTGAAAGACCTCCATTGGCTCCCAGGACGTTTCCGAGCACAATGCACAGTGTTGGTGCTGACCTTGAAAGCCTGTATATTAATGTATGGGATGCGGGTGGCGCTGTGGTCTAAACCACTGAGCCTAGGACTTGCTGATCGGAAGGTCGGCGGTTCGAATCCCCGCAATGACGGGGTGAGCTCCCGTTGCTCGGTCCCAGCTCCTGCCCACCTAGCAGTTCGAAAGCACATCAAAGTGCAAGTAGATAAATAGGTACCTATCTGGTGGGAAGGTAAACGGCATTTCTGGTTCGCCAGAAGCGGCTTAGTCATGCTGGCCACATGACCCGGAAGCTGTCTGCGGACAAACGCCGGCTCCCTCGGCCTATAGAGCGAGATGAGCACTGCAACCCCAGAGTCGTCCGCGACTGGACCTAATGGTCAGGGGTCCCTTTACCTTTTTATATTAATGTATGGGTTGTTGTTGTTTTCTTTTCTTTTCTTTTCTTTTTGATTCTCACTCACTTTTCTCTCTCTTTTTTCTTTTTTTTTAATTAAAATGTTCTTGGTTTACAAAGTGTGTGTAATGTCTCTCGTATTTTTCCATAAAACATTTTTACAGATCAATTTTAGTTGTTGAGACATTAGGGAGAGAGGGGGGGGGGAAGGAAGTGGGTGGGGTGGGGAAGATGATGTTTCTATTTTCCTTAATATATGTAGGATTTGGTATCGGCGTCGCTTGTGTTGGTTCTCTGTCGGTTGCTTGTGTTTCTTTGGCGGTGAGAGGTTGCGATTGGCGTAGGGTTTGATTGTTCATTTGTGGGTGGCTGTGGTGGTCTTTGGTTTCCTGTGTGAGTGGGGTGGGTGGGTGTTTTGGATCAGGTTAGCCCTCACTCACTTTATCTCTTTCTTTTCCTGTCTCACTCTTAGCTTTTTATACATGAAATTCATACATACATGGATTTGTATGGGTTTGGGGGAACTTTTTCAGCTACATCGCTGTGAGCCAGACTAGCTTTTAAAGGCGCAGGGGGAGCGCACCTACCGTATATACTTGAGTATAAGCCTAGTTTTTCAGCACATTTTTTGTGCTGAAAAAGCTGCCCTCGGCTTATACTTGAGTGAGGCGGGCGGTGGGGGGTGGCAAGAAAGAAGCCCTTTCTCTCCGCTCGTGCCGCCACCCGCTCACCCCAGTCAACCATTCCTTAAGAAGCGTACAAGAAAGGCGGATCTTTACTCTCCCCAGGCAGCTTGTTCCATTCCTGAACTGCTTGCATAAATGCAAACTTGGCAAAGGAGGAAGAGGAAGGAGCAGCCCAAAAGGCTGCTTTCAGGCTGCTCGTTCCTCCTCCTCCTCCACAGCGGCAAAGGTGAACCGGCTTATACTCGAGTCAATAAGATTTCCCAGGTTTTTGTAGGAAAATTAGGTGCCTCGGTTTATATTCGAGACGGCTTATACTCGGGTATATACGGTAGTTTTGCTTTCGGAAACTTTGCAACCAGGTGGAGATGGAGATGCCACGCCGGCCTTGTTCCCACCTGCCGCCGTCGTGCACACCCCTCTTGCGAGGCGGGATGTTTTAACTGGCTCATCCTTGCTCTTCTCCGCCCCACAGATAAGCTCTTCGGAAAGAGGCTGCTGCAGGCCGGGCGTTACATCATGTCCCACAAATCGTGGATGAAAACGGTGCCTACGGAAAACTGCGACGTGCTGATGACACTGCCAGGTGTGTTTTCGGTTCTTCGGTTCCAAACATAGGAGGCTGCCTGCCGCCAAGTCAGAACCCTGCTCCACCTAGCTCAGTTTTGCCTACACAGGCTGGCAGCAGCAGCCGCCCAGGGTTGCAGGCAGGGGATCGGGAGGCACTGTGGTCTAAACCACTGAGCCTCTTGGGCTTGCCGATCGGAAGGTCGGCGGTTCGAATCCCCGCAGTGACGGGGTGAGCTCCCGTTGCTCAGTCCCAGCTCCTGCCAACCTAGCAGTTCGAAAGCACACCGGCGCAAGTAGATAAATAGGTACCGCTGCGGCGGGAAGGTAAGCGGCGTTTCCGTGCGCTCTGGTTTCCGTCACGGTGTCCCGTTGCGCCAGAAGCGGTTCGGTCCTGCTGGCCACACGACCCGGAAAGCTGTCTGCGGACAAACGCCGGCTCCCTCGGCCCGAAAGCAGAGATGAGCGCCGCAACCCCAGAGTCGCCTTTGACTGGACTTAACCGTCCAGGGGTCCTTTACCTTTTACCTTTTACCCTACAGTCCTTCCTTCCCCCCCTCCCCCAGCGAACCCAGAGAATAGCAGGGACGGACAGCTAGGGACGGAGCCTCCATATCCAGGCACCGTCTACCCGCAAAGCCGCAAAGGAAAACGGGCAGGTGCAGAAGCTTCCAGATCCGTTCTGCGTGCTGAAAAAGGCGGCTTTGCCAAGGCCCTGGCGGGTGGTGGCTCCCCTGCCTCTCCCCCCCCCCCCCATTCCGGGCAGGGAAAGGAAGATTGCTGAATGTTGGTTTCAGGCTCGATCGCTTATAATCAGACACCAGGCTGGGCGAGAGGCCAGACCGTAATGTAGGATGGAGGAAAGGGGGGGGGGAGAGAGAGAAACGAACTTCTCTTCGTAAGCCTTCCGATGTGCCTTTGATCAGGAAGGTCCCCTGCAGGAACCTGGCAATTGCGTCACTCGTCCGATTTATTTTTAAAAAATTCGTTTCGTTTCATAACGTACGTAAAGCAGAGAGGGCGTAACGACACGTGAAAGTGCAAAAAGAGGAATACTAAACTACGAAGCTGGCACGTACCATATAATGCGTACCGTGGGAGCTTGTTACTTCTTTTTTTTTTTTAATAAGAATTTATTGGATTTTCAAAATCAAATTAAACAAAATACAAATACACACAATACACACACTACACAAGAACACACCGACAAAACAAAACAATTAATTAACAATCCTTCTCTTCTTTAAAATCCTAGACTTGGGACTTCCTCACGTCCTCTCTTATGCGTTCATTTCTAATCTTCTTTAGTAACTTTGTAACATTGTATTTCTTACATCTAATCTTAATCTTACAGTTGTAATCAACATATCTTAAATCATACAACTTGTTCTTATCAAATCAAACGTCAAATTCCAAATCTTAACTTCTTATATCCTTTCTTCACTTAACTTAGTAAAGTTGTTGCCATTGCTCCTTCTGATTCCAGCTTCAAAAATATAAAAATCAACACATTTTAACAAAAACCTAAGTATTTCTTCCATTCTCATAATCTGTTTCCCCCTCTGATGTCGGAGTACCGTGGTCAGCATTCGTAATATACCTCTTAATTCCCATCCCCATTAGCTTGTTACTTCAGCCCACGTGCAAGGAAAAAAACGTCCGTGTTATCGGATGATCAAGTCTGGTTGCAGATTTTCCAGGCTTGGGTTCTTAAAACGGCGTTTCCGCTGTTAATAATAATAATAATAATTACTTATATCCCCGCCCATCTGGCCGGGCCTCCCCAGCTACTCTGGGTGGCTTCCAACAGAATGTTAAAAACACAATAAAACATCAAACATTTGATAAAGCAATGCCAAGTCATATTAAAAGTACCGGTACCTGGAGCTTCTTGTTGTTGTTGTTGTTGAGTTGTTTAGTCACGTCCGACTCTTCGTGACGTCCAGATGGAAGTAAGTCAAACAGATGATGACCGGCATTGTCGCAGATCCTTTGCATCCCGGTCATCATCTGTTGGACTTACTTCCATCTGGACGTCGCTACAGGACTTTATACACAGGAACGGTTTTTCCCCTTGTGCCATTAAATTTTTATTTTTATTTTTTTATAAGAAATTTATTAAATTTTCCAATAAAACGAACAATACAAAATACAATGAAACAAACAACAACAACCACAAACAAAGAACTACAAAAAATACAAAAATTATAACTAACTTTATCATAATCATAACATAATAGTGGGACCTCCTCACGTCCTCTCTTCTGCGTTCATTACTAATCTTCTTTAGTAACTTTGTAACATTATAAAATCCTCTTTCTCACCTAATCTTATCATTATAAACCTTAATCAACATTTAACTATTATAATCCTAATAAGATCCATATAACATTATTCTAACTACTTCTTATATCCTACTTTCAACTAACTTCTAACAATACTGTAGCCTAAAATGTCCTTCTGATTTCAATTTCAAATGTCTATCTTTTCACGTCGTTTCAAATAATCTTTAAATTTCTTCCAATCCTCCTGCACCATTTCCTCCCCTGTTCTCGGAGTTTCGCGCTCAGTTTTGCGAGTTCCATATATTCAATCAACTTCATTTGCCAATCTTCCACTGTTGGTAGTTCTTCAGTTTTCCAGTTTTTAGCTATCAAAATCCTAGCAGCTGTAGTGGCAGACATAAAAAATGTTCTGTCTTTATTGGGGATTTCATAGTTGGTCATGCCCAGCAGAAAGGCCTCTGGTTTCTTAGTGAATGTGTTTTTCAACACCTTTTTAAGCTCATTATAAATCTTCTCCCAGAAGTCCTTTACCTTTGGGCACGTCCACCACATATGAAAGAAGGTACCTTCATGCCAGTAATTTTTTTAAACTCGTAGTTGTGTAGCGGAAGGGGAATCAGTTGAAAGATCCCTAACTGGTTGATCCGAGCGTTTAAAATTAACTAACCACCGCAGCCCTGGAGTGCCTGAAGTCCGTATCTGACTACAGCAGCTAAAAAAGCCAATGCAATTCTGGGCTGCATCAATAGGAGTATAGCATCTAGATCAAGGGAGGTAATAGTACCACTGTATTCCGCTCTGGTCAGACCTCACCTGGAATACTGTGTCCAGTTCTGGGCACCACAGTTCAAGAAGGATACGGACAAGCTGGAAGGTGTCCAGAAGAGGGCAACCGAAATGGTCCAAGGCCCGGAAACGATGCCTTATGAGGAACGGCTTAGGGAGCTGGGTATGTTTAGCCTGGAGAAGAGAAGGTTAAGGGGTGATCTGATAGCCATGTTCAAATATATAAAAGGATGTCATATAGAGGAGGGTGAAAGGTTATTTTCTGCTGCTCCAGAGAAGCGGACACGGGGCAATGGATTCAAACTACAAGAAAGGAGATTCCACCTAAACATTAGGAAGAACTTCCTGACAGTAAGAGCTGTTGGACAGTGGAATTTGCTGCCAAGGAGTGTGGTGGAGTGTCCTTCTTTGGAGGTCTTGAAGCGGACGTTTGGCAGCCATCTGTCAGGAATGCTTTGATGGTGTTTCCTGCTTGGCAGGGGGTTGGACTGGATGGCCCTTGGGGTCTCTTCCAACTCTAGGATTCTAGGATTCTACTCACTCTCTTTTTCCAAATGCCTCTCCAGACACGACCGACGACCACACGCTTCTGTGGCTGCTGAACCACATCCGGCTGGGTATCCCGGAGCTCATCATTCAGATACGGCACCACAAGCACACCCGGGTCTACGCCTTTTTCGTCACAGCGACTTACGAAAGGCAGGTCCCTTCTCCAGAGGGTGGCAGGTTTTGGGTGGGCGTGCGGTGGGCCGGCGGGGAGCGAGGAAGGGCTTCCTTCCTCTCCAAACAACCCTCCTTTTCCTGCCTTTTAAAACCATGTCAGAATTATAAAGAATTACAGTCGTACCTTGAGATCCCGAACGCCTCGCGAGTCGAACGGTTCTGCTCCCGAACGCTGCAAACCCAGAAGTGACTGTTCCGGTTTGCGAACGTTCTTTGGAACCCAAATGTCCGGCGCGGCCTCCGATCCAATCGGAAGCCGCACCTTGGTTTCCGAACGTTTGGGAAGTCGGGTGGACTTCTGGAACGGATTCTGTTTGACTTCCGAGGTACCGCTGTATAGGGCTTGGGGAGGAGGGCAGGGGAGCGCGTGGGAGCATGCGCCCATACGTGTGCGCACACACTATTTCCGGCACACTTCCAGAAGAAGAAGAAGAAGAGTTTGGATTTGATACCCCGCTTTATCACTACCTGAAGGAGTCTCAAAGCGGCTCACATTCTCCTTTCCCTTCCTCCCCCACAACAAACACTCTGTGAGGTGAGTGGGGCTGAGAGACTTCAGAGAAGTGTGACTAGCCCAAGGTCACCCAGCAGCTGCATGCGGAGGAGAGGAGATGCGAACCCGGTTCACCAGATTAGGAGTCTACCGCTCTTAACCACTACACCACACTGGCTCTCAGGTCGGAGGAGCACCGGAAATAGCTTGTGTGTATGCACACAGGCCTCCTCCAACCCAAAAGTGCACCGGAAATGACACTTGCACATGCGCACAAGCCGTGCTGGTAAGAGTGGGTGGCAGCAGCGGGCAGCAGGGGTCGCTGCAGGCTGGATTATTGAGTCCCTCTGGCCGTATCCGTCCCGCGGTCCGTAGTTTGGAGACCTCTGGGCTAGAACTTTTCCCACACCTACCTAGAGATGCTATCGGAGAAGCATGGGGCTTTTTGAATGGAAGGGAGAAGTGAAGGCAGCCTTCCCTCCTCTAAAAAACAATGAAAAAATGGTATTTTAAAAAATGTCCTGAGCAAATCCGTTGTCTGTTGCTTTAAGTGAAGATCAAAATTCAAAGCAAGTTCATTTCACTCAAGTCTGATCGGCAATGCAATATAGAAACTTATTTGCGCAGGTCTGTGTCTCGAAGTATATTATGTATAAATTGGTCATCGCTGTAGTTTAATGATGGGGTATCTTTGCATATTCCTCATGGTGTGAATAGAATATATCTTTTATCTCCTTTTATCGGCCGAAAGGACCAAGGATGGTCGCAAGGAACAACAAATAAATTTTGACTCAAGATTGTTGTCATAGCTAGCAGGGGCGAAACCCTGAAATTGGGTTAGAGAGTATGAAGTCGCCAACGGGCTGCATCATCTTCTCTTGGCAACTTCTGGTGGGGATGATGCACAGAAAATCCCCTTTGAAGGGGGAAGGAACTTCGACAGGAAATAAACGTTGCTATCGTGAAGTTAAGGGTGCATTTGGCACAGCTGGGGAATTAAAAAAAAAGGAAGGAACTATTGCTTTGCAGACCAAAATCTGCAATAGCTGATAGGTTTGTCTAGTGCAGTGTTTTTCAACCACTGTTCCGCGGCACACTAGTGTGCCGCGAGATGTTGCCTGGTGTGCCGCGGGAAAAATTGAAAAATTACTTTATATATAGTCAATATAGGCACAGAGTTAATTTTTTTAACATTTTCTAATGGTGGTGTGCCTCGTGATTTTTTTCATGAAACAAGTGTGCCTTTGCCCAAAAAAGGTTGAAAAACACTGGTCTAGTGGCCACTGGGCTTGGGCTTCAGAGCATGTGCAGACTTCCTGCCCTCTTAAGTCTCCTTTCTCCACCCCCCGTTCTTCTCGGCAGCTTGCTCCGGGGGGCTGATGAGATTGGCTTGCGGAAGCCGGTGAAAGCGGAGTTCGGAGGCGGGATGCGGAGCTTCTCCTGCGAGGAGGATTACATCTACGAGAACATCGAAAACGAACTTTATTTTTTCACTTCTCAGGTGGGTGCTGCCCCCGGGAATAGGCTGTGTGGGGTGTGATATATGGATGGCAGTCAAATTCAACATTCCTGGTTTTCCTAGAGTGGATATGCAAGGGGATGTTTGGTCCAGCCAGTCGGAACTTCCTGTTTCCTCCTGGGCTGGGACATACTTCCTCTTTCGTGTGACTAGAAGTGGGCATAACCTTACCTGTGCAGGTAACAGAACCACAAGACACACAGCCCTCCTCCCCTCTTTTTCCATCTTCCTTCTTCCTTCCTTCTTCTTTCCATCTTCCTTCATGTGAGCTTCAGTAACTGCCAATCTGCAGTCACTGGGATTAACCCCTCGATTTTGGGTAGATTCACATGTATATACTATGTAACTAAGTCTGCCTTCAGGGATCAATCTGTGAACTGAATGTGTGAGTAAACGTCTTTTATATACCTTTCTGTGTATAAGACGCCCCCCATGTATAAGATGCCCCCTATTTGGGGGGACTCCAAATTAAGAAAACACCCCTCAGACGAGCCCCAATTTTAAACCCAATTTTTTGGTAAAAAAAAAATCTGTAAAGTGAGAGTCATTCGCAACTAGACTTAACTGTCAGGGGTCCTTTACCTATTTTATTATTATTATTATTATTATTATTATTATTATTATTATTATTATTATTATCAGCACTTTTTCTGGGGGGTGGGTGCAGGGGTACGCATACCCCTAAGCATTTTGTGAATCTTTGTACTTTCATCCATTTGCTGTATTTATTTTTCCCAATCTGAACTATAAAATGTTGATTTTCTTGAGTCTAAATGAGAGTACCCCTAAACATATTCTTAGGGAAAAAAGCACTGATGATGATGATTTCATTTATACCCCACCCATCTGACTGGGTTGCCCCAGCCACTCTGGGCAGCTTCCAACATATATAAAAACATAATAAAACATTATTATTATTACTATTATTATTATTACTATTATTATTATTATTATTATTATTATTATTATTATTATTATTATTTAAAAACTTCCCTATATAGGGCTGCCTTCTGATGTCTTCTAAAGATTATATAGTTACTTGTCTCCTTGGCTTGAGGTTCGAATAACTCCATACCCTCCAAATAGGGTGGAGCTGTGGGTTAAACCACAGAGCCTAGGGCTTGCCGATCAGAAGGTCGGTGGTTCAAATCCCCGTGACGGGGTGAGCTCCCTTTGTTCGGTCCCAGCTCCTGCCAACCTAGCAGTTCAAAAGCATGCCAGTGCAAGTAGATAAATAGGTATCGCTCTGGCGGGAAGGTAAACAGCGTTTCCGTGCGCAGCTCTGGTTTGCCAGAAGCGGCTTATTCATGCTGGCCACATGACCCGGAAGCTGACTGTGGACAAACGCCGACTCCCTCGGCCTATAGAGCGAGATGAGCGCAGCAACCTCAGAGTCGGACATGACTGGATCTAACGGTCAGGGGTCCCTTTACCTTTAAGGAAAAATGGGACATTCCGGGATCAAATCAGAAACCAGGATGGCTTCTGTAAATCCAGGACTGTGCCTGGAAAATAGGGACACTCGCAGGGTCTGATGAAAAAGCAGGGACAATGGGGTGGCCTCCTCTCCTCCTGCTCTGCAGCCTGATAGAACATCTGCTGCTAGGAAGAGCCAAAGGCAGATGTTGTCTTAGCAGAGGCAATGGAGCAGCCCTGCTCACCTTCTCTGCTCTGTAGCCTGATGGAACATCTGCTGCTAGGAAGAGCCAAAGGCAGATGTTGTCTTAGCAGAGGCAATGGAGCAGCCCTGCTCACCTTCTCTGCTCTGCAGCCTGATGGAACATCTGCTGCTAGGAAGAGCCAAAAGCAGATGTTGTCTTAGCAGAGGCAGTGGAGCAGCCCTGCTTCCCTTCTCTGCTCTGCAGCCTGATGGAACATCTGCTGCTAGGAAGAACCAAAGGCAGGTGTTGTTTTAGCAGAGGCAGTGGAGCAGCCCTGCTTCCCTTTTCTGTTCTGCAGCCTCATGGAACATCTGCTGCTAGGAAGAGCCAACGGTAGGTGTTGTCTTAGCAGAGGCAATGGAGGAGCCCTGATTTTTTTCTGTGCTCTGCAGCCTGATGGAACGGCTGCCGCCCGCTTAGTAATGTTTCTTAAAACAGCGGTAGGTGCCAAGACCCAGTTCTGGCTCGAAGGGTGTGGGGCTGGTGACCCCGGGTGGTCCAGTCACTGCTTCCCCCTCTCCCCTCTTTCAGGAACGTCAGAGTGTCATCAGGTATTGGCTGGAGAACCTGCGAGCCAAACAGGGCGAGGCTCTGCACAACATCCACTTCCTGGAAGGCCAGCCGATCGGTGAGTGGGGATTTGGGCCAGAAGGCGGGGCATGTCGAGTGGTGAGTGTCTTCCTGAAGAGCTGAACTGAAATTTGTGCTGGGTCTTCTGAATTTTGGATAGTTTCACCTGTAAAACTTGGCCATTGTCGTTCTTCTGCCACATCCTTCTAAGAGACTAATTCACCCATTTGGCAGAAACTTGCTGGGGAGGGGGGGGGAACCACTTCTGGGGATGGGGTTTGGCCTGCCCACCCACCCCAAAAGCTCATTCCACTCTTGGGGTCCGACAGGGCAAAGTAGGTCTGTTCTCAAAGTCAAATGACATGGCCTGCTATGGCATTGCAAAGGATTAGGGCTCAGGTAGCTGCTGTTGCCGTATCCAGGGTCGAAGGAGGTTTCTGCGTCACCCCTGCCCCCCTCACCTCCTGCGCCTCCCCTTTTCTTTTCTCCGCAGTTCCCGAGTTGGCTGCCCGGGGCATTCTCCAGCAGGTCTTCCCCATCCACGAGCAACGGATCCTCAACCGGCTGATGAAATCGTGGGTACAAGCCATTTGCGAACCGCAACCTTTGGGTACGAAATTCCGTCCTCCCCTGTCCCCCCTCCTGTTCCGAGAACACTTGGGGGGCCCCGCAGGTTCCCCTCCCCGCCCCGATCTAAAGAGAGACGCTTCCCCCCCACCCCTCTCTCAGGAGGCAATGCCTTTCCCCAAATAGAAGGATTCCTTCATCTCGCACTACAACTCCCATCAGCCCTGGCAACTAGTCGTGGGGGCTGATGGGAGTTGGAGTCCAAAGATTTCCCCCCACCCCTGATCTAAGGAGAAATGGCATTCCCTCCTGGAAGTGGCAGCGTGCCTCTTCCAAATACAGTCATACCCCGGGTTGCGGACGTTCGAGTTAAAAACGCCCGTAACCTGGAAGCGTTTCCGGAGCATGCGCGACCCCCAGATGCGCAGAACGCTTTTGCGCACTTCGCACATGTGCAGAAGCGCTTGAATCACGCTACTTCCGGGTTTTTTCTTGGGGGGGGGGGCGTGTTGGTGTTAAGCACGCCCTGGGAAGGGGGGAAGAAGGCATACCAGGGGCAGAGTTTCTTTATAATGGCCAGATTTTTCTGTTGCTCCGAGTCCTTTAGGCGCCGTAAGCACGCCCATGTTACGTAGCGCGATCCGGAACGGATCGCTTGCGTAACGCGGGGTAACCACTGTGCACTTGTACCTTGGTTCTCAAACTTAATCAGGTAGGTAGGCGTGTTGGTCTGCCATAGTCAAAACAAAATAAAAAAATAAAAAAAATTCCTTCCAGTAGCACCTTAGAGCAGTGTTTTTCAACCACTGTTCCGCGGCACACTAGTGTGCCGCGAGATGTTGCCTGGTGTGCCGTGGGAAAAATTGAAAAATTCAAGAGAATTACTTTATATATAGTCAATATAGGCACAGAGTTAAATTTTTTAACATTTTCTAATGGTGGTGTGCCTCGTGATTTTTTTCATGAAACAAGTGTGCCTTTGCCCAAAAAAGGTTGAAAAACACTGCCTTAGAGACTGTAAATGGAAAATCCCAGGTGTGGAACGGCCCAGGCACCTGGCCCTTAGGGATAAGCCCACTGGTTTCTGCGGAGTTAAATAAAAGAAGTCCAGCCACTGGAGCAAGGACAAGACAGGGTTTATTATTGCGCCATAGGTTACAGTAAAACTGCACACCGAGAGCAGCGTTACAAGAACTTTTAAAAACTCCTATCATATCCCTGAATACGGTTTGGAAACATCATCACTACATCATCACTACATCATGAAAGGGAAGGGTTACACATGATTAACATATAGGAAAAACAAGATTAGCATATGGGGGAAACAGAGCAATATCAGGGAGATAGCCCTGGGCCAATGTGAATGGGTGTTAAGTATTGGCAAGGATACCTTGAGCACTTATCTGGGAGAGAACAATGGGATTCCGGTTGAGGGATATTAGCCCGGTGGCTTCCTGAAGCACCCAGAGATTACCTGCTGAGGCATTTCCCTGTGCACGTGGTCTCTCCCCTACTGGATCATGGCTGAGAGATGGGTCCCCTTAAGGGCATCACTCCACACCCCAAATGAGTTTGCTCGGGAGGAAACTTTGCTTAGGTGACCCCCCCCCCCATAATTTCCGTAACAAGACCAACTAAGTTTGTTTTTGGTATGAGCTTCCGTGTGCATGCACACTTCTTCAGATACCTCCAGATACTTCTTCAGGGAGTTGGACGTCCCTGTTCTAAAGGAAAGATTGGGGTGCTGAATTGACTTCGGTCCAGCCTCGTTCTTCTTTCCTTCCCCCTTGCCACCCCCAGATGATATCTGTGACTACTTTGGCGTGAAGATCGCCATGTATTTTGCCTGGCTGGGCTTCTACACGTCGGCCATGGTCTACCCTGCCGTCTTCGGCTCCCTCCTCTACACCTTCACGGAGAACGATCAGGTGAGGACGTGTTACCTGTAGAACAGGGGAGGGGGAGAGAGAGTAAAATACCGTATTTTTCGCTCCATAAGACGCACTTTTTTCCTCCTAAAAAGTAAGGGGAAATATCTGTGCGTCTTATGGAGTGAATGGTGGTCCCTTGAGCTGAATTGCCCAGGGGCCAAAAGAGGACCATGCTTTTTCTTTTACAAAGAGAAAAGGGGGTGTTGAAAGGACCCCGCTGAGCAGCTGATCAGCAAGAGATCGGGAGAGAGATAAGAGTCCCGGCTCCCTTTCAGCCCCGCCCTCCGTTGTTGAATGTGCTGCAGAGGGAGGTTGTTTGTTTCCCCAGCGACATGGGACTGGCTGATTAGATTATCTGTCTGGAAACTGTAGAAAAGGCTCCCTTTCCTTTAGAAGCTGCAGAAATGTGAGTTGAACCCCATAAAATGGGGCTTTCCCTCTTTGCTTTTCCCCCTTTGCAAAAGGAACTTTGCTTTTCCCCTTTGCAAAAAAAGCGGCAAAACTTTTAGCTGGTTCTCAAAAAAACCAGGGCTTTTCCCTTTCCAAAAAAAAAGCTGCAAAACTTTGAGCTGATCCTCAAAAAAACAGGGTTTTTCCCTTTGCAAAAAAGTTGCTAAACTTTTAGCTGATCCTAAAAAAAAACTAAAAAAAAACCCCAGGGCTTTTAGAGGAGGAAAACCATAAAAAAAAATCTGGGTATCCTCCTCTAAAAACGAGGTGCGCCCTATGGTCCGGTGCGCCCTATGGCGCAAAAAATACGGTAACAGGGTGGGCAGGATTCAGGCCCAGGGCCGGATTTCAGTTTGATGAGGCCCTAAGCTACTGAAGGTAATGGGGCCCTTTCTATTTCCAGCTGTCCTTTGTCGACAACAAATTGTTACTGGTTTTTTGTGTTGAATATATGCTACGTGGTCATTTATGGACCTAAAAGGTATCTCAAGCCATTTGCACACGCAGAATGTAGGCACCCTATATATAGAAAGGAGCAAACCGGTGATATTTGAGGGAGCAGGCTAGCAGGCGGGGCCCATGACTTACATCACAGGAGCCGACACAACACAAAAACACTGTTGCTGTATGTAGGTTTCACTTTATTTGTTTTTAATCTTATATTTTGGAAATGTACATCCAGGTGTTTTTTTTTCCTTTAATTTTTTTTGGGGCCCCCCCCAAGAGAGTGGGGCCCTAAGATGTAGTTTGTTTAGCTTATACCCGGGGTGGGGGCAGGACTCAGGCCACTGGGAGCCGCTGAAACGCTCGGCGGAACTGGGAGTTCAGGTCTCCGCCCCAGGCAGGTTGCAATGAGCCTACCTGCTCCCCAAGTTCTTCGGCCTGTTGAGATTGGGGGGGGGACGGGACAGGACATTCTGGCTCGCCCTCTGGGAGCTCGGCAAGGGACGGCGAAACACCAGATCCATGCCACGCCGACTTTATTCCATGTTATTCCCCCACCAGACCAGCCGGGACGTCTGCTGTGTTATCTTCGCCATCTTCAACGTGATCTGGTCCACCCTGTTCCTGGAGGAGTGGAAGCGGCGGGGGGCCGAGTTTGCCTACAAGTGGGGCACCCTGGACACGCCGGCGGAGTCCATCGAGGAGCCGCGGCCGCAGTTCCGGGTCAGTGGCGGCGGTGCCGCTGGATCCAGCCCTGGGAACTGGGGCAGGGGAGAAAACGTTGTGGGGAGGCCCAGACCACCCTCTCCCTCCCTTAAGAGAGAGGGTGTGGCCTAAGGAGTCCGCCGAGGGCCAGATGGAAAGGCTCTGGGGGGCCGCATTCACCCCTCTGCTCCTGAGGTTCCTAAGGAGACCCTCCCGTGCCAGATAGAAAGGATTCGGGGGCCACAATCACCCCTCTGCTCCTGAGTCTTCTAAGGGAGCCCTCCAGGGCCAGATAGAAAGGCTCTGGGGGCCGCATTCACACCTCTGTTCCTGAGGTTCCTAAGGAGACTTCCCAGGGCCAGATAGAAAGGCTCTGGGGGCCGTATTCACACCTCTGTTCCTGAGGTTCCTAAGGAGACCCCCCCAGGGCCAGATAGAAAGGCTTCAGGGGCCGCAATCACCCCTCTGCTCCTGGGGTTCCTAAGGAGACCCTCAAGGGCCAGATAGAAAGGCTCTGGGGGCCGTATTCACACCTCTGTTCCTGAGGTTCCTAAGGAGACCTCCCAGGGCCAGATAGAAAGGCTTTGGGGGCCGCAATCACCCCTCTGCTCCTGAGTCTGCTAAGGAAACCCTCCAGGGCCAGATCGAAAGGCTCTGGGGGCCGCATTCACCCCTCTGCTCCTGAAGTTCCCAAGGAGACCCTCCAGGGCCAGATGGAAAGGCTCTGGGGGCCGCATTCACCCCTCTGCTCCTGAGTCTGCTAAGGAAACCCTCCAGGGCCAGATCGAAAGGCTCTGGGGGCCGCATTCACCCCTCTGCTCCTGAGGTTCCCAAGGAGACCCTCCAGGGCCAGATAGAAAGGCTTCGGGGGCCGCATTCACCCCTCTGCTCCTGAGGTTCCCAAGGAGACCCTCCAGGGCCAGATAGAAAGGCTTCGGGGGCCGCATTCACCCCTCTGCTCCTGAGGTTCCCAAGGAGACCCTCCAGGGCCAGATAGAAAGGCTTTGGGGGCCGCATTCACCCCTCTGCTCCTGAGGTTCCCAAGGAGACCCTCCAGGGCCAGATAGAAATGCTCTGGGGGCCCCATCCATCCCCCAGGGGCCTGAGCTCGCCCTGCTGCAAATGGGCCCACAACCTTCCCTAGCTCCGGGCAGGCAGCTCTCTGCGGCCGCCGCCTTGCTGACCCCTCTCCCCGCCTGCAGGGGGTGAAGCGCGTGAGCCCCGTCACCAACTCGGAGGAGTTCTACTACCCGCCTTGGAAGCGGCTGCTCTTCCAGTGCCTGGTGAGCCTGCCGGTCTGCCTCTTCTGCCTCTCTTTCGTCTTCCTCGCCATGCTGGGCTGTTTCGAGCTACAGGTGAGGGGGAAGGCCGGGCGTTTTCGGGGTGGAGGAAGTTTCCGCAGGAGGAAGTTGCTATGTAGGGAGTGGCCCAAGAGACAGGTCAAGGGGTCATCGTCATTATTAACTAAACAAGAAGTACCTGAATCCGTTTCGGTTTCTCTGGACAAATCTCTCAGCTTATTTATTTGCCCTCTGGATACAAACTTAACTTGTTCCGGGGGTTCACATGTACCCCAAAAAGTCCGCTTCTACCCATGCACGCACGGTGAAACCTGGAAGTATACACTTCCGGGTTTGCTGCGTTCAAAACCCGAAAGTTGCGTTACCTGGAGGTTAAATTTTTTTGCAAGCAATTTCCCCCAATTTAAGGTTACCAGGCCCTCAAGGGCCAGATACATTAGAAGACTCCTGCTTCTTGGGAGAAAAGCAATGACAAACCTAGACAGCATCTTAAAAAGCAGAGACACCACCTTGCCGACAAAGGTCCGTATAGTTAAAGCTATGGTTTTCCCAGTAGTGATGTATGGAAGTGAGAGCTGGACCATCAAGAAGGCTGATCGCCGAAGAATAGATGCTTTTGAATTATGGTGCTGGAGGAGACTCTTGAGAGTCCCAATGGACTGCAAGAAGATCAAACCTTTCCATTCTAAAGGAAATCAGCCCTGAGTTCTCACTGGAAGGACAGATCCTGAAGTTGAGGCTCCAGGACTTTGGCCACCTCATGAGAAGAGAAGACTCCCTGGAAAAGACCCTGAAGTTGGGAAAGATGGAGGGCGCAAGGAGAAGGGGACAACAGAGGATGAGATGGTTGGACAGTGTTCTCGAAGCTACCAACATGAGTCTGACCAAACTGCGGGAGGCAGTGGAAGATAGGAGTGCCTGGCGTGCTCTGGTCCATGGGGTCAGGAAGAGTCGGACACGACTGAACCACTAAACAACAAGGTTACCAGACATCCCCGTTTCCCGGGAACAATCACTGGATTTACAAGCCAATTCCCTGACAAAATCCATCTATTTAGTAGGAAGTTGAAAAGTGTCCCCGGATTCATTGAAAAAAAATAATCTGGTAACCTTACCCTAATATCAATGCAATTTTCCGACATCGTTTTCACGAATATGTGGGTTTGTGTGCCTGTGGAACCTCCAGCTATTTTTTTTAGTTTTAATTGAAACCAGCCCCTTATTCAAAACCAGGAGGGCTGGAAGCACGCATCGCAATAAAAGAAAGAACCATAGCTCAGCGGTGGAGCAGCTGCTTGGCATGCAGAATGCCTCAGGTTGAGTTCCTGACTTTTCCAGGTAGGGCTAGGAGGGACCCCTGCCTCTGAAATGATGGACAGCCGTTGCTGCCGGTCAGTGTGAGCAGCATTGAGCTAGACGGCACACGCTCTGCGAATCTCTTCCCCACCATCAGCCTGAGTTCCTGCACAAAAAGAGCTTGTCTTCCTGGTTTTGATTGGCATCTCCGAGCAGCGATTTTTTGGGAGGGGGGGACCCTCCTCATTGCCCTCCCTGCGCAAACCAGCGCTTTCTCTCTTCCCTCGCCAGGAATTTGTGCTGAGCATTAAGGAGCTGCCGCGCATCGTGCGTTTCCTGCCAAAAATCGTGCTGGCCGTCATCGTCACCGCCTGCGACGAAGTCTACAAGAAGATTGCCTACTGGCTGAACGACATGGGTGAATTCTTTGTGGGATCTGCCTGAGTTCTTCTTCCTTCCTTCCTTCCTTCCTTCCTTCCTTCCTTCCTTCCTTCCTTATTCCTTCCATCCTTATTCCTTCCTTCCTTCTTTCTTTCTTTCCCTCCCTCCCTCATCTTACTTTTTTCCCTTCCTTCCTTCCTTCCTTCTCTCCCTCCCTTATTCCTTCCTTCCTTCCTTCTCTCCCTCTCACCCTTCCTTCCTTCCTTCCTTCCTTCTCTCTCTCACCCTTCCTTCCTTCCTTCCTTCCTTCCTTCCTTCCTTCCTTCCTTCCTTCCCTCCCTCCCTCCCTCCCTCCCTCATCTTACTTTTCCTTCCTTCCTTCCTTCCTTCCTTCCTTCCTTCCTTCCTTCCTCCCCTCCCTCCCTCCCTCCCTCCCTCCCTCCTTCCTTCCATCCTTCCCTCCTTCTTTGAGATAGACATCCTAAACATGACATTTCAGGCTCAATGCTCAGATTTAGAGTGCAGAAATTTTTGACCAACTTTTATTTTATTTTATTTTTAAATGGTGCTGGGGTCCCAGGAAGCCTTTGCAGAGGGGAATCTTGCAGGGGAGCAAGATCACAGATCTGTAGCCTAGCTCCCCAGCTGCACCCCACGCCAGTTCCCCTGAAGACTGCCGTGCTTTCTTCCCATGGTTCCCTGACACCCTCTCTCCTCTCCTTGCAGAGAGCCAGTGTGGTGTAGTGGTTAAGAGCGGTAGACTTGTAATCTGGTGAACCGGGTTCGATTCCCCGCTCTTCCACATGCAGTTGCTGGGTGACCTTGGGCTAGTCACACTTCTCTGAAGTCTCTCAGCCCCACTCACCTCACATAATGTTTGTTGTGCGGGGAGGAAGGGAAAAGGAGAATGTGAGCCGCTTTGAGACTCCTTCGGGTAGTGATAAAGCGGGATATCAAATCCAAACTCCTCTCCTTGCAGAAAATTACCGCTTGCAGAGTGCCTACGAGAAACACCTCATCATCAAAATGGTCTTGGTGAGTTTGGGTTCCCCAGGTGCAACTGTTGGGCTGCCACATGTTTGTGGGAACGGTGGAGGGAGCCCCTGATCTGCATGCAGAAAGTATCAGCTTCAGTCCCCAGAGACCCCCCCTGGGAACCTGGAGAGCTGCTGCTGCCAGCACAGTGTTGGCAATACTGGCCTCGGTGGACCTGACGGTCCAGCTCCGGTGCGTCAAACTAGTGGGTTTGACGGTTTGTCGAGACAGGAACAGGAGCCTTGGAACCGGCTGGCTTCCCTGCGGGTGGGGGGGGCAGCTAGAAGTGGGCTGCGTTGTCCTACTTCACCTGTTGGACAACAGGTGGGGGAGAGAGCGGGGGAGAAAGAGCCTCGGTCCAGTATATCTGAAGGAGCGTCTCCACCCCCATCGTCCAGCCCGGACACAGAGCTCCAGCTCCGAGGGTCTTCTGTTGGTTCCCTCCCTGCGAGAAGCGAGGTTACAGTGAACCAGGCACAGGGCCTTCTCGGTGGTGGCGCCCACCCTGTGGAGCGAAAATGTCAAGGAAATAAACAGCTGTCTGACTTTTAGAAGACATCTGAAGGTAGCCCCGCTGAGGGAAGTTTGCAGAATCTATAATTACGCCTGTCAGGGCACAACAGGAGCGTCTCTCAGAGACTCCTCTCTAGCAAGTTTACAGGAAATGTGTCTATCTAGGAAAAACGTGAATGGTTGTTTTCGGCTGCCTGTTAAACACCCCACACTTACCGTAGCCCTCCAAGTTTGGAGGCAGGTTAACCGGGCACAGGCCCCAGGAGCTTGGGAAGTGCAGCGGTGTGTGTGTGTGTGTGTGTATGTATATATATATATATATATATAACATTTCCCCTCTCTCCTTTTCTCTCTTTGTCTCCAGTTTCAGTTTGTAAATTCATACCTAAGTCTTTTCTACATCGGATTCTACCTCAAAGACATGGACCGCCTCAAGGAGGTACGGGATTCGCGGGATATAAATAATAAAATTATTATTATTATTATTATTATTATTATTAGTATTAGTATTATGATGTCACACTGCCAGAAGCTGTGAGGGCCGGGGAAGGGGGTGGGAACCCCCACCCCACCCCCATTTCAGTTTCTCTGGCTTTCCTCACTTCGTTCCTCCTGGGTTCCATTTGCCACCTTCCCATTTCCGTCTGTGAATTTTAAGTTTTTGAAAAAGTCGTCACGAAAGCTAACCCTAATACTCACGTCCACATGTCCTGCAATCTGGCCCAAGCACTCGCAAGCCCGTTTGCCTAACAGAGCAGATTTGTGTGTGTGATTTGCACTGATATATACGTTTTTAATGAACACTCCCTCCCTGACTCCCCCCCCCCTTGTTGGAGAACTGAATTGCAAAATTCGGAGAAGTGCCAATTTCAAACTATCGCGGCATTTCGGTCCTTGTTTCGAGAAGAGGGAAACCCAGGTGGGTTGTGCAAATGGAACCAAATTTCTTCCGATCCCCTTAAAGGTAAAGGTACCCCTGTCTGTTAGATCCAGTCGCAGACAACTCTGGGGTTGCGGCTCTCATCTCGCTTTATTGGCCGAGGGAGCTGGCGTACAGCTTCCGGCTCATGTGGCCAGCAGGACTAAGCCGCTTCTGGCGAACCAGAGCCGCGCACGGAAACGCCGTTTACCCTCCCGCCAGAGTGGTACCCATTTATCTACTTGCACTTTGACGTGCTTTCAAACTGCTAGGTTGGCAGGAGCAGGGACCGAGCAGCGGGAGCTCACCCCGTCATTGCGGGGATTCGAACCGCCGACCTTCCGATCGGCAAGCCCTAGGCTCTGTGGTTTAGACCACAGCGCCACCTGCGTCCATTCCCTTAGCATCCGTCAACTCCTGGTTTTATCGCTGCTCCTCCGCCATGAGCGTTCCAGCTTTGTGCTCACTCCCCGGTGGATGCCAGCTTCGCAGAGCCAATGATGACACCAGAAACCCACTTTGGGGAGGTTGAAGAAAATGCACAGAGGGGGACATTATCGAAGGGCTACTAGCCACTATAGAGATGTCCTCCAACCACTGCTGGAGACAGTAAATGCCTCCGTTTCCCTGACATCAATTGCTTGAGGGGGAAATTGCTGCCATTGTCCTCAGGTCCCACTCGGGGGGGTTTCCCTTTGGGGGGGAGCATCTAGTTGACCGTGAGGACAAGAATCTGGCCTTAGATGGCTCCCCTTTGGCCTGATCTGGCTGCAGAACCCTTCTTGGTTTATTTCGGTTCCTGAACGGAGCCTCCACGGGCAGGGACAGTCTACCTTTGCCTGTGGGAATTGCCCCCTGGAACGTGAACCCGACGGGCGCCCATCAGCGTCTTAAAGAACCCAGCCGGCACATCCAACGTGGCAAGAGGGTTGCCTGCCACTTTGAACCCTTTGTCTTCCCATTTCATTTCATCATTTTTTTGGTTCGGTTATGATTTTGCATTTTCTCTCTCTCTCTCTCTCTCTGTCTTTCCCTCTGTCCGTCTGTCCGCCCTCCGCCTTCCTCAGCTCCTGCTCATCTTTTCCCTCTTCCAAAGCCTCGTGCGTCAGCTCAAAGACGCCCTCCTCCCCACCGTCATTCTCCAATTCCACCTCTGCCTCATCTCCTTTAAGGGCCTGCTGAGCTTCTGTTGGCAGCTGGCTGTCTCCAAAGTAGGAGCGCTGGGCGGGGGTCCAGGGCGGGGGGGAGCGGAAAAGGCAGAGGGATGGAGTGGGGAGCCTGGGAGGAAGACCTGATTTACGGGACGTACCTAGGGCCAAAGGGTTGACCGGTTCCATTCAAGACCCCGACAACGTCTGCCATGGGGGAGACATGGGCACCCGATCCCCTATCTAGGAGGCAGCTTAAAACTCGCTCCCACAGGAGGCAGCAATGCTCCCAAACCTGGATGGTTTGGAGGGAAAAAAACAAAATAAAAAATAAAAAAATTCCTTCCAGTAGCACCTTAGAGACCAACTAAGTTTGTTCTTGGTATGAGCATTCGTGTGCATCTGAAGAAGTGTGCATGCACACAAAAGCTCATACCAAGAAGAAGAAGAAGAAGAAGAGTTTGGATTTGATATCCCGCTTTTCACTACCCGAAGGAGTCTCAAAGCGGCTAACATTCTCCTTTCCCTTCCTCCCCCACAACAAACACTCTGTGAGATGAGTGGGGCTGAGAGACTTCAGAGAAGTGTGACTAGCCCAAGGTCACCCAGCAGCTGCATGTGGAGGAGTGGAGACGCGAACCCGGTTCCCCAGATTACGAGTCTACCGCTCTTAACCACTACACCACACTGGCTCTAACAAACTTAGTTGGTCTCTAAGGTGCTACTGGAAGGAATTTTTTTATTTTTTATTTTGTTTTGACAAGGGCAGACCAACACGGCTACCTACCTGGAACTGGGTTTGGAGGGAGTAAAGGTAAAGGGACCCCTGACCATTAGGTCCAGTCGCGGACGACTCTGGGGTTGCGGCGCTCATCTCGCTTTATTGGCCGAGGGAGCCGGCGTACAGCTTCCGGGTCATGTGGCCAGCATGACTAAGCCGCTTCTGGCAAACCAGAGCAGCACACGGAAACGCCGTTTACCTTCCCGCCGGAGCGGTACCTATTTATCTACTTGCACTTTGACGTGCTTTCGAACGGCTAGGTTGGCAGGAGCTGGGACCGAGCAACAGGAGCTCACCCCATCATTGCGGGGATTCGAACCGCCAACCTTCCGATCGGCAAGACCTAGGCTCTGTGTTTTAACCCACAGCGCCACCCGCGTCCCTCTCTTGGAGGGAGTAAATATCTCCAAATAGTTGCATGGTATCACAAGCGAGGAGAGAGAGGGCGTTGTTGTGTTCCCTTCTTGCTTTTAGGGTTCCCATTGGGAGGGTGGGGTTGGTTCATCTGGTTGGACTTACGTGGGCCCGACTCATCTGCCTCGGGGCTCTTCTTACGATTCCTAAACAGAGCCTCCATGGACAGAGCCAGTCTACCTTAGAACCACAGTGGGAGACGGATGTAGCGCTCACATCCTGGCTGGCCAGGAGGCTGGACTTATAGGGCCCCCCTTGGCCCAACTCAGCTGCCTCGGGGCTCTTCTTGCGATTCCTAAACAGAGCCTCCATGGACAGAGCCAGTCTACCTTAGAACCATAGTGGGAGACGGATGTAGCGCTCACATCCTGGCTGTACAGGAGGCTGGACTTATTGGTCCCCTTTGGCCCAACTCAGCTGCCTCGGGGCTCTCCTTACGATTCCTAAATAGAGCCTCCCTGGACAGCGCCAGTCTACCTTAGAACAACAGTGCGAGAAGGGCTGTAGCTCTCTAGCGACTTCCCTTTTTGGGGGGGGCATCTGCTTGGCCGCTTCTGAGGACAGGAGTCTGGGCTCAGTGGGCCTCCTTGGACCTGGCCCAGCTCCCGCTGCAGGGCTCCTCTTGAGAAAGAATCGTAGAGTTGGAAATGACCCCCCCCCCGATGGTCATTGAATCCAACCCCCTGCAGTGTAGGAATCTCAGCTCAAGCATCCGGGCCAGGTGGCCACCCAAGGAAGGACGTTCTCGAGGTTGTCCTTTCCCTGACCAGCCTCCTTCTTCTCACGTCCCTCCCACCAGATGCTGGCCACTCTGCTCATCACCCGCCAGTTCCTGCAGAACGTCAAGGAGGTCTCGCAGCCACACCTGTACAGCAAGTTCAAGCGCGGGGATCTGAGCGCCCAGAACCTCCGAGAGGCGGCCCAGACTCTCCTCCGCCTGCTGGCCCAAAAGTGCGTCCCGGCCAGGCCCCGCGGAACCCACCGCCGGGGCCCCCGGTACGGCGGGGACCCCCCGGCCGGCCACGGCCCGGAGGCGGCCGAGGGTCCGGAGGGGGCTCCCCACGGGGAGAAGAAATGCCTCAACGGTGGGTGCGGCGTCCCTGAGGAAGAGGACGAGGAGAGGAAAGACTCCGACTCGGAGGACGAGAGCATCATTGACTGCGGCCTGAAGCTGAAGAAGGTGAGCTTCATCGAGAAGGCCGACCGCAAGGCTGGTGACCTGAGTCTGGAGGAAGGGGCCAGCTTCCTGGAGGAAGGCAGCCCCACCATGGTGGAGAAAGGCATGGACCCGTCCTCCGTCTTCGAGCTGTGCGAGGATGACGACGAGAGTGACGGGGCCTCCGGGAGCCCCCTACGGGGACCCCCGGAAGCCAAGGAGCCGGCGGTGACCATGAGGGCCCGCAGGCCACGGGGCGCCAGGAACCCCCCGGAAGAGGGCGAGGAAGACGAGGAGGGAGAGGAAGGGCGGAAGCCCAGCAGGAGCTCCTGGATCGATCCGCCGGAGGAGGTCTTCGCCGCCCAGCTGGCCCAGGCCGAGGTGGAGAGTTGCATGAAGAAATATGAGGTGAGGGAGCTGGCATTCGGGGCAGCGCAAAAGAGGTGGAAAGGAAGGCACATCGGGGTGAAGGGGGGACAAGGAAGTGGCTGGGGACCTCAGGGATGAACGAGAGATAATAAGCAAAGGTAGTTAGGCATGGAGTATCCTCTCCTCCCCCAGTAGCCTCAGAAGGGGGCCGGTCCATTGTCCCTCAGACCTTGTGGGGGGCCGGACTATATTCTTTTTTGGGGGGGGTGAACAAATTCCTATGCCCCACAAATAACCCAGATACGCATTTTAAATAAAAGGACACATTCTGCTCATGTAAAAACACGCTGATTCCCGGACTGTCTGCGGGCCGGATTGAGAAGGCGATTGGGCTGGATCCGGCCCCCGGGCCTTTAGTTTGCCTACCCGTGGGCAAGAAGAACAAAGAGTTCGTATCTTATGGCTTTTTATTCAGTTGCAAGACAAAAGATGCCATGTCTCCACGCATAGGTGACGTTGAGTGCCTCCTCTTCCGTCTCCCACAACATCCTGGGAACCTACGGGAAGTTGCAGGAGTCACATCCCTTCGCATTCTCTGTTATTGAATGCGAAGGGACCGGCGAGCCCTCGGACTAGGAGCGTGTCCCCGATTCTCCAGGGAGGTCACTGCTGTCTGGTCCCTAACTCCCTCCTCCTCCTCCTCCTCCTCCACTATCTCATAACTAGGCAATTCCTCATTCAGCTGTACACATCCCTGTCTCCCTCTCCTCTTGAAACGGCTGGAGAGAGAGAGGACAAAACTTCCCTCCTCCTCCTCCTCCTCTTCTGAGAGGAGCCGGTCAGATTGAGGGCTCCTTTCCCATTCCTCCTGTTCAGTCCAGTCCCTGACATTTGTATACCTGAAGGAGTGTCTCCACCCCCATCGTTCTGCCCGGACACTGAGGTCCAGCTCCGAGGGCCTTCTGGTGGTTCCCTCCCTGCGAGAAGCAACGTTGCAGGGAACCAGGCAGAGGGCCTTCTCGGTGGTGGCGCCCGCCCTGCGAAACGCCCTCCCATCAGATGTCAAGGAGATAAACAACTATCTGACTTTTAGAAGACATCTGAAGGCAACCGTGTTTAGGGACGTTTTTAATATCTTATGTTTTATCGTTTTTTAAATTATTATCATTAATTCTGTTGGGAGCCGCCCAGAGTGGCTGGGGAAACCCAGCCAGATTGGGGGGTATAAATAAACAACAACAACAATAATAATTAATATTATTACAGTGGTACCCCGCGTTACGTGCACGGTCCGTTCCGGGTGGCGCCACGTAACCCGGGCGTACGTAACGTGAACGAACAAAAAAGTAAAAGTAAAAACCCGGAGGTTCACGGGTTTTTGCGCTTCTGCGCATGCGCAAAGTGCGCAGAACGCTTGTGCGCACCCGCGCATCACAGGAGCTCCATGGAGGACTTCCGGGTCGCGGAGGTGCGTAACTCGAATGTACACAAGGAATGGCTGTATTACATATCTAGCTGCGTCCTCCTCGGATGAGGCCAGCTGAAATGAAGGAGTAATCATCAATGTAATAACATTGTTGTTCTTCTCTCTTGCACACAAATCCCCTCCTTCCCTTTCTCTCTCTCTCTCTCTCTCTCTCTCTCTCTCTCTCTCTCTCTCTCTCTCTCTCACACACACACACACACCCTTTTCTCTTTCTCCCTCCCCCTGCCCCGTGCTCCCCCCACTCCCCTGCCCCAAGGACACTTTCCAAGACTACCAGGAGATGTTCATCCAGTTTGGATATGTGGTCCTCTTCTCGTCCGCCTTCCCCCTGGCCGCCACGTGCGCCCTGATCAACAACATCATCGAGATCCGGAGCGACGCCTTCAAACTCTGCACGGGCCTCCAACGCCCCTTTGGCCAGCGGGTGGAGAGCATCGGGGAGTGGCAGGTGAGGTAGATGGCCTCTAGACCTGGAGGCTCCATTTAGCTGCCGTAGCCATCCTTTAGGGCCTCACCTGACTCCCCGTGACTTCGCATTCACCTGTCGAACCCAAGGCTGCGTCCTGAGGCAGCAGTTTCTGTAAATTTATTATTCTTCCATGGGGCAAGTTGTTCTTTCCGTCTGTCCCAAATCTGTTACGACGGATGACCCTGAATTCCACTATTATTGGTGATCTCTCTCTCTCTTCCTCTGTCCACTTCCTCCACACTGGCCGTTGTTTTATAAAACTTTTTTTTCTCTGAAAGAGGTGAATTGCTTGGAATTCATGCTTTAACTTCACCCTGATACTGCTCATGGGCCTCGGCCACGTAGACCTGAAGGAGCGTCTCCACCCCCATCGTCCAGCCCAGACACGGAGGTCCAACTCCAAGAGCCTTCTAGCAGTTCCCTCCCTGCAAGAAGGGAGGTTACAGGGAACCAGGCAGAGGGCCTTCTCGGTGGTGGCGCCCTCCCTATGGAACGCCCTCCCATCAGATGTCAAGGAAATAAACAACTCTCTGACTTTTAGAAGACATCTGAAGGCTGCCCTGTTTAGGGAAGTTTTTAGTGTTTGACGTTTTATCGTGTTTTTAATATTCTGTTGGGTATTAACAAAGGTTATAACAAAAAAAGTTTTACAAAACAAAAATTATAATACAAAAAGTTTATACCACTCAATCATTCAAATTTACAGTTCCGTTCACTTCCCTTCTTTCTTATTATGTCTTCTCTATATCATACATCTATATTTCGCACATCAACTGCTTTTCCACCAATTTATTTTTCTTTTCTTTTCGGATTTCAATTGATTTTACAATCCCACTTTCCTTATTTCTTTACTATCCTCTTTCTGAAATATCTTACACGCCATGCGTTATATGTCATCATTTACATCTTGCACACCTTATCTAGATATTCCATAAACTTTCCCCATTCTTTTCTGAACGTTTCTTCCCCCTTTGTTAATATCCAGAGAAAAAAATCAATAAAAATTATTTACAAAAAATAATAATAATATTCTGTTGGGATCCGGCCAGAGTGGCTGGGGAGGCCCGGCCAGATGAGCGGGGTATAAGTTAAAACAATAAAAATAGAAATCCGAAACAAACAAAACAGTCCCTGACTTCAGGTTTATAACTCTTACACAAAGCCACGACACGAAAGGAAAACGGGTTGGGTGGGAGGAGGAAAGAAGCAATCTCAGCAGCAAGTTCTTAGCTACAAAGCTGTTCTGGTAATCAGCTGGGGCGCTGCCAAAAATTGCTAGTCTCTTTCAGGAAAATGTCCTTCTTTCCCCCCCCTGCAGAAGGTGATGGAAGCCATGGGTGTCCTAGCCATCGTGGTGAACTGCTACTTGATTGGTCAGTGTGGGCAACTGCAACGCCTCTTCCCCTGGCTCAGCCCGGAGGGGGCCATCATATCCGTGGTGGTGCTGGAGGTAACACCCTTTTCTGCCGTACACACAAATACCCAACTCTGTTCTCCTCCTTCGGACTGCGATCCCAAGCTGAAATACCCTAGTTCTGCAACAGGAAAGTCGCAGGTCCGTCCACTAAGATCTGCCTTTCTGCTTGGGCCCTGCTTGAGCAGAACGCCGAAGTTGTGGTTTCGTGCTAACCGCGGTTTGCTGAGCGAACCACGGATCGAGCAAAGAAACCAACGGTGTGCTCCTTGTGTGGCTCTTGCCTTTGCACCCCAGCTCAGCGAGCATCATGGGTGGTGCTGCCGAACAAATGACCATTCAGCGAGGCCGCCGGGTTCTGACACGGCAGCAAACCATGGTTTTAAAAAGCCATGGTTCGTAAGATTCCGGCAAACCACGGTTTCGCATGGGGAGGTGTTGGGAAGGCCAGACCATAGCAACAATGGCCTTGTCCTGTGCCAAGGGAGCTGGAAGCCTCAGCCCTTCTCACCCCACTGCTTTCTCCCCATAGCATTTTGCCCTCCTGCTCAAGTACGTCATCCAAGTGGCTATCCCGGACATCCCCGGCTGGGTCGCGGAGGAAATGGCAAAACTCGAGTACCAGCGGCGAGAGGCATTTAAGGTGAGTGTGGCCCAGACACACGCAGTTACTCAGGAATGAGCTCTGTTGACCCCGGCGATGGATTTGAACATGTTGCAGGCCTATTTTACAAGGTCGGCATAAGGGTAAATTCCGAATCCTGACAAGACAGAAGTACTGTTTTTGGGGGACAGGGGGTGGGCGGGTGTGGAGGACTCTCTGGTCCTGAATGGGGTAACTGTGCCCCTGAAGGACCGGGTGTGCAGCTTGGGAGTCATTTTGGACCCACAGCTGTCCATGGAGGCGCAGGTCAATTCTGCGTCCAGGGCAGCTGTCTAACAGCTCCATCAGAGACCCTACCTGCCTGTGGACTGTTTCGCCAGAGTGGTCCATGCTCTGGTTATCTCCTGCATGGACTACTGCAATGCAGTCTCCGTGGGGCTACCTTTTCAGGTGACCCCAAAATGGCAACTAATCCAGAATGCGGCACCTAGACTGGTGATTGGGAGCGGCCGCCGAGACCACATAACACCGGTCCTGAAAGACCTACATTGGCTCCCAGGACGTTTCCAAGCACAATTCCAAGTGTTGGTGCTGACATTTCAAGCCCTAAACGGCCTCAGCCCAGTATACCTGAAGGAGCGTCTCCACCCCCCATTGTCCAGCCCGGACACGGAGGTCCAGCTCCAAGGGCCTTGTGGCAGTTCCCTCACTGCGAGATGTGAGGTTACAGGGAACCAGGCAGAGGGCCTTCTCGGTGGTGGCACCCTCCCATCAGATGTCAAGGAAATAAACAACTATCTGACTTTTAGAAGACATCTGAAGGCAGCCCTGTTTAGGGAAGGTTTTAACGTTTGACATTTTATCATGATTTTAATATTCTGTTGGGAGACGCCCAGAGTGCCTGTTTTCGTTTGGACCCTATCTGTGAGGCTGAGAGGGGCGGTCTTGTCGTCTGGGCAGCCCAGGACCTCCAGACACATGGCCCAGGCTTGCACCCCGGGGAAAGGTCCAAATATCTCCAGGCATCAACATCTCTAGATGGTGGAGATGTCAGGCTCCATCTTGGCCCCCGGGCATCTTCACTTGGTCGCTAGTGGTCGAAAGCCGGGTGCAAAATGCGCCTGGCGCCTGGCTAATTTCAAACACTGCTGAGGAAGTTTGAGCGGGAGAGGAGAGAGAGAGAGAGAACGAAATAAGATATTAAATCAGAGTGAGTTAAGAGATAAAAAGAAGGAAATAAAAAAGCTTATAACTGTGCAAAAAACTTAGGTAAAAATAACAGATACAGCAATACTAATTGGGAGTCTTTTTATTTAACAACAAGAATGTTTTAAACTTTGGAAAATATGTTAATTTTTTCTTTTGTCCTGTTTGGTTTTGCTTTTTGTAATTTTTGTAAAAATAATAATAATTGTTCTTTCTTTTTTTTAATAGAAATTTATTGGTTTTTCAAACAAAATAACAAACATATAAAAACAATACATACATGCTACAGAAATATAAACACACACACACAAAAAAAAAACATAAAACACCAATTTCACTATCTTAATCTTATTTCAAATCCTATTCAAGGGACTTCCCCCGTTCTCTCTTCTGCGTTCAATTCTAATTTATTTTGTTCTTTCGGCTTTCTTTTTTCTTTATAGTCTGTCAACTTTATTGTTGTGTTTGTTAAATGTGTGAATTGTGTGAATGTTTTAAAAAAAATAAAAATTTTAAAGTTTTAAAAGAGAGAGAGAGAGAGAAGGAAACCAGAAACATGACTCTGTGGTGTTCCTTCCGCAGAAGCACGAGCGGCAGGCCCAGCACCACTTCCAGCAGCAGCAGCGGCGCAAGCGAGAGGAGGAGGAACGCCAACGCCACGCCGAATACCACGCCCGCAAGGAACGGGAGAGCGGGCGGGAGGAGGGCAAGTCGGACGGAGGAGGGGGCCCCGATGCCGGCCACGAGAAGAGCCAGCCCAAAGGGAAGGGCCCAGGGGGCTCGGGCCACGGCTCGGAGAAGCCCAAGAGGCCCAGCTCTCTACTGGCCACCAACAACGTCATGAAACTGAAGCAAATCATCCCTTTGCAGGGGAAGTTCCTGTCCGGGGGCACGGGGGGCGGGGGCGGCACGTCGGGGGCACGCTCTCCGCAGTCCCCCACCGGCACAGACAACAAACTGCCCGGCTTCCTCAGCTTCAAGTTCCTCAAATCCCCGGAGACCAAGCGGGAGGCCGGCACCGAAAAGGTCCAGTCGCCCACCAAGCCTTTCAACCCGAGCAAACTGTTCAACTTCAGCAAGTCGGAAGGGGGCAACGGGGCAGCCCCCCCTCTTCCGCAGCATCAGCTGCAGCAGCCACGGCCCGGGACCTCGGGGGACGAGAAACCCGCAGCTCAGAGATCGCACCTCAACGGGATGGTGGACGATGAGGCCGACGAGGATCCGGAGATCCGAACGGTGGTGGAGGACGAGGGTCCGGGCCACAAACTCTAACCGTCCCCCCACCTCCGGGCGAGGGCTGGGGGGGGGGGAGAGAGAGAGAGAGAGAGCAGGGCAGGAAAGAAAGGAGGAATTGGGTCGCTGGTCAGTTCTTCAAGCAGATTTGGGGAAGGCGAGGCCTTCGAGAGTGTCCACCCTTTGGCCGTGGGTGGTAGCAATTCGGGGAGGTGGAGAGATTGGATTTGGCAGCTTGCTGTGTTCGCGGCCTGAAAAGGAGAGGTGAAAGGTTGCCCCTTCCCCAAATATCTCGGGTGTTCCAGATGAGTCAAGTTTTGCGCCCGGTTTGGGCTGCAGCTGGCCGCTGACACTTTTGAGGCAACTCAAGCAGAAGAACCTCAAAATGGAGGGGGTGTCTGCAGTTTTTTGGGGTGCGGCCTTTGACCGGCGGCGCATGGCTTCCCTTGTTCCCTTCTGCCCTTATCAGAGCTGTTCCTGCAGTCTCTCTGAAGGGCTTCCCGGTGCATTTTGGAGTACTCCCTTCCACCACACCCCTCTGCGGGCGAAAAGCTGTGGGGTCTCAACCAACCCCCTCTTTTAGGCTAGGGAGGGGAGCCCACAAACAGTGAGTTTGAGGGGAATTCTATGGGGTAAACAGGGTCTATCTTGGCTCCCAAGAGTGCCAGGACAGGAATCCCCTCCTTCCAGGTAACCCACCCACCCCTTTGTGTTTCGAGGGGCTGTTGAGCCCTCAGTTCTTAAGTCTTGCAGCTACTCTACTTCCAGCCCAAAGCAGATTTGGACAGGGTGGGAAACCTCAGCTCAGATTTGCTCCTCAAATCCCTCCACTCAACATGAGGAATGATGGGTAACGTAAACACTCGGGTCTGCGTTTCCTTCCCTCACCTCCCTCTAACAGCAAAAAGTATATTTGGCAAATATTAATACTGCCTTAAAACGGAGAGATTGCTCTTAAGTAGCTCCCCTCAAAGGTTGCATGTGAAAATCTGGAAAGAGGCAGTCCTTTGCAGCAAAATCGTAGCGTTGCATTGGCCAAATTTTATTCCAATGATTTCCAAACAGGGTGTGTGCAAAACCAGCCATGTCGCTAGACCTCATCATAAACGCTTGCGGGCTCTTGAATTAGAGACGAATAATCTCCTATTTATGGGACGTGGGTGGCACTGTGGGTTAAACCACAGAGCCTCGGGCTTGCCGATCAGAAGGTCGGCGGTTCAAATCCTCGCAATGACGGGGTGAGCTCCCGTCGCTCGGTCCCTGCTCCTGCCAACCTTGCAGTTCGAAAGCACGTCAAAGTGCAGGTAGATAAATAGGTACCGCTCTGGCTGGAAGGTAAACGGCGTTTCCGTGCGCTGCTCTGGTTCGCCAGAAGCGGCTTAGTCATGCTTTCTGCGGACAAACGCCAGCTCCCTCGGCCTATAGAGCGAGATGAGCGCCGCAACCCCAGAGTCGTCCGCGACTGGACCTAACGGTCAGGGGTCCCTTTGCCTTTAATCTCCTATTTGCCTCTCACCTCTCCACACCGGTAAAATCTGCCCAGTAAAACAGGAAAAGCCCCCCCTCCCCTTTTCTGCTTGAAGAACAGAGGTGGAATTTGAAGTAAGCAGCAGACAACACACTGTTGTGAACCAACGTCCATGCATGGTCAACATATCTTGCACTAAACAAAATGAAAACAAGTTTTTTTTTTTCTTTTATTTTCCTGACGGTGCTCTTAAAGAAGCAGACTGTGGGGTGGGAGTGAGAAAGGATGGTTCTGGAAAATCCATGATTTTTTTATTTTTTATTTATAATTTTTAGTGGTAGGGAAAACAAAGGCTGAGGAGACATCGCCTCGCCTTTGCAATATGTGAAAGAGACCGGGGCGTTCTTCTTCTTCTTCTTCTTCTTTTTCTTCTTCTTCTTCTTCTTCTTCTTCTTCTTCTTCTTCTTCTTCTTCTTCTTCTTCTTCTTCTTCTTCTTCCTTCTTCTTTTTCTTCTTCTTCTTCTTCTTCCTTCTTCTTCTTCTTCTTCTTCTTCTTCTTCTTCTTCTTCTTCTTCTTCTTCTTCTTCTTTAAAAAAGACAAAATCCTTGCAATAAGGACTTCAGCGTGCAGTAGCTGTGCCAAGGATGGAATTTGACAAAAAAAACCCCGCCCCTTTTCTTAATTTGCTGTTTGAATAGGATAGAAGCAGGGAGAGTTTAGATCAGATTTTTTTTGGGGGGGAGGGAAATTCACAATTACCATATTTTTTCTTGTATAAGACGCCCCCTATTTTGGGGGGGACTCCAAATCAAGAAAACCACGCCCTCAGCACTACCAGTGTATGAGCCCCAATTTCGAACCTAATTTTTTGGTTAAAAAAAAGCCTAGCCTTATACACGGAAAAATACGGTAATTACAGGTATTCTGCCGTTTTTAATTTGGTGCAAGCTGGAAAATCGGTCTCCGTAGCTAGAGAGGTAGTCACAGATACAACTTTTAGCCATTCGGGGCAATGAGCAGGGCAGGGTCGGTGCCTGGCAAGGCTTTGTGTGGGGTTGGTTTCTGCACCCCTTCTTTCCCCACAGTCGCGATACCCTTTCACAGATGTCCTACGGAGGGGGAAACCCCAAGCCCTTTTGGCCCCACAGCAGCTGCTTAAAGAGTACACCGGTCTCTCTTGCGAGGCCCTGCTCCGATTGTTTGCAAAGCGCATCTTTACCGCCACACGCACCGATTCCCAGCTTCGCTCACCTTAAAAGGGACGGAGTTAGGGGCCACCTTTCTCCTCCGCTGTGGCCCCCCCCAAATGGATTACGCCGCAAGCCAAGAGACAGAATCTCAGGTCAGATCCGGAGGAAACAGCAACTTTTTCTCTCCCCCCCCCCCATTCGCTATCTTGACTTACGGAGAGGTTCGCTTTGCAGAAAGGAAGAAGGGAAAGGAATCGCCCCGCTCTCCAAAAACTCTAGCTGCATTTCCCATGACGTTGCTGGATTCGACACACACCATTGGCCAATAGTGCAATTCCCCCCGCCCGCCCCACCCTGCTAAAAAGCCATTGAAACCAGCCATGTGCTGCGAGGAACTTAAGGACACGATGGCCGCCTCCGTCGCCAACCCTCTGGAGTGGCGAGGCAGGGAAGAGCAGTACCCCACATGTCTACAACTGCGAGCTGCTCTCCGAAAACAGATCAGCCATGGCCAACGTTTCCTCCCGGCGAAAGAATAGACTGCATTTGCTTATATCGTTCTTCCACGGCGGATACGCTTATGTTAATATTATTATTTCTTTTGCAACGGGCTTTCCCCCCTTTCTTTTCAGTAACAGCAATAATAGCGGTGTTAGCAGGTGAGGATGGGTGCCTGCGACCCTTGCGGGTTTCTTGCCCGTTCTGCGTCAACGGGAGAAAAGGCTGGGAGGTTGACCCGGTCCTGGGGACGGGCGGGGTTCTTGACACCCCCTGCCAAGGCGGTGGGACGAGGGTCCAGCTGCAAGTCGAGGAAGGATCCATTCGCCAGGCGAACTGCAGGCACCTTAACCCCATCATTGTCCCCCCCACACACACCCAAGAGCAGGACACAATTTAGCCAAAGCGGGCGAGCTCTTAACCCATTGTAGAAAAAGCGAGCACTACAGGACGCATGTGGGGCTGTGGGTTAAACCACAGAGTCTAGGGCTTGCCGATCAGAAGGTTGGCGGTTCGAATCCCCGCAATGTCGGGGTGAGCTCCCGTTGCTTGGTCCCTGCTCCTGCCCACCTAGCAGTTCGAAAGCACGTCAAAGTGCAAGTAGATAAATAGGTACCGCTCTGGCGGGTTACGCAAAACCAGCCAGGTCACTAGTCCTCATCATAAACGCTTGTGGGCTCTTGAATTAGAGACGAATAATCTCCTATTTATGGGACACGGGTGGCGCTGTGCTCTAAACCACAGAGCCTAGGGCTTGCTGATCAGAAGGTCGGCGGTTCAAATCCCCGCGACAGGGTGAGCTCCCGTTGCTTGGTCCCTGATCCTGCCAACCTAGCAGTTCGAAAGCACGTCAAAGTGCAAGTAGATAAATAGGTACCGCTCTGGCGGGAAGGTAAACGGCGTTTCCGTGCGCTGCTCTGGTTCGCCAGAAGCGGCTTAGTCATGCTGGCCACATGACCCGGAAGCTGTACACCGGCTCCCTCGGCCAGTAAAGCGAGATGAGCGCCGCAACCCCAGAGTCGTCCGCGACTGGACCTAACGGTCAGGGGTCCCTTTACCTTCCTGCAAAGGCAACCCAAAAGTGCTTACAATAAAACAAGTAGTGGGTTTCTAATGCATGTGCACAGAATAAAAAAGAAAACTCAGTTGAGCCCAGCAAATCAATGAAACAGTGTGAGTTCACCAGCAGGAAGGGACACCTCATTTTGGCCATCTGCTCCTGAGAGATAAGACTGCGCCTGAATATGGAGGCTCTCCTTGCCTATCATGGCTCCGAAGAGGCCCCTATCCTCTGCGGAGTTTATTTGACAAATTGTCATCACCGCAATAATAATCTTCCTTTTTTATTTAAAAAAAGTCCTCTGTATAAGTGGCCACTGCAACTCCTTGTCCCACATCAAATTACTGTATTTTTCCATGTATAAGACTAGGTTTCCCCCTTAAAAATAATGTCAAAAATTAGGGGGCGTCTTATATACAGGGCCATCTCCCCCTATATTATTAAATCCGATTCCCCAAAATAGGGGGCGTCATATAGAAGGAAAAATACTGTATGTATCCCAGAACACCCTCTCTCTTGAATTTACTGCCCAACTGTTTTGGCTATGGGATTCCCAGCCTTGGTATTTATGGGACAAGGGGAAAAAAAGGTTTGTCTTACAATCACGGAATCGTAGGCTTGAAAGGGACCCAAGAACCATCTTTTACAGGTTATAGACGCTGTCTTCTCATTGCCTTTATCGTGGAAGGTGCTTCGACGGTGGCCCTATAATTCATCGACCTTCATGATGTCAGCCTACCAAAGCTTTGAACCCGGCAGGGGGGAATTTGGGAGAATGCCTCTCAGATGCAACAGGGATCCTTGAAAGTGACAGGGGAGGTTGCAGAGTTTGTAGACCTCCCTCCCCGCAACCCAGCAGCCCCCCACCCACCCATGGCAAAACCCACACACAGATCCCTGCGAGCATTTTATACAAGCACCTGTTTAAATGTCTTACTCTTCCAAGCAATGGAACTGTCCAGAAGGGGTTTGTGGTTGTCTTCGGAGGGGACAAGAAAAAGGGGAGTAGTAGTACTATTATTTATTAACTTGCTGCGTTTTAATTTATTTTTGGCGTCTCGGACAAAGGAAGGAAACAAAACAAAACAAAACAAAAGCGTGGGGGCGGGTTTTCGATTTCTTTTAAGTTATTTTTTTGTCATATTTTTGTAATATCAGCAGAAATGCAATAAAAAAAAGATATATTTCAACAAGAGGGGAGCAAGACCCCGAGGAGGAATTATTGCAACGCACCTCGCAAACGATCCCTTCTCCGTAGCCAGGAGATACCACAGGCTCCCTTCTCCCAAACTCTTGGATTCGAAAGCGGCTTTAAGAATCAAATGGGGTTTGGGGGTGGGGTGTCTCGATTTGAAAGGAACAGCCCAAGGACAACTTTTTAACTGTGCTTTCTCGCAGCCATTTCGCACACGCAACAACTCAACAGCAAATGGCAAGCAATCGAGCTCATCTTTATTAATTTCGTATATGTGTTTTAAATACAGTGGTACCCCGGGTTGCGTACGTAATTGGTTCCGGGTCACAGTTCGTAACCCGGAAAGTACGCAACCCGAACAAGCGCGCGAAAAACCCGGAAGTAGCGTTTTGCGCATGCGCGAACACATCTGCGCATGCGCGAACTGCGCGAAACGCTTCTGCACATGCTCCGGGTTGCGCTTCCAGGTTACCGGAGTTCGTAACCCAAAAAGAACGTAACCCGGAGCGTACGTAACCCAAGGTACGGCTGTAGTTGCATTTTGGAAAGAAATGCTTTTCAGCCGGTTCTGTGCTTGTGCAAGGCCTGTTTTTAAGGTAACCCCTTTCAGCTTCCCGGTCTGCCCCATTCCCACGTCGGAGTTTGCAGCTGTTCCTACTAAAACGGTGACGGCAGAGAGACCCTTGCTGAAGGTAGCTGCTTTAAGAGGACTAGGCTGTGGCAAGACAGCAGCATATAAAATTATACGCGGCACAGAGAGAATGTTCACCCCCCCCAACCATAGACGTCATGGACTTGGGCAAAAGAAATGAAAGGCACAAATACAGGATGGGTGACACCTGTCTTGAGAGCAGTACATGTGAAAAGGATCTAGGAGTCTTGGTAGACCACAACCTTGACATGAGTCAACAGTGTGATGCAGCGGCTTAAAAAGCCAATGCAATTCTGGGCTGCATCAATAAGAGTATAGCGTCTAGATCAAGGGAAGTAATAGCACCACTGTATTCCGCTCTGGTCAGACCTCACCTGGAATACTGTGTCCGGTTCTGGGCACCCCAGTTCAAGAAGGATACTGACAAGCTGGAACGTGTCCAGAGGAGGGCAACCAAAAAGGTCAAAGGCCTGGAAACGATGCCTTATGAGGAACGGCTTAGGGAGCTGGGTATGTTTAGCCTGGAGAAGAGAAGGTTAAGGGGTAATATGATAGCCATGTTCAAATATATCAAAAGATGTCATATAGAGGAGGGAGAAAGGTTGTTTTCTGCTGCTCCAGAGAAGCGGACACTGGCCAATGGATTCAAACTACAAGAAAGAGGATTCCACCTAAACATTAGGAAGAACTTCCTGACAGTGAGAGCTGTTGGACAGTGGAATGTGCTGCCAAGGAGTGTGGTGGAGTCTCCTTCTTTGGAGGTCTTTAAGCGGAGGCTTGACAGCCATCTGTCAGGAATGCTTTGATGGTGTTTCCTGCTTGGCAGGGGGTTGGACTGGATGGCCCTTGGGGTCTCTTCCAACTCTAGGATTCGATGATTCTATGACTCCCAACGAAGCTGAATGTCGGGCGGTTTGGGACGCATAGAAGAAAACCGTGCAGAGTTTAACTACGGAACCCCCTTCTGCAGGAGGCAAGTTTGGCCACCAACCTGGGGCAGCTTAAAAAGAGGGTTAAGCACACTTGTAGAAATGAGTACATAAATGGCCACTAGTCCTGAGAGGCAATGAACGCCGTTGAATAATGCTAGCTGGTGGGAATTATATTAAGTGGAGAGTTTTGATGCTGGACCACGCCTCTTCTGATTTTCTTCAGGCACGAACGGAAAGATGTTCCCATTCTGCTCCCAATCCCGGCTCTATCATTAGGGAGAGCGAGGCAATGGCCTTAGGCAGCAGATACCAGTACTCCTCCCAGACATTGCTCCCAAGCCCCATGGCTGTTCTCCCCACTGTTGGAGATGCAAGCCGTGAGCCAAGTACAGGTATTTGTCACTTCATAAACACTACTCGGGACGCGGGTGGCGTTGTGGTATAAACCACAGAGCCTAGGGCTAGCTGATCAGAAGGTCAGCGGTTCAAATCCCCGCAATGACGGGGTGAGTTCCCATTGCTCGGTCCCTGCTCCTGCCAACCCAGCAGTTCGAAAGCACGTCAAAGTGCAAGTAGATAAATAGGTACAGCTCTGGCGGGTTACGCAAAACCAGCCAGGTCACTAGTCCTCATCATAAATGCTTGTGGGCTCTTGAATTAGAGACGAATAATCTCCTATTTATGGGACACGGGTGGTGCTTTGGTCTAAACCACAGAGCCTAGGGCTTGCTGATCAGCAGGTTGGCAGTTTGAATCCCCGCAATGACAGGGTGAGTTCCCGTTTTTCAGTCCCAGCTCCTGGCCACCTAGCAGTTCGAAAGCACGTCAAAAGTGCAAGTAGATAAATAGGTACCGCTCCGGCGGGAAGGTAAACGGCGTTTCCGTGCGCTGCTCTGGTTCACCAGAAGCGGCTTAGTCCTGCTGGCCACATGACCCGGAAGCTGTACGCCGGCTCCCTCGGCCAATAAAGAGATGAGCGCCGCAACCCGAGTCGTCCGCGACTGGACCTAACGGTCAGGGGTCCCTTTACCTTTTAAACTCTACTCGTGCACCCCATGGATTCAACCACCTGGCCGGTTGGATTCCGTAATTGTCCATCCTCACCTAGCTCCAAACCGCTGTTTGTCCCCGTTTATAGAGGAGACCTCACTAGGGCCGGGCGACACTATCGATATACTGCCCAAAACCAAGTCCATATTGTGGTATCGGTTTAGTAATTTTTGACCCGGCAATGTTACGGATCGCGACGTGTGCGTTTGCACAACTGTGGGGGGAACCGTGAAGCCAGTCAACACCTTGACATAGCTCCATCCTTTTACAGCGGTACCTTGGTTCTCAAACTTAATCCGTTCCGGAAGTCCATTCCAAAACACAAGCGTTCCGAAACCAAGGCACGCTTTCCCATAGGAAGTAATGCAATATGGATCAATCTGTTCCAGACTTTTAAAAACAACCCTTAAAACGGCAGTTTAACATGAATTTTACTCTCTAACGTGACCATTGATCCATAAAATGAAAGCAATAATCAATGTACTGTACTATAAAATAAGGGAGTACTGTAGATGATAAAAATTAAAAATTATTATTTTTTCTTACCTACACGGATGACAGTCATTGTTTATACGGGGGCTTTTATCCATTTCCGCAGTCACACAATCAATCAGTAGCTGGACTGGGTTCCACACAGTCACAAAAACAAATGAACTGAAAAATGCCACAAAACCGCAAAATAAATAGAAAAAACGAATTAATCCGTTCCGGAAGTCCGTTTGACTTCTGAAACGTTCGAAAACCAAGGCACAGCTTCTGATTGGTGCAGGCGCCCCGGAAACAATAGCTGACAGCCGCATCGGACGCCCGGCTTCCGAAAAACGTTCGAAAACCGGAATGCTTACTTCCGGGTTTTTGGCGTTTGGGGACCAAGGGGTTTTGAGCACCAATGTACCACTGTACCAGACATTGGGATATATCAGTATATCGTGACGTCCCAGTACGTTTCCGAGCACAATTCAAAGTGTTGGTGCTGACCTTTAAAGCCCTAAACGGCCTCGGTCCTGTATACCTGAAGGAGCGTCTCCACCCCCATCAATCAGTCCGGACACTGAGATCCAGCGCCGAGGGCCTTCTGTCGGTTCCCTCACTGCAAGAAGCAAAACTACAGGGAACCAGGCAGAGGGCCTTCTCGGTAGTGGCGCCCGCCCTGTGGAACGCCCTCCCATCAGAAGTCAAGGGAATAAACAACTACCTGACATTCAGAAAATACTTGAAGGCAGCCCTGTTTAGGGAAGTTTTTAAACTGTGATATTTTAAATGTATTTTAATGTTTGGTGGAAGCCGCCCAGAGTGGCTGGGGAGACCCAGCCAGATGGGCGGGGTACAAATAATAAATTATTATTATTATTATATAGCTGACGATGTATCACAAAGTCAAAAACCGGGTATCGCCCAGTCCTACTCCTCAGTCTCCTCTTCCCTGCATGGCCTCTAAATCTAAGTCTCGGTGGGGTTCCCCAACCTGGAGCAGATTTAGGGGGTGCCCCGGAGGAAAAGTCCCATTGCACAGCTAAAAGTCTAGCGGAACTGTTGGGTTAGATTCCGTGGCTGTGGTTCCCGCACTCCAGGAGGGTTGGACTGCGTGGCCTTTGGGTGCCCCTCGCAACTCTGTATGATACAGCGCCCGTTGAAAAGGACGGCTCTCGCTTAACTCAGGTCTGTCCGGTTCAACGGGTTTGCTGCTAAATCAGGAGTCAACCGAGGCAGAGCTCACGGCGCGGAACCCCGAAATAAACCCAGCCAAAGTGGTGAGAAACATCCTTCTTTATTCTACTGCAGAAGCTGCACAGAACTGGTCCATTCATAGAGTGATCTGAGAGAGAGAGAGATTTGCGGGGTGTGTGGGGATGGAGGGAGAAAGGGTTCGGAGGCAAGCAGGCATGTTTTCCTTCCCTCTTCACAATCTACGGCTGACATGCTAACGAAACACCCCAGAACAGAAAGTTAAAGATGGGTGTTGTTGTTGTTGTTTTTTAATAACAAAAATAAAAATAATACAGCAGTTATCAGCTAAAGAGGACACAACATGTCTGGTGAAGAGCATCCATCGAAGGAGGACCGTCGACGATTATTATTATTTTCAATTAAAAAAAAAAATCTTTTACAGAAAACGAAAACATCGAAACGGAGGGGAGACGGAGGTCAGGATACGGCCTCCTCAGCTCAGATCACACTTCGATTAGGAGGTGCAAAGGAAGAATTTGAAACCCCCGCCCCTTTTACGCACACTAGTAATTGTACAGATGGAAATTCTGATTCCACAAAGAAGTCTAGGGGGTAGGTTTTCAGCATGAGCCCAGATACAGTTCATGTTAGTACAAAGATACTGATTTTTTATTTTACTTTTTGGAGGGGAGAGAGATTAGCCGCAAAAGTGTGTGCGTGGGGGGGGGGGGTGCGTCGTTTTTTTGCCTCCCCCACAAAAAAAGAATCGATCACAGTTTAAACATCATTTTGTTTTTCCCGACTTGATCCAACGGAGGGGAGGAGAGAGCGAGAGAGCGGATAAATAATAATGGAGGGGGAAAATGGAAGAAAATACGTCTCCCTCTCTCTCTCCCGCCCCCTGACACACACACACACCCCCGGCCATGCCTCTTTCGCCCCCGCTGCTTTCGCCAACACACACACACACACAAAAATAAACAGAAATAAATACATTGGCTGCTACAAATCTGAATTGGCTGCATAGTGAAGGGTGGACCAGCAGGAGAAGGAGGAAAGGCAAGCAGTTCATGGAAACGTGTGTGTTGGTGTGCATACATTGTCAACAGACACTCCCCCCCCCACCACAAAAAAAAATACCACACAGGAAGCCCCTGTAAATTTTAACACAGAAGACAAGCAAAAAAAAAAAAAAGTTTGTTTTAGTTTTTAAGTGTCCTCATTCATATCCTGGCTGTCCGTCCGGGCGATTTTTCGGGGTGGGGCTGAATTCTCGCCTTCTATTTCCACCTGCTCGGGGTCTCTTTTCTTCGCTGCGTTCTGATGGGAGCAAGCAGAGGAGAGAGGTTGGAGGGGCGGGTAAGAGAAACCAGGGAGGGCGGGGGTGAGATTGATCGCCGTTCAGAGCGACTCACGCGCAGCTTTTCGTCCCCGAAAGGAAAGGAACGACGAGGCGATTGCCCCACGAAGAAGAGTGGCGAAGCGGCCGTAAAACTTGGGGAGTTAAACTGGCAAAGCACTTGTTTTCATGGGGGGAGGCGGGTGCCTCCAACATCCTACCACCCACCTTGCATGCGACCTGAAAGAAACTTTGAAGGCCTCCCTCCCTTGCCGGGAGATGGCTTTTGCAATTAGACAAGATTGCGCAAATTAGACAAGATTGCGCAGAGCACGTTCCGTACCTTTTTGTCCCACTGCTGGTGTAGGTAACGCAAAAGTATGTTCGTCTTTTCTGTTACTATAACTGTTGGAAGAGAGAGCCGGGGTGGGGGTGGGGGAGAGAGAAAGTATATTATCACAATAAGTTGGAGATTTCTTTGTTTTCAATGGCCATATAGCTTTACACATCACTTGGGAAGACAGGCGAACTAGTGCCAGTGTACTGGAAGAAGCAAAGATCACCAGCGTGGAAGCGATGATTCTTCAACATCAACTTCTCTGGACTGGCCACGTTGTGCGGATGCCTGATGATCGTCTTCCAATGTGACTCCTCTATTCCGAACTTAAAAATGCTAAGCGTAATGATGGTGGACAACAAAATAGGCTCTCTCAAGGCAAATCTTAAAAAAAATGTGGTATAAACAACGACAACTGGGAAACACTGGCCTGCGAGGGCTCCAGTTGGAGAACTGCCTTGACCAAAGGTGTCTTGGGTTTTGAAGACACTCGAACTCAGGATGCAAGGGAGAAACGTGCTAAGAGGAAGGCACGCTTGGCAAACCCTCACCGCGATCAACTCCTACCCGGAAACCTATGTCCCCACCGTGGAAGGACGTGTGGATCCAGAATTGGCCTCCACAGTCACTTACGGACTCACTGTTAAAACCGTGTTCATGGAAGACAATCGTATTCGGCTACGAGCGGTCGCCAAAGAAGATATGGGGAGGGGTGTGTTGTTTTTTAAAATTTATAAACCTCATACCTAAGGGACCCTCATACCTAAGGGACTGCCTCTCCTGGTATGTCCCAGGTAGGACCTTAAGGTCCTCAAATAATAATTTGTTGGAGGTCCCGAGCCACAAGGATGCTAGGTTGGCTTCAACTAGGGCCAGGGCCTTCTCAGTCCTGGCCCCGACTTGGTGGAACAGTCTGGCACAAGAGACCAGGGCCCTGTGGGATTTGGCATCTTTCCGCAGGGCCTGCAAGACAGAGATGTTCCAACCAACCCTTGGGTTGGTTTCAGTTTAACCCTGATGTTTCGTTCTTTTGGTGTGGTTGGTGGGCTACTTAAAAATGAGGCTGCAGTTTAGATTTAATTTTAAATTGTATTTTAATCTGTATTTTAATGAACTGCTTTATGTTTTTGTTGTGATTTTATTGGTGTTAGCTGCCCTGAGCCCGGTTTGGCGGGGAAGGGCGGGGAATAAATAAAAATTTATTATTATTATTATTATTATTATTATTATTATTATTAAAGACATTTATATATGCTGCTATTATTCACAATTGGCTTGCGACAATAAACCACACAATAAAAGCCATGTAGAAAGTTAAGATCAGGTAACTATTGCGGAAAGATATTATTTGCTGCCTGCATAAGGCTAACAGAAATGGAAAGTTTGCAGCAGCTGCTGGCTGAGAAGCTACTTGCCGGATGCTAAATGCTCAGTTTCTTATTGCCAAATGAGCGTCACTGGCTTGGGGAACGACCGGCGGCGTTCCTGCGGGTGATCTCAGGTGATCGAGCGGCAAGGCAAGTGTTTCCAGCCTTCTCAAAAATTGCATTGCCTCTTTTACACTGCCTGTGTCCCTGCAGAAGCTCCTGGACTCTGTTGTCTCCCAGCTACCCTGGCGGCCAGCATGACCAATGGTCAAGGGTGGCGGTGGGAGAGGGGAGCCTGGCAAGTTCCGGAGGGCCACAGATATTTCCCAAGGGGAGAGCTCAAGAAAAGAGGAGGAGAGGAAAAGCCAGCGCTTACTTTGTTCTGACGGATATTCCCTCGTCGGGAGATATACTGATGGCCTTCTGTTCTGTAAATTGAAAAAGGAGAGAGAATGAGATTTTTTTGCGTGAGAGAGAGAGATGTGCAGTTCAGCTATCATATTGCTGATTACCCAACATTGTCCCTGTAACTTGGTTCTTCTTGAAGTTACTTGCACACAAGGGCAAAAACAAAACTACAAACAAGCCTCTGCCCGCAAAGAGCTTACAGATTAAAAAAATAAAAGGTCCTAGGGGTAACTGTGTCCCTGAAGGACCAGGTGTGCAGGCTGGGAGTCATTTTGGAATCACAGCTGTCCATGGAGGCGCAGGTCAATTCTGTGTCCAGGGCGGCTGTCTACAAGCTCCATTGGGTACACCGGCTGAGACCCTCCCTGCCCACAGACTGTCACTCCGGAGTGGTGCATGCTCTGGTTATCTCCCACTTGGACTACTACAATGCGCTCCATGTGGGGCTACCTTTGAAGGTGACCCGGAAACTAAAACTAATCCAGAATGTGGCAGCTAGGCTGGTGACTGGGAGCAGCCACCAAGACCATATAAAACCGGTCCTGAAAGACCTACATTGGCTCCCAGTACGTTTCCGAGCACAACTCAAGTGTTGGTGCTGACCTTTCAAGCCCTAAACGGCCCAGTATACCTGAAGGAGCATCTCCACCCCCATCGTTCTGCCCGGACACTGAGGTCCAGCTCTGAGGGCCTTCTGGCGGTTCCCTCCCTGCGATAAGTGAGGTTACAGGGAACCAGACAGAGGGCCTTCTTGGTGGTGGCATCCTCCCTGTGGAACGCCCTCCCATCAGATGTCAAGGAAATAAACAACTATCTGTCTTTTAGAAGGCATCTGAAGGCAGCCCTATTTAGGGAAGTTTTTAATGTTTGACCTTTTATCGTGTTTTTAATATTCTGTTGGGAGCCACCCAGAGTGGTAATAATAATAATAATAATAATAATAATAATAATAATAATAATAATATCATTGTTATTGTTCTAAATCCAAAGATCCCAAAGTCAGGGCTGTAACCAAGCGCTGCTTAGGGGAGACCTGTTGAAATCGACAGGCCCAAGTTAGCCACGCTCCTTAATTCCAACAGGTTTACTCCCGAGTATGGCAAGTGCAGGATACGATCCTCACGGTGCTTATTGCTTTAGTTTGCCTTCTCCTTACTCCAAAGGAGCCTTGCTGCACGGCAGCAAGAAAAAAAAAAAAGGGCAGGAAAGGAAAACCAGGACAGACTTGTTTCAAAACATCAGCAATCCAAATAAGTTAGTTGTTCAGTATCACGGGCGTTATAACATTTTGAATTCATCTTAAGCTACCAATCAATACCAGCTGGTTAAATTTCAGAAATGATTACTAAGACGCAGCATGGGTTTCTCAAAAACAAGTCATGCCAGACAAATCTCATATATATATATATATATATAGAGAGAGAGAGAGAGAGAGTGTGTGTGTGTGTGTGTGTGTGTGTGTGTTACAAGCTTGGTGGATCAGGGGGAATGCTGTGGACATAGTATATCTTGATTTCAGTAAGGCTTTTGACAAAGTCCGCCATGATACCCTTGCAGAGAAGCTAGTGGGCCGGACGAGGTAACTGTTAGGTGGTTTTGTAGCTGGTTGACAGACCCAACCCAAAGAGCGATCACTAACAGTTCTTTGAAATATCTAAACGAAACAAACGACAGAGCAAGCTTGTTTTCTGCTGCGCCGGAGGGGAGGGCCCAAACCAATGGATTCAAGTTGCAAGAAAGGAGATTCCGACGAAACATCAGGAAGAAATTTCTGATGGCAAGAGCTGTTCACCAGTGGGGGACTCTAATTCCTTGGGGGTTTCTAAATGAAGGTTGGATGGTCAATTGTCATGCATGATTTATTGAGATTCCTGCACTGCAGGGGGTTGGACTAGATGACCAACAGGATCCCTTCCAACTTGACAATACTACAATTTATGAAATCGTGAACAAATGGAGTATCTTAGTGGGAGATCAAGACTGGGTTCATCCCCCTCCCAAAAAACCTGAAATAACCAGGACCCTCAACCCTCAAAAAGACTCTCCAAAAGGACCCCGAGTGCGACTCCTTGTTGGATCTCAAGCCAAAAGTAGGTACTCACCGATGCTTTACATACAGAATCTGCGTGGAAACGGCTGAAATTGCTTTTATTGTAGACAGGCAAGCCTTTCAGAAAATCAGCCTGGAATTAAGCAAAACGGAAAGGAAAGTGAAACCACAGACAGGCTTTTAAGTAGCAAGCATCTTTTGGGGGCCGAGGCTCCCCCTTTGCTTTTCTCTTGCTGGACTCCCGTTCTCATACGCTCCATTCAGTGTGCCACAAATACAGGAAGCTGCCTGACCCTTCGCAGACATTGAGGACTAGAAACTTGACCACTCCCCTCCTGCAAAAAACCCTTAATTTTAGCAACGTATTTTTTATTATCATATATATATATTGCCCCTAAAAAGTAAGTTACTAGTCCTCGTGGTTCCAAATATAGTCAGTTCAAAATAGGAAGCTGCCTTATACAAAGCCCTAGACTCAAACTACCACATTTGCAATCCGCTGGGTAGCTTAGTTGATTAGAGCGCAGTGCTAATAATGCCAAGGTGCGATTCCTGTCATGGACAGCTGCAAATTCTTGCATTGCAAGGGGGTTGGACTAGATGGTGCTCAGGGTCCCTTCCAACTCTACGATTCTGTGATTTCTTCTATGATCTAGGTAAGTGTTTTTCAACCACTGTTCCGCGGCACACTAGTGTGCCGCGAGATGTTGCCTGGTGTGCCGTGGGAAAAATTGAAAAATTACTTTATATACAGTCAATATAGGCACAGAGTTAAATTTTTTAACATTTTCTAATGGTGGTGTGCCTCGTGATTTTTCTCATGAAACAAGTGTGCCTTTGCCCAAAAAAGGTTGAAAAACACTGATCTAGGTAGGCCCCATCACAACCTATAAGCACCCCTGAAACAGGCATTTTGCTGGATCAAAGGCAGCCGTCTCACCCCAACGCAGAATCCGCTAACCTCTCCCAGAGGCACATTTTTGCTGCCCAAGGGGAATGCAAAGAAGCCTTCCAGACCAACAACAACAAAAATCAAAGTGTGGCAAAACGGTTTGGGTGTCAGGCTAAAGCCTGGCAGAGACCGGGGTTCGAATCCTCACTCAGCAACACAAAGCTCACAGCGGCGACTTTGGGGCCGGTTGCTGCATCTCTCAAGCTAGCCTACCTTTCAGGGCTGTTGTGAGGTGGAAGCAAGGAGAATTCCATAAAACGCCTGGAACGAAACCCACCCCAACACTGGCCAAAGCCAACACCCCCAGCAGGAAACCTACTCAACGGTCCCCCCGAACCCCCGTGTCCCCCCCCATGCCCACAGCAAAGCCTGAACCTTTCCGAGAGCAAACCCCCAAAGCAAGACACCCCACATATGCATGTCTGGGGTCTTCCCTAGTCACCCCAGCCTCACCGACGGATGCTTCTCCTGTCCAGAGGGGAGCCCCCCAAAATTTGCACCTCCGGCCCTATAAGCTCACTAAGACACCCCCTAACCCCCACCCCACCCCGGCTTTGTTCACATAGCAACCCAACGGGGGTGCTTCTTCTCCCCCCCCCCGGCGCCAGTCGTAAGAAAGCCCCTCCATGATGGAAGGGGGATGGGATGGGGGGGGGAGAAAAGCCCCACAAAGCTTTCAAACAGCTCCCCCATTCACTGGAGGGTGGTGGAGGGGTTGGAGGAAGAAACAAGGGCCACCCCCATGGCCCCCTCTCTTCCTCATCAGGCTCCCCCCTCCGCCTCTGACCTGAAAGCACCCCAGACCCCAGTCTGCCTCCCCACCCCACAGATGAGCCCCCCCTCCCCGCTTAGCCCCACCAGTTCGTAATGCACAGCACCCCAACCCCACCAGCCTCACTGGACCCCCCCCCATATCCTCTGTGCTGCCCCCTAAAAGCACATCCTCCCCCCAAAAAGAGACCCAGGCCTCCCCCCCTTGCAAGCCTGTACACAGGACCCCCCCCCAAAATAATAATCATCATCATCACCCCCCAGGCCCCTTTCCAGAGCCCCCTGCCCCACCTCCCCCAATGGGACCCCCCACACCCAATTGAGCCTCCCCTCCCCCCCTCAATGAGCCCCCCACCCTCCGCCCCGCCCCCCAATGAGGCCCCCCACCCGTTGGGGGGTCTCCTTCCCCCGGGGGAGGGGCCTGCGCGGGGCGGGCGGCCGCCCACCTACCATCTTCCCCCTCCAGGCGCCTCCTCAGCAACTTCTCGCCCCCCTCCGGTCGCCGCCGCCTCCCCGGCCCCCCTCCCACAGTGAGGCCACGCCCTTCGCCGGCGCCCATTGGCTCGCCAGAGGCGGAAGCGGCGCCGCCATTGGCCGGCGCCGCTGCCGCTCCGAGCAGCCACGCCCCCCTCCGCCCTCCCTCCCTCGCGCGCGCCGCCCTTTCGCTCTCGCCGCCGCGGAAAAGGGAAGGCGAGTCAGGAGGGAGGGGAGGGGGAGGCCGGATGTGGGTGGGCGGGGCTTCCGGAAGGGCATGCCGGGAAATGGAGTTTCTCCAAGAGGCCTGGGTTTTTTTAAAGAGGCTGCGGCTGCAAGAGGAAAGGGCGGGAGTCGGATGGTGGGGCGGAAGCTGCACCTGACGGGCTGCTGCCTGCAGAAGCGGCTGCGTAAGCAGGAATCTGGAAGGCGCTGGGGATTTTATCCAGGCATAGAGGCGGAATGGTGTGGGGCTGGAGGAGGCAGCTGCACCTGACGGGGTTTCTGCATAAATCACCTTCATATGATATGGGCAGTGAGAGATTTCACTTTCTTGGGCTCCATGATCACTGCAGATGGTGACAGCAGTCACGAAATTAGAAGACGCCTGCTTCTTGGGAGAAAAGCAATGACAAACCTAGACAGCATCTTAAAAAGCAAAGACATCACCTTGCCGACAAAGGTCCGTATAGTTCAAGCTATGGTTTTCCCAGCAGTAATGTACGGAAGTGAGAGCTGGACCATAAGGAAGGCTGATCGCCGTAGAATTGATGCTTTTGAATTATGGTGCTGGAGGAGACTCTTGAGAGTCCCATGGACTGCAAGAAGATCAAACCGATCCATTCTGAAGGAATCAGCCCTGAGTGCTCACTAGAAGGACAGATCCTGAAGCTGAGGCTCCAGTACTTTGGCCACCTCATGAGAAGAGAAGACTCCCTGGAAAAGACCCTGGTGTTGGGAAAGATGGAGGGCACAAGGAGAAGGGGGCGACAGAGGATGAGATGGTTGGACAGCGTTCTTGAAGCGACTGGCATGAGTTTGGCCAAACTGCGGGAGGCAGTGGAGGATAGGCGTGCCTGGTGTGCTCTGGTCCATGGGGTCACGAAGAGTCGGACACGACTGAACGACTAAACAACAACAAAATGATATGGGGTGTTAGGGGAGAGGAAGGGAAGTACCTCTCCTGGGGTGCTTTGTCCTCCTTTGGTCCCTGCCCTGCACTCCGCTCTCACCTGCAGCTCCAGCAGCGGCCGCTCACCAGGAACAGCTTGGACTGGCTGGCTAAACCACTCGAGGGGAGCCAATGGGTCTCAAACCCCTGCATGCGAAGACAGGCTCCAGGAAGCGGAGTGGAATCAGACCAAGAGTGGGTCCAACAGTCAAGCAGGCAGATTCTGCCTGTGCTACTTACTAGAGGGGCTCGTTCACCTGGGAAGGGAGCCCATCAGGAGGAAGGAAGACTCTGATCCCAAACCTCTGCTGCCTTGAGGGATATATCTGGGAGAAGAAAAAGGCTCAGGAGTAAACCCTGCACAAATCCGGAGAGGGGTCCCTAAGGCGATTAGATGGCGCCTCGTACTCCTCCCTTTGGCAATTCCTGCAGCCAAGCTGCTGCCAAATGCCTTGCTCTGCTTTCCTTTGGATGCCCACCAGTGAGACTGAGAGGGGGGTCTTTTTTGTCTGGGCAGCCCAGGACCTGCAGACACATGGCCCAGGCTTGCACCCCGGGGGGAGGTCACTTTGGTGCTGCTCATGCACTCTGTTGCCTCTCGAGACTGACGGATGCTAGAAACAGCAGCAAATGTTCCTATGCTGCGACTTAAACCATTTCTTCTGTCCTGGGAGGGGTGGGGGGAAAGGACATCTGTGGCCTTCCAGATGTTGCTGGCCTCCATCCCCTTTTGTCCTCGGACCTTGGAGCTGTTGGGAATCAGGAGTCCCGCAGCATCTTGAGGTCTGCACTGTTTCTGTCATGTCCTGGCTGGATGCAGAGGAATACTGGGAGGAACCAGCTTGGGAACCCCCAAAAGAAGGCGGCTTAGAGCCCGGGGAGTGGTGGTGGGACAACAATGAGTGGTCAGAGGGAGAAGACTAGGAGATGGTGGTGTCAGAAGCTGAAAGGGTAACAGGGTTTGGTGAGCTGGGAGAGCCCGTAGCAGAGAGAAGTCAAAAACAGAGGAAGAAGCAGAGGAGGGCCAAGAATCAGTGATGAGGCAGGCTGCTGAAGGAGCCAGGGGGTCTCCCCCCACTTACTGTGACCAGCTGTCCTCCCTACTGGTTTCCCAGAAGCTGCAGAGATATGAAGAGGGTGGTGCAGAGATAGACAAGGCACGGAGTCTCAGATTGCTTGGGAAGGTGGAGACTTAGGGAGCTATGGGGAGGCAGGGACCTTCAGTCTTCACAACTGGGGCAAGATCTACTGGAGGGGTCGGCAACCTGCGGCCCACAGGGGTAGTTTAACCAGCCCACAAGCCACCCCCGAACCAAGCCACCCGCTCAGTGAGTCCCCACACGCTGTGCTAAACTGCCGCGGCGCGGCGACTCACTTCTGTGGCGCCGAAAATTGTGTCTGTGCATGTGTAGACGCCGAAAATCGCGGGCTCGCAGGCGATCCGGCCCACGGAGAGATCTCTGCTGGAGTGAACCGGCCCAGGCAAGGTAACCTTGCTGACCCCTGATCTACTGGGAAGATCTTGCTGTGGTTACAAGGCCTGTGCTGTTTCGTTTCTTCGAATAAAGAGTTAACTTCACGGATACCTCACAAGATTGCTGGCCCGCTCCCAATACCCACCCGACATTTTTAGATTCTAGGGGGCTACAAAGTGCCACATATCTCCTCTATTCACTACCTACCGCTTCATCTTTCTCTCTCTGCCTCCATTTGCTTTATTATTATTGTTGTTGTTGTTGTTGTTGTTGTTGTTATTAAGCAATCAGTTATGTGTGTTGCAATCATAACCCTAAGCCACAATGGATTTACTGCCTTTTATTTATTTGCTTTGCCAAAAGGCGGGAAATAAATCTCGATTCCTGAACGGCAATGACACCTATGAAGGTTATCGGTTTCGATTCAGTTGGCAAATCCCTGTAGAAAAATCCTTGGCTTCCAATCCAGGCAAGGAGCCACACAGACATTGCAGAAATGGAAGACCTTCTGTTCCAGTTTGTGGTGTGCAGGACTCTTTAGCGCATTATAGCAAAATGAACCAGCGGCCGGTTTGAAGCTTCTGTGTTTTCTTAATGGGTCAGAGACTTCCTGCCTTTCAACATCCGTCGGAGGATCACCTCTATGCCACTGCGGGTGCGGATACGCTTTATCCAGCCGTGCTTGTGTTTCCTCTTGAGGTTTGAGGGTTGGTACTCATTGCCGCGGGCTTTCGTCCGGATCTGCTGGCATCCCCATGGCGTCACCGGCTGAGGGAAACTCCGGCAGGCAGCTGCTGGCTCTGGAGACGGGGGTATGGAGAAAAGGGAACTGATCCCACGCCGGTAAAGCACAGCGGCCGAAATCCTCTGCATGAGGAGGAGAGATCTGAGGGTGGAGTGGGGGAGAGAGAAAAGAGGACTTTTTGCTTCATTACAACAGACATTTCTCTTTTTGTGTATGTTGAGTTAGACTGGTGACTGGGAGTGGCCGCCGGGACCACATAACACCGGTCCTGAGAGATCTACATTGGCTCCCAGTACGTTTCTGAGCACAATTCAAAGTGTTGGTGCTGACCTTTAAAGCCCTAAACGGCCTCGGTCCTGTATACCTGAAGGAGCGTCTGCACCCCCATCATTCAGCCCGGACACTGAGATCCAGCGCCGAGGGCCTTCTGGCGGTTCCCTCACTGCGAGAAGCAAAGCTACAGGGAACCAGGCAGAGGGCCTTCTCGGTAGTGGCGCCCGCCCTGTGGAACGCCCTCCCATCAGAGGTCAAGGGAATAAACAACTACCTGACACTACCTGAAGGCAGCCCTGTTTAGGGAAGTTTTTAAACTGTGATATTTTAAATGTATTTTAATGTTTGGTGGAAGCCGCCCGGAGTGGCTGGGGAGACCCGACCAGATGGGCGGGGTACAAATAAAAAATTATTATTATTATTATTATTATTATTACTGTTATTATTATTATTATTTTATAAGTTTTGATGAGGACGTTCAGGAGGTCTCAGTAGAATGGCTTAGACCTCTCCTCTCCAGGCAACAAATGCACTCTGTACATGCTCAGAAAGTACACTGTCTGCAGGGGGAAGGAAACACTTGTCCTATAAGCCTGCTTTAAGAACAAGAGACAACCTGCGCATGCTCAGAGGCATGCTCACAAATGAGGTGGGGGAAAGGGAAGAGAGCCTGCCCCCATCCACCTTATTACTGAAGTAATATTATTATTACTACTACTGTACAACTACTATTATTAAAGTCATATTGCAGGACAAGAGGCACTCACTTGCATGCTCAGAGGCTCTGGTGTTCACAGGTATTCTGTGTATGCTCTGGTGCATATTCGCACTCTGGGCGTGTAAAGAAAAGAACCTGCACAAGGAACACCATGTCTTGCAGTATGGCTTTAATAGACAAGGTGCACTCTGTGCATGGTCAGTGGCTTCAACCACCAGGGGCAATTCTGCACATGCTCAGAAGCTTCCCTCATTCTGTGCATGCTCAGAGGCTCCCACGCCAGCACAATTCAGGCCTCCCCGTCTCTCGCTGCTGCTCCAGCCGAGCCCTTACCTGCCTCCTGCCAAGCTGACCATGTTATCCTCGTCCCTTGCCCCGTCCTCTCGGCAGAAACGGAAGCACTCCTTGGCCCATGACGTCGCGCCAATCAAAATCGAAAGATTGGACCGGAAGAGGCCGTACCGTCCGCCGCTTTGCTTCCCGGGTAGCGTAGTTTTTGCGGAGGAAGCGGATGCGCGCTTCTCGGCTTCGACCAATAGAGGGCGGCATCTCGCTGACGTCGATGAGGTCGGAAAGAAGGAAAACTCCTTTGCCCCGCCCCGTGACGTAATACGTAGGCGTCCTTTGAATTGCCCCGCCCCCTCAACCACAGCATTATGAGTTTGGCCTGTGACGCGCCTAGCAACAATGAGGCGGGGAGAGAGAGTTACCCAACATTCTTTGCGCGCCATATTTATTTATTTATTTATTTATTTCGAGAGATACACATAACAGGCTGCTATTGATAGCATGAATTATGTAATTATTTGGAAAAAGTGATAGCGACGCGGTTAACCAGAGTGAAAACAACACTTCCCAGCGTGCTTTGCAGTAAGGCGCTTGCGCACTGCGCACCAAAGCGAACCGAAAGAGGCTTTTTGGCCCTCTCAAGCTGCCGTACGTGTTAGTCTTTCATTGCATATTCATTTTTTGTTGACCGCTTTGAGGTCCTCGGCGAGCAGAAGGTGCGATATAAATGCAGTTTAATAATAATAATAATAATAATTTATTTATACCCCGCCCTGGGTTCCCCCAGCCACCCTGGGCGGCTTCCAGCAAAATATTAAAACACAACAATTCATCAAATATTAAATATTATTTACTGTTAAATATTATTTATTATTATCGTGATCATCATTATTTATTGATCATTGTTATTTATCACCGTCGTTGTCGTTGCGGAAGACAGCATGCCCTCGCCCCAATCCCTTAGTTTAATCCAGCGTGGGACAGAGACGGGGGGGAGGGGGAGAACCCAGACTACCCTTCCCGGCGTGCTTCGCGGCTGCGAGTTGATGACGCCACCGGGGCCGAGCGAGCGTCGCAGGTCGCCGCGCGAGGGTCAGGAGGAGGGCGTGGAAGGCGGCGCCGCATAATATAGGCATGAGGGGGCGTGGCCGGGCGCCTGTGCCGCCGCCGCCGTCGATTCCTCCTCCTCCTCCTCCCTCGGCGGAGGTTCCCAAGATGGCGGCGCTGGTGGAGGGGGGCTACGCGCTGTCGTGCGGGCGGCTCGGCCGCGGCACCCGCGTCTCCGTCTTCCACGTCAAGCTCACCGACTCGGCCCTGCGCGCCTTCGAGGCCTACCAGGGGCGCAAGGTGGGTGGTCGCGGAGGGGGAAAGGGGGCGGGGCTTCTGTGTGGGGGGGAGGGAGGCACGACCCCCCTATATATATATTTATGCCTTGGAGGGGACCCCCCCTCCACACACACACACACACTCTCCCTCTCCTCGTGTCATTATAATGGACGGGGGAGGAAAAGGTCAACCCCCCTCATTAATATGGGGAGCACCCCCTCTTTAAAAAAAAACAAAACCAGAGGACCCCCCCTATTTTTAAATAGACAGAGTCCCCTTCCTCAGCATAATTTGGGGGGAAAGGGAAGGGGGATCCTCCTCCATCAGACACACTCCTCATTAATAGGAGAGGAGGGCCCCTACCTCATGTATAGTGGGGGGACCCCCATTAAGGTAGGGAAGGAAAGGGGGACCCTCACTTCGTCACTAGAGAGGGACATCGCCTCTTTTTTTATTTAAAAAGGGACCCCCCTTTAATAGACAGAGTCCTGTTCCTCATCATAATTTGGGGGAGAGGGAAGGGGGATCCCCCCTCCTCACACACTCCTTATTAATAGGAAATGAGGACCCCCATTTCATGTATAGTGGGGGACCCCTATTAAGGAAGGGAAGGGGGACCCCCCACTTCATCACTAGAGAGGAACATCGCCTCTTTTTATTTAAAAAAGGACCCCCCCTTTAATAGAGTCCTGTTCCTCATCATAATTTGGGGGAGAGGGAAGGGGGATCCCCCCCTCCTCGCACACTCCTCATCAATAGGAAAGGAGGACCCCCACTTCATGTTTAGTGGGGGACCCCCATTAAGGTAGGGAAGGGAAGAGCGGACCCCCCTCACTTCGTCACTAGAGAGTTGCCTTCCCCTTCCTTGATGTAGGGGAGAGGAAAGGAGTACCCCTTTATCAGTAGAGTGGGGGGCATTGTAATGGGGGGGGGTGGAGGGAAGGAGGACCACCCTCCCCTCCTTAGAGAAGGGCATGGGGACAGGCACCCCTTTTCATGTAGGGAGGGAGGACTATCTCATCACCTATGGAGACCCCCTCTTCTTATAATGGAGGAAGGAAAAGGGGACAGGCCCCCCCAACTTATGAACAGGCAGTGAGGACTCACACTCTTACTAGTAGGGGGGAAGGGGGGGCCTCACATTAATAGAAACAGCTTTACTTATTATAAGGGGGTGGGAAAGAGGAGAGAAGTAAGGAGGAACCCCCCCTCTCCTCCTTAGTATAATGAGGAAAAGAAAAGGGGTCCCCCCTCATTGTTTAGATAGGTAGGGGACAGTGAACCCTCCCTTTTTAAAATGGGGTTGTCAGAGGTGGGAGCCTTCCTTTAATTCATAAATATGGGGGGGGGAGGAAGATGAGAAGTGGATCCCCCCCCACAACATGTAGGCACAAGATCCCCTGCGTTGAATGAGATGGATCCCCCCCTTTAAATATATTAAGGGCTGGGTTGGAGGGGGTGGTTACAGGATTGGGGAGACAGATCCTTTCCCCCCCCCCCCACAGACACACACACAAAAATGTGAGTCTGAGAAGTGGATTTGACCCCCTCCCTCTGTCGGCTCTTCCAAAATTAGTCTGAATAAGCATGAAACACCCCCTTCCCAGCTTTTCATAATGGGGGGGGAGGATTGTTGGAGGAAGTGGGTGTCCTTTTTTTCTCCCCCTCCCCAAAAGGGCCATTTTGTAGGGTGATTTCTTCTTTTCTCTCCCCACTCCCCCTGAAAAAGTAACTTGGAAAAGGAGGAAGTTGATGGGGGGGGGGAAAGGTGTGTCCTTGGGTTGTGATGAAATGAGGAAAGACAGAACTCCCCCTCCTTCCAAAAGAAAAAAGAAAAAAGGCTACTATTGTGAGAAGTTGCCCCCCCCCCAATGAAAGAGGCCTGGATACAAACAGATCTATGTTTTTTTATAATTATGAATGGAGCTGATTTGATTTTTTTTTTGAGGGGGATGTGACTGTTATAGGACTAAGGAAACAGAGACAGAACTGTTCCCCCCCCCACCCTGCACCAGTCTCTCAAGATCTCCCCCCCCCCAATCAAATAAATGGGGACCTGGAACAAGAAGGGAACCCCCCCCCTCTCTCCATTTGCATAACTGGGTTGTGTGATATTAGAGAGTGATGTGGAAAGGCAGATTTATAATCCCTGCCCCAATGTCCCAGCAGAAAATTGGGAGGGTGAGCCATAGACTGGGCAATGTGGGCATACACCCCCCCCCCACTTTAAATATACCAGTTTGGGGTGGTGAGTTATGGGCCTGACTTTGCCGAAGTCTCAGTATACAAGGAGTTCTCTGTCCTCGCCTGAAAAAGCAAAGGGATAGATAGATAGATAGATAGATACAGTGGTACCCCGCTAGACGAATGCCTCGCTAGACGAAAAACTCGCTAGACGAAAGGCATTCGCTAGCGGAAGGCTGTCTCACAAGACGAATTTTTCAATGGGCTTGCCTCGCAAGACGAAAAAATTTCCGATTTTTTTTTTCTTTTTTTCGTCAAACCGCTATTCTCTCGTTGGTGCTTCGCAAGACGAAAAATTCGCTATACGACAGCACTCGCAGAACGAATTATTTTCGTCTAGCGAGGCACCACTGTAGATAGATATTGGGATGGGGGAAGATGAACAAGGCACCCCCCCCCCTTATAGTACCGTCCTAGGCCTGGTTACTCCAAAGTAACCCCCACAGAGTTCTATGGCTCTTCCTCCAGGAAAACAGGTCTGGCATTGGCAGGATTTGAGCGTCTATTTGTGTCTCCTTCTTCTCTCCCCCCCCCCCAAAATAAAAGTCTGCCTTGTGAATGAGAGAAGCCCACTAGTAAGTACTGTACTGGAAAGACTAAGGTGGAGGTTTTAAAGTAATACCCCCCCAAAAAATAATAATAATAATAATAATAATAATAAGGCACAGCTGAGTGGGGTTCAGAGTAAAGACAAGCCCCTCAAATGTATGGAGAATCCCTTATATATGTGGGGAGGGGAGTTTAAAGGAGGTTTAATACCCCCCCCCCAAAAAACAGCTCAAGCCCCACCACCACCACCAAGAATGCCATGTCAAATCAAAGGGTGGGTCAATTTGGAAAGGGGAGTGTCTTTCTTTCGGAGGTGTTTCGTAACAACTGAGCCCTCCGACAGTTTAAGAAAGAAGTGCTTTCCCCCCCCCCCAAAAAAAACGTAGAGCTCTTTATTTTTAATCAAATTGCGGCATCCAGTTGAGTATGCCGGTGGCAGGAATATCTGGGTGCGTGCTTGCTGGGCTCCTCATTCTTCCTGCTAAGCGGGGGGGGGGGCACCCCGCTTTCTTTGAGACGTGGGGCTAGGCTTGAGAAATGAGGGGTCCGGGAGAACGGCCGGGGAATGGGGCAGGTGCTCTGTGTGGGGTGCCCTATGCTTAGGGAGAAGTGAGTGGGGGGGGGAAAGCTTAGAGGTTTGTGTCCTTAGCTATGTTGTATTGCAGGCCTCTGTGTCACACAGGACTCTTAGGCCGGATAGTGGCAGGTTCTTGCCTCGTATTTTCAGCCTCTCTCTCTCCCCCCCCCCAAATCTGGAGTTTTAAAGCGAACGGAGAGAGGAAGTCGATACTCCGCACCAGTTACAGAACCAGTTCACCGCCCACCTAATCTCTCTTCCTCACCTCCGGCCTGAGAGTCCTGTGTAGCCCAAAAGCTTGCATCCTGCCCTTTTGACCACCAGCCCCTATCCCCAAGCTGTGCGACAGGTTGAGGCCTGTTCGGGGGCTTGCTTTCCAGGCTTTCTCAGGGCGGCGGGGGCAGCCAGTCCCCTTCCCCCACCCCCACGAAAACCCTTGGCACCGAGCTGCTTGAGTCTGAGTGTTTGTGCTCAACCTCGGGCGCCACCCCTGAATTGGCTTCGAAGGAGGAGGAGGAGGAGGGAGCGCTTGCATCGTGGGGTGAATGATGGGGCGAGTCTGGCTTGTTGTGCGACCTCCCGGTGACGGAGATCCCAAAGTTGGATTTCCTGAAGGGTTGCCAAACAATGCTCCGGATGTGCTCTTGCGGCGGCTCGGTGAGTGTGTGAATGTTTTGAAACACTCCCTGGCCTCTTAAGACGGGCTTAAGTTTTTCAGCGAGAAATAAAAAGTTTGTTTTTTCCCCCTTTTTAAAGGGCACATTTCCCCCCCTGCCTGATCCCGAAGCTGCCTGCCTGCCTTCCTTCCCTCCCTCCGAGTTGGGCTGGCAGGAGCGCGGAAAGGCAAACCTGTTTATTGTTGGCAACCTCAGCCTCCGGTGAGGGCAATTTGGGACTGCGTCCTGGACTCTATTTTTAACATAGGGTGTTGGTTACTCGGCGAGGGCCCTCAGCCGAGAGCAGGAGGAGGGTTTGCGCTAATTACACACTGCATGGTATGCCAGGTCTTCTTCTTCTTCTTCTTCTTCTTCTTCTTCTTCTTCTTCTTCTTCTTCTTCTTCTTCTTCTTCTTCCTCGTTACAGCAATTGCTTGCTAATGAGTGTTTATCAGCTGCGAGAGAAGGCAGAGTGAGGTTGCAGAAGGCTGCGAGAGGCTGGTGTGCCAGTGTGGTGTAGTGGTTAAGAGCGGTAGACTCGTAATCCGGGGAACCGGGTTCGCGTCTCCCCTCCTCCACATGCAGCTGCTGGGTGACCTTGGGCTAGTCACACTTCTCTGAAGTCTCTCAGCCCCACTCACCTCACAGAGGGTTTGTTGTGCGGGAGGAAGGGAAAAGGAGAATGTTAGCCGCTTTGAGACTCCTTCGGGTAGTGAAAAGCGGGATATCAGATCCAAACTCTTCTTCTTCTCTTCTTCTTCTTCTCCAACCCTGGAACGTGACTTGCTTGCCTGTGCGATTTATTTTTCGGTTGGGGGTGGGTGGGAGGCACGTAGGATGAACAGGCCCGTTTTCGTAACGGGGACAAGTGTGGGATCCCACCCCCGCCAGCGCGCGCGCACACGCACACACACCTCTTAAAATGAAATCGCAGGTGTGTATTGAACGAGTGGGTGCATAACGACAGCTCTCTGGAGACCAAGGAAATGGGGTGGGTCGTTCTGCTGTTCTCAGCCTGTTTTGAGGCCCCCTGGGTAGAGCCAGGTCGTTGCTTGGGCATCAGCAAGCCCACAGGAAGTGAGTCCGGTGTTAGAAATTAGCCAGGAGCCAGGCGCGCTTTGCTACTGGCGAGGGGTCCGATTGCGACCGCGTGGCGAGAACAGTTTAAAAACCTCTGCCGTAGTCCTTTTTAAGTGCCATTTCTATTTCCACTGTGTGTGTGTTTATCCTTATTGCTAGTGAATTGTTGCAAAATAAGGTTACCGTACGTCCGCAATTCCCCGGACATACACAGAGTACTGCAGCCGGAAGTAGCGTCTGGGCAAAAATCGGATAAAACAGCTCAAAAACAGAATTTATTATTTTAGTCCAACCCCCTGGCAAACAGACGTTCTGTGGTAGCGACCATAACTTAGATCAGTGGTCAGCAAACTTTTTCAGCCGGGGGCCGGTCCACTGTCCCTCAGACCTTGTGGGGGCCAGACTATATATATTTTGGAAAAATAAATAAAAAATGAACGAATTCCTGTGCCCCACAAATTACCCCGGAGATGCATTTTAAATAAAAAGCACACATTCTACTCATGTAAAAACACTAGGCAAGCCCCACAAATAACCCAGAGGTGCATTTTAAATAAAAGAACACGTTCTACTCATGTAAAAACACCAGGCAGGCCCCACAAATAACCCAGAGATGCATTTTAAATAAAAGCACACATTCTACTCATGTAAAAACACCAGGCAGGCCCCACAAATAACCCAGAGATGCATTTTAAATAAAAGCACACATTCTACTCATGTAAAAACACCAGGCAGGCCCTACAAATAACCCAGAGATGCATTTTAAATAAAAGCACACATTCTACTCATGTAAAAACACCAGGCAGGCCCCACAAATAACCCAGAGGTGCATTTTAAATAAAAGGACACATTCTACTCATGTAAAAACATGCTGTGGGCCGGATTTAGAAGGCGATTGGGCCGGATCCAGCCCCCAGGCCTTAGTTTGCCTACCCATGGGCTAGGCACTTTTTGGGGGCACCTTAAACCTAGGTTACGGTTGCCACAATGGATTGCCAGGACATCTTTTTGTGGTGGCATTGATTATTATTACCATTACCATGATTTATTTCAATTCTATACCGCTTTATATACTAAAGGAAAAACCCCTAAGCGGTTGACGACGCCTTTAAACATCAAATGAAACAATCCCAGAATAGAGCAAATTTAAACTTCACGGGAAATATTTCAGATCCTTCTCTAAGCGACCTTTTTTGCTTTCAACGTATTGGTTGACCTGCTCCATTAGCAGAAGGATTCTAGGGAGGCAGGGCGGTGTAGTGGTTAGTGTGTTGTGCCGGGACCTGGCAGATGTGGGTTCCAAATCCACACTCCCGCCATGAAGCTCACTGGGTGACCTTGGAGTCGGCCACAACCTCTTGATCTACCTCGCAGGGTCGTTGCAGGGGTGCACCGAGGAGGGGGCTGAACCGTGGACTCCTTGGAGGAAAAGGTGGGAGATCAGGGCAACAAATGAGCTCTTCTGCTGACCTGCTTGAGGAAGCTGGAGGGGCCAGCCAGATGGAGGTGTCAAGTCACCAACCTGGCGCCCAGAGAGCTCCACGTGGCCTCAATCGGGCCCACGCCAGTTGCAAAACGCGCCTGGCTAACAACAATAGGAGTATAGCATCTAGATCAAGGGAAGTAATAGTACCACTGTATTCCGCTCTGGTCAGACCTCACCTGGAATACTGTGTCCAGTTCTGGGCACCACAGTTCAGGAAGGATACGGACAAGCTGGAACGTGTCCAGAGGAGGGCAACCAAAATGGTCCAAGGCCTGGAAACGATGCCTTAGGAGGAACGGCTTAGGGAGCTGGGTATGTTTAGCCTGGAGAAGAGAAGGTTAAGGGGTGATATGATAGCCATGTTCAAATATATCAAAGGATGTCATCTAGAGGAGGGAGAAAGGTTGTTTTCTGCTGCTCCAGGGAAGCGGACACGGGGCAATGGATTCAAACTACAAGAAAGAAGATTCCACCTAAACTTCCTGACAGTAAGAGCTGTTGGACAGTGGAATTGGCTGCCAAGGAGTGTGGTGGAGTCTCCTTCTTTGGAGGTCTTTAAGCGGAGGCTTGACAGCCATCTGTCAGGAATGCTTGGATGGTGTTTCATGCTTGGCAGGGGGTTGGACTGGATGGCCCTTGTGGTCTCTTCCAACTCTATGATTCTATGATTCTAACCCTGCGAGGCAGGGCAGGCCGAGAATGAGTGGCCAGGGAACTCCCAAGTGCGGGGACTCGAACCCTGGTCTCCCACAGGATCCGGCACAGCACCCTCACTAGTCCACCACGCTCCCTCATGCCAATAATAATAACAATTTATTATTTGTACCCCACCCATCTGGCTGGGTTTCCCCAGTCACTCTGGGCGGCTTCCAAAAGAATGTTAAAATACAACAATCTTATTAAACATTAAAAGCTTCCCTAAACAGGGGAAAAGCTTGTTGCAACCCAAGGCCCGCTTGTCAGCGCCACAGCAGCTGGGTTGGTTGTGACATCCCAAAGTGGTTTGGCCCGCATACACCCAGCTGGGCCAGGGAGGCGTGCCTATCTACCTGGGGACGGCCATCCCAGGTTGACTAGCAGCCGGGCGGAGAGGAGATCCGGTTAGGAAATCGCGGCTGCCGATCTTGCTTTGCGAGAGAGAGAGAGAGAGAGAGAGCAGTCTTTCTGTGTGCAGAAGCTCCTGGGTCTGAGCTGGATCCAGGGAAAGGCGACCCTGCGAACGTCCTGAGACCTGCAGGTATAGGGCAGGATATATATTCGGTAAATAACAATAACCCACCAAGGGGATGGAGCAGAGTTACAGGCTGTAGCATTTGTGGGTTGTTATTTTTTATTTCCAGTTTAGAGAAAACTGAATGATGGGAGCTTATAAATTAATGCATGGCATAAAGAAAATGAGTCGAGATTATTTCTTCTCGCTCCTAACACTAGAACTCAAGGACACCCAGCGAATTTCTCTGGAGCGTTTTCCTTGCCGGGCATCTTCCGACAGAGTCATGGAATTGTGTTGGAAGTGACCACGAGGGTCATATAGTTCTTCCAGTGCAGGAATATGAGGTCAGGCCCCTGTCAGCTCCTCTTGACGTCTCTCTCAGGTGCAAATTTCCTCCTCGTTTTCTTTTTCCCCCCATGGGCATTGCCAGGATTGAACCAGGAGATTTCTGCGTGCGAAACGGGTGTTTCCCCCCTGTATTTTTTTAAAAACAAGCAAACAAAAACCCACATCTCTAGTCCCGCTTTGCAAATTCACTCCTCTTAAGTTACTAGTCCACAGTAAAAGGGGGGGGGAAACCCACTTCCTGCTCGTACCCTCCCCCACACCTGTTAGTTAATTACTGCTCACCGTCAGCTGAAGAGTGACACAACCCTTTCCCTCAGGTTGCCAAAGCTTCCTTCTCTTCGCCTGGCGATTGCTCAGTCGCCATAGACGAGCAGGTGCAAGGTGACCAGTTTTCACCTCGAGTTACGTTCAGACCCCTTCCAGCGCTGTTGGGAGGGAATAAGGATGCGTGCATGAAATTCAGGTGTGATTGGGCTCCCCGTTGACCGCAAACGTTGCTTTGGGAGGGTGGCACCGATTTGCGGTGGTTCCGGTCCTGTGCGGGTGGCTGCTTCTAGAGGGTGACGCTTGACCATGTGGAGCCTTCAGTGAGGGGTCTGATTTTATCTCCCGTGCCGTTTAACGTCTGCATGAAACCGCTGGGTGGAGTCGTTCAGAGTTTTGGAGCAATAGCCTGGCGACACAAAGCATTACTTCTCCTTTATATCTATCTGCAGGTGGGGCAGTGGAAGTGCTGGACCAGGGGTCAGGAAACTTTTTGAGCAGGGGGCCGGTCCACTGTCCCTCAGACCTTGTGGGGGACCGGACTATATTTTGAAAAAAATAAAATAAAAAATGAACAAATTCCTATGCCCCACAAATAACCCAGAGACGCATTTTAAATAAAAGCACACATTCTCCTCATGTAAAAACACCAGGCAGGCCCCACAAATAACCCAGAGGTGCATTTTAAATCAAAGGACACTTTCTACTCATGTAAAAACACCAGGCAGGCCCCACAAATAACCCAGAGATGCATTTTAAATCAAAGAACACTTTCTACTCATGTAAAAACACCAGGCAGGCCCCACAAATAACCCAGAGATGCATTTTAAATCAAAGGACGCTTTCTACTCATGTAAAAACACATTGATTCCCTGACCGTCCTCGGGCCGGAATGAGAAGGCGATTGGGCTGGATCCAGCCCCCGGGCCTTTATTTGCCTGCCCATGTGCCTCGATTAACCAGCAAACCAAAGCTCAGTCAAGATAAAATTATTCCCTAGACTGGATGACTGGGAGATTGCCTGCTCTTGGTGGGGTTACACTCCCTCCAAAGGGCCAGTGTGGTGTAGTGGTTAAGAGCGGTGGACTTGTAATCTGGTGAACCGGGTTCGCTTCCCCGCTCCTCCACGTGCAGCTGCTGGGTGACCTTGGGGTAGTCACACTTCTCTGAAGTCTCTCAGCCCCACTCACCTCACAGAGGGTTTGTTGTGGGGGAGGAAGGGAAAAGGAGAATGTGAGCCGCTTGGAGACTCCTTCGGGTAGTGATAAAGCGGGGTATCAAATCCAAAATCCTCCTCTTTGCCGTTGCTCAAGGCTCAAGTGGCCTCAGCGGCACAAAGCGCCTTCCGTCATCTTCGGCTGGTGGCCCAGCTACTCCCCTATCTGGACAGGGATAGCCTAACTACTGCCGTCTATGCTCTGGTAACCTCAAGGTTAGATTGCTGCAATGCGTTGTACGTAGGGCTGCCTCTGGAGACAGTTCGGAAACTTCACCCGGTGCAGAATTCAGCAGCCGGGTCACTCACCGGGCGGGAAGACGGTTTGAGCACATTGCACTGATCCTGCTCCGCCTGCCGGTTCAGTTCTGGGCCCGATCCAATGTGCTGGTGTTGACCTATAAAACTAACCCGATACTTAACTGATAATCAATCATGGCTAGTCCATTATTTGGAAAACAAGGCTTTAGAGCTGCCTTGCCCCAAAAACGACATTTTGATTTGGCGACGGAAACCTTGGTCTCAGGAGCCATTTGGCACCTAGGTTATATATCTTCCGAGTTTCAAACTCTGGCACCAATGCTTCTGAATACCGGTCGCTGGAAACCGCAGGAGGGGAGACTGGTCTTGCGTTCAAATCCTGCTTGCGGGTTTCCCTTTGGGGGATCTGGTTGGCCACTGTGAGAACAGGATGCGAGCCCTAGATGGGCCATTGGCCTGTATTTGTGTATTTCAGCATTTGGGGTGGGGTTGGGGGACCAGAAGGACGCGGGTGGCGCTGTGGTCTAAACCACAGAGCCTCGGGCTTGCCGATCAGAAGGTCGCCGGTTCGAATCCCCGCAATGACGGGGTGAGCTCCCGTTGCTCGGTCCCTGCTCCTGCCCACCTAGCAGTTCAAAAGCACGTCAGAGTGCAAGTAGATAAATAGGTACCACTCCGGCGGGAAGGTAAACGGCGTTTCCGTGCGCTGCTCTGGTTCGCCAGAAGCGGCTTTGTCATGCTGGCCACATGACCCGGAAGCTGTACACCGGCTCCCTCAGCCAGTAAAGCGAGATGAGCGCCGCAACCCCAGAGTCGTCCGCGACTGGACCTAACGGTCAGGGGTCCGTTTTCCTTTACTGGGGGACCAGAATTTAAATGCCAAGCATTACTAGAAGGGAAGCTTGAATCTTGCAATCGAGGAACGCTGAGCCTCCCTCCCTAGCCTCGAAGAGCCCCTCGAATCCAGTCGGAACCTGAGCATATCTCCCCGAAGCTCTTTGGAATTACTGCCTGCGATTTACCTCTGAAACGAGTACAGTTGCTATGGGATTCGGCAGCAAATTGTGTTGTGTTATCTCTCCTTTCCTTTCCCCCCCGGCACGCATTGCAGGTGGTGGTTGGGAGAGAGGTGAGCGAAAGATGCGGATATTTTGGGTAGGTAGCGGTCGGTTGGCAAGCGGGTTGTAAGCTACTTGCTGTGCGTAGGACCCTGGCATTTTTTCCCCCATTTTTTTGGTGGGGAACGGTGAGAAGGCTTGGCTTTTAAGGGTTTCCTGGACAGTGGTTCTGTCCAGGTTGTGTTTCGCAGCCCTATAGCAAAACTCTTAATCTACTTCTGACACCCTGTTGCACCGGGGGAGTTTGATGCCATGGCAGTGGCCCCTCACACGGGTGACTTTACCTGTGTTTGAAATTCGCCAGGTTGCGCTTTGCTGCTGTGTGTACTGTGTGCATGCAGTCAGGGACTGAATCCCCGCTTAGGTCAGATCCTGACCTCTCCCCGGCTGCCAGTCCAGCACTCTCTAACCATTGCCCCTCACTGCCTTGCATGCACGCAGCACATCTCAGCAGGGCGAACGGAGCGGCTTAAAATGCCCAGGTAAAGTTTTCGACCTGTCCTGGGAAGCATCTCCTGTTCCCCTCCTTCGATAACCTTTTATTTTATTGCTGTTGTTGTTGTTGTTGTTCAGTCGTTCAGTCGTGTCTGACTCTTCGTGACCCCATGGACCAGAGCAGGCCAGGCACGCCTATCCTTCACTGCCTCTCGCAGTTTGGCCAGACTCATGTTAGTAGCTTCGAGAACACTGTCCCACCATCTCATCCTCTGTCGTCCCCTTCTCCTTGTGCCCTCCATCTTTCAGGGTCTTTTCCAGGGAGTCTTCCCTTCTCACGAGGTGGCCAAAGTACTGGATCCTCAACTTCAGGACCTGTCCTTCTAGTGAGCACTCAGGGCTGATTTCTTTAAGGATGGATAGGTTTGATCTTCTTGCAGTCCATGGGACTCTCAAGAGTCTCCTCCAGCACCATAATTCAAAAGCATCAATTCTTCGGCGATCAGCCTTCTTTATGGTCCAATAATGGACTACACACCTGCTTCATAGGAAAACAAAAGAAGCTCGCTCCTATGGAATCGCAGCATGCAACACAAAAAAATGTGTTGCTTGGTTATAATTAATAATAATAATAATAATAATAATAATAATTTATACCCCGCCCATCTGGCTGGGTTTCCTCGGCCACTCTGGGCAGCTTCCAACAGAATATTAAAATGCAATAATCTATTAAACATTAAAAGCTTCCCTAAACAGGGCTGCCTTCAGATGTCTTCTAAAAATCTGATAGTTGTTCTCTTTGACATCTGGTGGGAGGGCGTTCCACAGGGCGGGTGCCACCACCGAGAAGGCCCTCTGCCTGGTTCCCTGTAACCTCACTTCTGGCAGGGAGAGAAACACCAGAAGGCCCTCAGGGCTGGACCTCAGTGTCCGGGCTGAACGATGGGGTTGGAGACGCTCCTTCAGGTATACTGGGCCGAGGCCGTTTAGGGCTTTAAAGGTCAGCACCAACACTTTGAATTGTGCTCGGGATATAGCTTGTCCAGATCTTCCTCCCTCCTTTTTTCCTTTCCTTTCTTTTTTTTTTGCATTGCGCACAGGGTAGATTTGATTTAAATAAAAACGATTTAAATCACTAGTCGATAAGACTTGATTTAAGTCGTTTTTTTGTTTTTTTACAGAAAGACTCATTCTTGCTTGTGTAATCTTAATATTTACAACCAGCTGAAGGTTTCATTTTCGGAACAGCCAATATTCAGAGTAGTTTTTACGGTTATATATATAAAAAAGACTGATTTGGTTATACTATTAGAAATACATAGATAATTACGAAATTATTGTGAGCTTTGATAAGTTAGCTGTTTATATTTGGACAACTTTTCTGCTGTGCTTTATTGGCAGGAGAAAAAGAATCAGTACCTTAATAACATTTTAAAAGAACTTATTTAACTAAAACAGTAACATGATAGCATATGTGCAGGTGAAATTCGAAAAATTAGAATATCGTGGAAAGGTTCATTTCTTTCAGTAATTCAACTTAAAAAAGGTGAAACTAATATATGAAATAGACTCACGACATGCAAAGCGAGATATGTCAAGCCTTTATTTGTTACAATTGCGATGATTATGGCGTACAGCTGATGAGAACTCCCAAATTAACAATTTCAACTTTGGGGTTTTCATCAGCTGGGCGCCATAATCATTACAATTATATCTCGCTTTGCATGTCATGAGTCTATCTCATATATTAAACTCCAGTAGCTAATGAAAACAATTTCTTACATAAATGGACTTTTCCCACGATATTCTAATTTTTCGAGTTTCACCTGTATACCATGTTTGTTAACTGATGTTAAACGATTTTAAAAAAAACCAACAGACTGAGTTTTAGCACACATGAAAAACTTAAAACAAATCCTTATTTCCTGATGAATAGCCTTTGGACTATGAGGCTTTCTCAACCTTGCCCCTCCAGATGTTTTTGGCCTACAACTCACATGATCCCTAGCTAGCAGGACCAGTGGTCAGGGATGATGGGAATTGTAGTCTCAAAACATCTGGAGGGCCGAGGTTGAGGAAGCCTGGACTGCAATGTAACTTACTGATAAATAAAACCAAATAAAAAATAAAAAAAAAATCCTTCCAGTAGCACCTTATAGAGACCAACTAAGTTTTGTGCATGCACACGAAAGCTCATACCAAGAACAAACTTAGTTGGTCTCTAAGGTGCTACTGGAAGGATTTTTTTTAATTTTTAATTTTGTTTAGACCAGGCACATCCAACAGGTAGATCGTGCTCTACCGGTAGATCACTGGACGTCTGCGGTAGATCACTGGTAGATCATTGGCTCCCCCCAAAGAAGCTGAACAACTGTGGCTCACCTTAAAAAAGCTCAACATTTTACCTCCTCCTTGAAAAAACTCAACAACTTTGACCTGAACCCCCCCCCCCCAAAAAAGTGGGTAGATCACTGCCAGTTTTTAACTCTGTGAGTAGATCGCAGACTCTGGGGAGTTGGCCACCCCTGGTTTAGACTATGGCAGACCAACGCGGCTACCTACCTGTTACCGATAAATAGAAAACTATCTTTAGAAAACAAATTTCCTCCGAAAGCATTTTATTTTAAAAATCCGATTTAAATTTTAAAAAAATCCGATTTAATTTTTTTTAAAAAATCATTATTTATATCCACCCTGATTGGGCAGTTGTTGAGCTTTGAGGCTCTTGACGTGTGTAGGTTTGTGTCGTGTGTGTTTGTGTGTCCCCCCCCCCTTTCTTTCGCAGGCTCTTTCTCGGAATTAGCCTGAAGCCCTGGGCTGCAACTCTTCTGTGCAAATCCTGCAATAACAAGCTGTCTTTCACAGCTGAGCGTTGTAATAACAAACAGGGAGAGGTGGGGGGGGGGAGAGAGAGAGAGAGAAAGTTGAGCAAGGAAGTGGGTTTCTGGTTTCCAGACTTTTGTAAGCGGGAAGGCCGCCGTGTGTCGCGTTATTGGCGGTGGGGGGGGGGTCCCTTCCTGCCTTGTGGTTTTTTTAAAACCACCACGCACGTATCACGGACCCAGCGCCATTATGGGGTGTGCCTGGGGGCAAAGGAATAGAACCAAAGAACTGGAGTTGGATGGGATCCAGCTGTTCTCATATTTTGCTCGGGGGCTTCATGTGGCGCAGCGGTTAAGAGTCTCGGGGACTAGGATCTGGGAGAGGACAGGATTCGAATTGCCACTCGCTGGCCGTGAAGCTCGCCGGGTGATCTTGGGACACTTGCGAACTCCCGCAGGGTTGTTGCGAGGATAAAATGGGGAGGCCGGGAACTTTGTGCGCCACCTTGAGCTGGCCGGGGAAGGTGGCATATAAATGCAGTAAGTGACAAGGCTAAGACTATAAATGCAAAACAAAATTAAAAATCCTTCCAGTAGCACCCTAGAGACGAACTAAGTTTGTTCTTGGTATGAGCTTTCGTGTGCATGCACACTCCTTCGGATAAATGCAGTAAACGAGCAAACGTCCTTGGGTACATTGTTAGGCGTATAAACTATGTGCCAAATAGCTCCTTAACCCAGGGTTGCAGTGGCCAAAACGGAATGCCTGGTTGCCATTTTGGGGGGCCAGGTGGCTCGAAATCCGTATTTCTCCGTACAACTTGGCTGCTGAAATCCGTTCTGATTGTGCAGATAAAATATAACGGGTAGAATTCTGCAAGGTGTGTTGCCGGTGTGTGAGAACAGCCAAGCTCCAAGAATCCCCAGGCATGCGTCTCCAGGTGGTGGGAGAGACGTCGGGCAAGTGTCCGATACCCAGGTGAAAAATGCGCCTGGCGGATTTCGAACGCCGCTTGGCTGCAGCGTTCGAAATTCCCCGGGCGCGTTTTGCGGCTGGCGCAAGGGCCGGTTGGGTCTGCTTGGAGATTTCTGGTTGGCAGCTTGACATCTCCCATCAAGCCAGCTGACTTGTGAGCAGCGGAAGACGCCCGTCTCGTGCTTCTGGGCTGCTGTGCGAATTGCAGACCCCTTGCTGGGCATCTTAGCCCTCCAAAATCGTCACATCAGGGGAACTTAAGTGCTGGGCTGAGTACAGATATGTTTGGCTGCGCTGCAACCTTCCCATGGTTTCAAAAACTTCTCCTTAGCCCGTTGTTGTTGTTGTTCAGTCGTTCAGTCGTGTCCGACTCTTCGTGACCCCATGGACCAGAGCACGCCAGGCACACCTATCCTTCACTGCCTCCCGCAGTTTGGCCAAACTCATGTTAGTAGCTTCGAGAACACTGTCCAACCATCTCGTCCTCTGTCGTCCCCTTCTCCTTGTGCCCTCCATCTTTCCCAACATCAGGGTCTTTTCTAGGGAGTCTTCTCTTCTCATGAGGTGGCCAAAGTACTGGAGCCTCAGCTTCAGGATCTGTCCTTCTAGTGAGCACTCAGGGCCGATTTCTTTAAGAATGGATAGGTTTGATCTTCTTGCAGTCCATGGGACTCTCAAGAGTCTCCTCCAGCACCAGAATTGAAAAGCCTGTAGTTAATACCATTTCCATTTCCACTGTGTGTTTTCCCTTCTTGCATACTGGGACAAGTGAATTACTCTAAGAGCTAGCTGCAGTCGAGCGATGAGATCGTAGGATCGTAGCGTTGGAAAAGGGACCCCGTGGGTCAACTATTCCAACCCCTGGCGAACAGACATGCCATTGTGGTAACCACAACCTAGGTTGAAGGTGCCACTCAGAGAAACTCGGTATAAAACTCTACCCGTGGCCTACTCCTGCAGCCGGACAGCATGCATTCTGTATTCAGACGCGTGGTTTACTCTGTAAAGGGTAAAGGGACCCCTGACCATTAGGTCCAGTCGTGTCCGATTCTGGGGTTGCGGCGCTCATCTCGTTTTACTGGCCGAGGGAGCCGGCGTACACCTTTCGGGTCATGTGGCCAGCATGACAAAGCCGCTTCTGGCGAACCAGAGCAGCGCACGGAAACGCCGTTTACCTTCCCACCAGAGCGGTACCTATTTATCTACTTGCACTTTGACGTGCTTTCGAACTGCTAGGTTTGCAGGAGCTGGGACCGAGCAACGGGAGCTCACCCCATCATTGCGGGGATTCGAACCGCAGACCTTCTGATCGACAAGCCCTAGGCTCAGTGGTTTAACCCAGTGTTTTTCAACCTTTTTTGGGCAAAGGCACACTTGTTTCATGAAAAAAATCACGAGGCACACCACCATTAGAAAATGTTAAAAAAAATTAACTCTGTGCCTATATTGACTATATATAAAGTAATTTTCCCACGGCACACCAGGCAACATCTCGCGGCACACTAGTGTGCCGCGGAACAGTGGTTGAAAAACACTGGTTTAACCCACAGCGCCACCCGCGTCCCTGGTTTACTCTGTACGTATGCCCATATTTTATAAAAATGTATGTACCGCTTGGCTGTAAAGAGAAAACGGGGCAAGAAAAGCTCAGGGCGGTTCAGAGAGAGAACAAAACAATGAAGCGATCAGTAGAAACAACTCTTTAAAAAACACTCGAAAGGTAAAATAAGCCGTAAACTTAAAAGCAGATTAAACCCAACACCTGAATCCTGCATGTCTGGGCAGGCTTTCTTAAACAGAAATGCTTTTTGGCAGGTGCTGAAAAGGGTACACTAAAATGCACACTGCATTCATTACCGTTGTGGAGTGAGCATTTTGTGGAACCTCAGAGCAGTTGAGAGAGGGTGTTTATGGTAAGGCGATATTTGCAAGTGAACTGGTTCCAAGCTGTTAAGGACTTTATATACTAAAATATATACTGATTTTTAAACTGTCTTTTGCCATTGGTGGCCAACTTTGTTTTCTGTACTGTTGTAAGAATTTTAAGGTATTTTATTTATATATAATAATTGTTATTAATGTACCAAAACAAATAAGGCCACATGTCTGGAAAACAGCACAAGAAGACAGGCCTCACTCCCATTTTTGACGCCAAACTGACCAAGTATTTCTTTGTCTCAGGAAACAAAAGGGGGGGGTTGCCCCTCCAGCTACTCAGCAGCCCTCTGCCTGAGTGATAATCTCTGGCATCCTGATACCTGAGTGCCAGACAAAAGGGTGTGATTAACTTGGCTGGGATATAGGGAAATGTAAATATCTTTTGCTTCGCTTGATGGGTTTTTGGTGGAGGGCGAGAGGAGACATGGGGGCAGGGTCCAAGATGCTCAGATCACTGCTACCAGACCCTCCCAATTTGTGATGTAATTCTGATGTATGGAGGGGTGGTCTTGAGCTGGAGGGGGGAGGCAATTTCAAAAGTCTATATAGGAGCTTGCGCACCTTTGTTCGGGGTCTTTTGCTTGCAAGACACCCTGCTGCAGCAGTTTCTAATAAAGGGCTATCGCCTTGCTTTGGGAGATTCTGTATCGTCTCTATTTATTCATAAGTGCTCCTGAGAGGAGGGGAGCCCTGCTAAGGCTCTCCCCCGGGTTCGTGGACTCCCTTCTGGGGTTGAACCTAATTTTTATAACAGAACCATAGAGCAAGAGTGGCTAACTTCCAAGAGACTGCAGTCTACTCACAGAGTTGAAAACTGGCAATCATCTACCCCCCCCCTTGTTGTTGAGCTTTTTTTCTTTAGAAAGGAAAGCCCTGTTTTTGGTGGTTCAGGTTATTTTAGGGGTGCAGGGCAAGGATGTTGAGCTTTTTTTTAGGGGAACCAAAGTTTTTTTTAGCTTCTTTGGGGGGAGCCCCTGGTCTACCGGTGATCTACCGCAGGCGTCCAGTAGTTCATGATCTACCACAGGCTTCCTCAACCTCGGCCCTCCACATGGTTTTTTGGCCTACAACTCCCATGATCCCTGGCTTGCAGGACCAGTGGTCGGAGATGATGGGAATAGTAGTCTCAAGACATCTGGAGGGCCGAGTTTGAGGAAGCCTGATCTACCTGTTGGACATGCCTGCCATAGAGAACTTGCTTTCGCCCAGCGTTGGAAACTCAGGTATATAAGCTAGGCGCCGAATGGATCCTTAAACCAAAGTTAAGAGTCGACAAAACAGAATGGCCTAGTTGCCATTCTTGGGCCAGATTGCTCGAAAGCTGTATTTCTCAGTACGATTTTTTTTCGGTTCCCTGAAATTCTTTCTGACGGTGCTGATAATGGATGGAATTCTATAGGACGGGGGTTGAGTGTGTAAAAACAGTCCAGATCCAAGGATCCCCAGGCATGCATCTCCAGATTCTGGAGACGCTCCTTAGCTTTTAAAGAAGCCGCTAGTCCTCATGGATCGCCTCTCCTGGTATGTCCCATGAAGGTCTTCAAATAATAATCTTTTGGGGGTTCCGAGCAACAAAGATGCTAGGTTGGCCTCAACTAGGGCCAGGGCCTTCTCAGTACTGGCCCCGACTTGGTGGAACAGTCTGGCACAAGAGACCAGGGCCCTGCGGGATTTGGCATCTTTCTGCAAGACGGAGCTGTTCCACCTGGCCTTTGGGTTGGTTTCTGTTTGATAGTTATGCTTCATTCTTTTATTGGTGGGCTATTTGAAAATGAGACTGCAGTTTTAATTTTGAATTTTTAAATTTGTATTTTAATCCGTATTTTAAATTGATTGTTTTTTATGTTTTGCTGTGATTTTAATTAGTGTTAGCCGCCCTGAGCCCGGTTTTTGGCTGGGAAGGGCGGGGTATAAATAAAAATTTATTATTATTATGGATGTAAATTCAGCGCAGGGGTGTAGAACCTCCAGGGACCTCCGTGCAATTGTTTTGCGTGGAGGAGCAGAGAAGGGTGCCTTGTCTCGCCCCCCCCCCCAAACGCCCTGCTTGCCTCTCCAGCTTTCCTGCGTCTGCAACAGTGCATCATCTCTCTTGGGGGAGCAGGAGAGAGTTGTAGAAACCATAGGAAACCATCCTCCCTGCAGGGACAGCCTTTTAAGAGCGCCGCCCCATCGTTCCGCCATGCGCGGAGAGATAAAACCGTACACTGATGTCATGGGGGGGGGGACAGGCTCCAGTCTGTTCCCAGATGTACCAGAGTGTCTCGTGGGGTGGGGCGGGGGGGGGAATCCAAGCAGAGAGAACCCCTCCCACCCCAAATCCCTTTAGAGCTGGCGGGGCCGCCGGTACATCGGATGGGGCGGTGGCAGCCGGGTGCCCCTGCCGGCATGGCGTCCAGCAGACTTGGCGCCATGCAGTCGGAAACAAGTCTGCGGAAGTTGCTAGTCCACAAGACGAAACGGTTTCCGAGCCTGCCTTGGGTTGCTATGCGGTAGAGCAGCTGTTTTGCATGCAGTGGCGTTCTCCAGGTATGGCACAGAGAGAGAGAGAGAGAGAGAGAGAGAGAGAGAGAGAGAGACTTTTGCTGAAACATGGCAAGATACAGCCGGTCAGTTCATCTACCTCGCAGGGTCGTTGTAGGGATGAACACAGATATATCACCTAACCAACAAATGGCACCCGAAACCTAGGTTGCAGTCTACACAACAGAATTTTTAGGTACCTTCTTTTCTTTTTGCGGTGAAGTTTTCTTTTCTTCTTTTCTTTTTGCAGTGAAGTTTATTATTTATTTATTTATTTTTATTGAAAGTTTTCACCAATAAAGATACAATAAAAACCAATCTACTCCAAATAAGAAAGAGATAAAGAGGAGCGTAAATAAGACAACAAAAAGCAAGGCGAGAGAGGGAAAAGAAAGAATAAGAAAACAAAAACAGATTTTTTAAAAGACGCGGGTGGCGCTGTGCTCTAAACCACCGATCCTCTTGGGCTTGCTGATCGGAAGGTTGGCGGTTCGAATCCCCGCAATGACGGGGTGAGCTCCCGTTGCTTGGTCCCTGCTCCTGCCAACCTAGCAGTTCAAAAGCACATCAAAGTGCAAGGAGATAAATAGGTACCGCTCCTGCGGGAAGGTAAACAGCGTTTCCGTGTGCTGCTCTGGTTCGCCAGAAGCGGCTTTGTCATGCTGGCTACATGACCCGGAAGCTGTACGCCGACTCCCTTGGCCAGTAAAGTGAGATGAGCGCCGCAACCCCAGAGTCGTCCGCGACCAGACCTGACAGTCAGGGGTCCCTTTACCTTTACCTTGTGTATCTGTAAGTTGCGCTTGCATAAAAAATATATTGAGGATTAAAATAATTCAGCCATAAAGTGTCGGCAATAAATACTTAATTGGTTCAGAAGAGAAAACCCCTGTCATTTGCTGGAATAGGTTCTCTGTGGGGTGTTTCAGAGGGAGAAACCAAACTTCGTTATCTACAAAAGTTTTGCAAACTTTTATGCCCGAATGCCTGGACTTGCCACAAGTAACCCTGTCATAAGGCAAGTTCCCAGTGTTTTGTTTCAGACCCCCCCCCCCCCCCCGTGGCTCAGCTTCTCGGTTCTCATCTGCCTTCCTCCTTCCTGCCAACTTTCTGTTTCAAAACCTTTGCTGGGAAAAAAAGTCTTTTTTAAAAAAAGATAAGTCTGAATACAGGGACACTGGAAGGTTCTGCTTATTGGAAACCAAAAGACAGAATAAGAATATAATGGGGGGATTTTTTTAATTAAAAAAAAAAATCTCTCCCGCCCCTCCTGGTTGGAAGCCAGGGACTTTTTTCCGTCTGCAAAAGGGGAAGTTGGCAAAAAAAATATTGTAGATGTCCTTCCTGAGGGAGGACAGGAAATAATAAGTCCTTAAGGTAGGTGGGGAGGTATTAAAATGCCTGCCAGCCCCCCTGAGAGGCTCACACGCATTCCCCAAGGTGATTTTTGCCACTCCACCAGTTGCAAAAAAAAAAGCGTGGCACAGCTTTGAGTGTGTGCACGCAAATGTTCACTCGCACTGGAGCGACAGAGGACAATGGCAATGCGAAGCTGGGCGCTTAATCTCTGGATTTTGCAAAGTAATGTTTTCTATTGTTACGGAAATTATGGGGGGGTCACCTAAGCAAAGTCTCTTCCCCAGTAAACTCATTTGGGGTATGGAGTGATGCCCTTAAGGGGACCCATCTCTCTGCCATGATCCAGTAGGCGGGAGACCACCATACACAGGGAAATGCCTCAGCAGGTAATCTCTGGGTGCTTCAGGCTAATATCCCTCAACCAGAATCCCATTGTTCTCTCCCAGATAAGTGCTCAAGGTATCCTTGCCAGTACTTAACACCAATTCACATTGGCCCAGGGCTATCTCCCTGATATTGCTCTGTTTCCCCCATATGCTAATCTTGTTTTTCCTATATGTCAATCATGTATAACCCTTCCCTTTCGTGATGTAGTAATGATGTCTGCAAACTGTATTCTGGGATATGGTAGGAGTTTTTAAAAGTTCTTGTAACGCTGCTCTGGGGGTGCAGTTTGACTGTAACCTATTGCGCAATAAACCCTGTCTTGTCCTTGCTCCAGTGGCTGGACTTCTTTTATTTAACTCCACAGAAACCAGTGGGCTTATCCCCAAGGGCCAGGTGGCTGGGCAGTTCCACACCTGGGATTTTCCGTTACACTATTAACGGGCCACGGTGATTAGGAGCAGACTTCTAGCTCCTTAGGAGGTGGGGAGAAGCTTGGAAGTGTGCTCACAGTGCCTGGGGGAACCTCAAAATCCGAGCTAGGGGTGGTTTGCAGGAGCGCATTGATTCATCAAAACTATGGGTAGGCAAACTAAGGACCGGGGGCCGGATGAAGCCCAATCGCCTTCTAAATCCGGCCCACAGACGGTCCGGGAATCAGCGTGTGTTTACATGAGTAGAATGTGTGCTTTTATTTAAAATGCACCTCTGGGTTATTTGTGGGGCCAGCCTGGTGTTTTTACATGAGTAGAATGTGTGCTTTTATTTAAAATGCATCTCTGGGTTATTTGTGGGGCCTGCTTGGTGTTTTTACATGAGTAGAATGTGTGCTTTTATTTAAAATGCATCTCTGGGTTATTTGTGGGGCCTGCTTGGTGTTTTTACATGAGTAGAATGTGTGCTTTTATTTAAAATGCATCTCTGGGTTATTTGTGGGGCAGAGGAATTCGTCCCCCCCCAAAAAAAAATATAGTCCGGCCCCCATAAGCTCTGAGGGACAGTGGACCGGCCCCCTGCTGAAAAGGTTTGCTGGCCCCTGATCAGAACAATACATTGTGGGTTGAGTTGCGCGATCGGATGGGCCAGATCTTTTATCTCCCGGCTGCTGCGTCCGCACAGGCCAGCTTCTGGTGTCAGGTGATGGGCAGGCCGGTGGTCCTGCCCACTCGCCCAAAGCTGGCCAGTAGGAGGGAGAGCGACCAAGCAGGATCGAAGCCCTCGCCTATCAGCTGTCTGTGCTTCAATCCTGCTTTCTGCATGGATTGCACCCAGCCTTCGAGGCGGCCTCACCTGATGGACAGGTTCAGGCCCTGCTTTCCGGAACAGCAGAAAGCAAGACTTTCCCCACCTTCCACGTGGCGTCCCGTGAGGGATTTGGAGACAGCTGCCCTCTCCCCTCTAACAATGGCAACAACCATCCTGCGATTTTATTTTGCGCTGCCCTATAATCTGCTTATGGGACTCAGGTGGCGCTGTGGGTTACACCACAAAGCCTAGGGCTTGCTGATCAGAAGGTCGGCAGTTCGAATCCCCGCAATGACAGGGTGAGCTTCCGTTGCTCGGTCCCTGCTCCTGCCCACCTAGCAGTTCAAAAGCACGTCAAAGTGCAAGTAGATAAATAGGTACCACTCCGGCGGGAAGGTCAACGGCATTTCCGTGCGCTGCTTTGGTTCGCCAGAAGCCGCTTAGTCATGCTGGCCACGTGACCCGGAAGCTGGACACCGGCTCCCTCGGCCAGTAAAGCGAGATGAGCGCCGCAACCCCAGAATCGGACACGACTGGACCTAATGGTCAGGGGTTCCTTATAATAATCTGGTCTGCCATTGCAGAAAGTTGCCATCCCACCAGGGTGCTGGGCAGGTGCGTGAACGCAGGAAGTGGGGGCAAAGCAGTATCGTTCAGTACCGAGAGTTCATCTGAATCTCTTGTTTTCGCTTAATAATAGCGTCGTCGCTTCTAGTTTCTAGAGCCTTGAAAGTTTTCGGGCGGCGCCTGGGAAACCTCAGAATCAGACCAGTTTTCCATCCTCCCCAACATCCCAACCAGCCAGATGCAGAAGCAATGGCAGGAGGGAAAGTCCACCCACCCACCCCCCGCCCCACTCCCCCGCCGAGCAGCTGGTATTTGGAGATAGACTCCCTCTGTGGTTGGGAGTTCCTCTGTGGCCTCCGTGAACCCATCCCACGATGAGCAGAAGTGCATGAAGTTCATTTTAAAAGTAATAAAAAGCAGGCACTCTTTGAGGGCCAAGTTGCCAGCCTTGCGTTGCCAGCCTCCTGGTTCTCTCAGCAAGGAAGGTTCTCTTGCTTATCTAGTACAGGTAAAGGGACCCCTGACTGTCATGTCCAGTCGCGGACGACTCTGGGGTTGCGGCGCTCATCTCGCTTCACTGGCCGAGGGAGCCGGCGTACAGCTTCCGGGTCATGTGGCCAGCATGACTAAGCCGCTTCTGGCGAACCAGAGCAGCGCACGGAAACGCCGTTTACCTTCCCGCCGGAGCGGTACCTATTTATCTACTTGCACTTTGACGTGCTTTCGAACTGCTAGGTGGGCAGGAGCAGGGACCGAGCTACGGGAGCTCACCCCGTCATTGCGGGGATTCGAACCGCCGACCTTCTGATCAGCAAGCCCTAGGCTCTGTGGTGTAACCCACAGCGCCACCCGCGTCCCTTTCTGGTAGCCCTTATGAAATCTAATTTTAGCCCCCCAAGGAGCTAAAAGGCTGTGCTTGCTTGAAGGAATCCCGACCCAGCTGAAATCACCCAGGGCAGACAGAAGGAAGGACTTCTTCGCACAGCCTGTCGCTGGAGGTGTGGAACTCGCTTCTGCAGGAGGCAGGGGGGCCCGAGGGTCTTATAGACCAACCCCGTGCATTGCAGGAATCTCAACTAAAACATCCCTTTCTTGTAATTTGAATCCATTTCTGCAAGCGGGGAAGAGTTGCTTCTGTTGCGCTCAGGTCCTGTTGGGGCATCTTGTTGTCCACGGCGAGGGCAGATCGTCCCCCTTTCGGCCTGATGCGGCTGCTGCCTGTTCTATTGCGCTTCTTGTTGTTCCTAAATGGAGCCTCCGTGGACAGAGGCAGTCTACCTTAGAATGGCAGAGGAGAAGAGTGGGAGGAAGCTATCGCTCTCGTCTCCTGCTTGTGGGGCTTCCCTATGGGGCATCTGGTTGCCCATTGCGAAGGCTAGGATAGCCCCCCCTTTGGGTCTGATTCCAGCTGTTGCGAGAGTCTCCTTAAGGTTCCCACATTCATTCCTTCTCCTCTCTCTGCCGCTCTCTTTCCAGGACTCGGTGGCGCTGAAGCCGTCAATTCAGTTCGAAGGAAGCCAAGGGGTAAGTCGAAGGCCTGTGACTGAATGTAAAAACAAAAAAAAAAAACTGCTCTGCTCTCTCTTTTTTTCTAAAAAAAAAAAATCATTTAAAAAAACCAAGCAAATCTGAATGACTCAGAGGCCCGTGAATCTCCGGGGAATCTAACTCCTCCAGGTGGAGCTGCGTATCGCGAGGCATATCCAGTTTTTCCACTCGCATGTTTTCATAGAATCGTGGAGTCGGAAGGGACCCTGACGGTCATCTAGTCCAACCCGCTGCAAGGCAGGGATATGCAGCTGTAAGAACAGCCTTGCGGGATCAGGCCAGTGGCCCGTCTAGTTGCCAGCCACACCTGCCGTTACCGTCGGGAATTGAACCCAGGGCCCTCAAGTAGCTGGGGAAACCCAGCCAGATGGGCTGGGTATAAATAATATGAGCGGCCGCAACCCCAGAGTCGTCCGTGACTGGACCTAATGGTCAGGGGTCCCTTTACCTTTAGCTTTAACACAGATATTTAACTCCCCCCCCCCCCGAGGCACACTCCCAATATCTCTTGATACAGGTAGGTAGCCGTGTTGGTCTGCCATAGTCAAAACAAAACAAAAAATTAAAAAAATCCATCCAGTAGCACCTTAGAGACCAAGCAAGTCATGATCTGCGTCTTCAGAAGCCAAAAAGGGCAGCCAAAAAGGGCAGCAGAGCGTGGGGCGTACTGGAGCGTAGACTTCCCAGCGACCTCTAGAAAGCGGGCCAAACGAAACCCATTGCGCAGATGAGGAAGACCGAGGCTTGGCTTAATGGCCTCTCCGAGGGCACCGAGACGGGACAATGGGATTTCAGTTGGGAGGTTCAGAAACCGGGCCGGATCCTGTGCAAATAAAAATAAAACGAAAGCTAGTTCAGATATGAGTTTTCAGTAAGAAACTGGAAACGGCCGTTATTCTATTCTTGGGGCTTGGTTTGTTGGAAACTGAGCCTGTTGCCTTTCCCTGTTTCGCTTTGTGAGAGCTGCAGCTGACACCTCTCTGTTCCTGAGCACCCTCTGCAAGATCCACTTCTGCCCTTAAAGCTGGGAACTGGGGGCGGAGGCTTGCCAAGGGCACCCCTTTCCTCCCTCGCCCACCGGCTTCGCTGGCTCTGCCCCCCAGGCTTTGGCGAGGCTCTCAAGAAGAAATTCCGCAAAGGATGTCCTTTGAAAGGAAATAATATCGGCGACAGCACAACCCTGCCCAAAAGAGCCCTTGGGTGCCTCCTTGGTGCGGGCCCCCCCGCAAGCAGAAAGCTGGCTTGTCAGGGATTTTGCTCCGGCACGCTGCTTTTCTGCCTGCGGGATATTCGTGTGGGGGTTTGTGTTTTACGCGGTACCACTGCACTTCGGAACGCAGCAACTTGCCTTACATCGGGTCAGAGCATCGGCCCGTTAGCAGGGTCAACAGTAGCCGGCACGAGCTCACCAGGGTTTGGGGCCAGGGTGGGGGGCGAGCCCTACTCTCCCTGGCGATGCTGAAGGGGGAACCTAGAGCCTTCTGCACGTCGAGCAGCTGTTCTGACCGCTGAGCATGGCCGCCACTGGCCAAGAAATGGGTTTGTTGAAACCGTGGTTGTGGTTTTCTCTACTGCAGGTCCTGGTTTTTTTTCTGATTATTTATTAGATTTATATATTGCCCTCGGGGTGGTTCGTAAGATAAAAATACAGGATAAAAGCACAAATGAATAGATAAAATAAAATCAACAAAACGCTAGGCCCACCCCCCTTTCCACAAACACGTTTAAAAGGTCTGGTTGAAGAAGAACGTCTTTGCCTGGTGCCTAAAGGTGTATAATGAGGGTGCCAGGCAAGCCTCCCTGGGGAGAGCATCCCACAAGCGGGGAGCCACCGCAGAGAAGGCCCCGTTCTCGTGTTGCCACCCTCCGGACCTCACATGGGAGGAGGCACATGAGGAATGCAGGCTCCTGGTTAGTTTATATGGGGGTCGCTGGGCTTCCTGCCCCAAAATGTTCCCCACCCCTACCCCTTCCCCATCTGCCCTGCTTCATTGGAGGTTTTTGAGCAGAGATAAGACAGCCATCTCAGTTCGGTTCTTTAGGAGCGATTCCTGCCTTGCAGGGGGTTGGACTAGATGAGCGCTGGGTGCCCCTTCTATGGTTCCATCAATAATAACAGCAGCAGCAACAACAGCTCCTCTACTTTTATTAGTATGTGTGTGTGTGTTTTGTTCCTGTCATTATTACGCATTCTCTGTTTTTCATTTGGCGTTTTTACGCTGTGCCCTTCAGATGAAGGGTGGTGGTGTACAAATTTAATACACTATAATAGATTGGAGGGTTTTTGGGACCGCCAGATCTGATGGGGCATCTTCAGGCGGGATCCCTGCCTTGCAGGGGGTTGGATTGGATGGGCCCTGGTTGCCCCTTCCAACTCTCCTATTATTTGACCTGCTGGCTAAGGCTTTACATCTTCTAATCTTTCTTTCTTTTCTTTTTTTAAAAAACCCAGCACATCTCGATACCTCGGCCGGACGGAGCAGGAGGGGGCCAGACATTCTCGTTTTACCTCTCCAACATCGGGAAGGATAGTCCCCAGGGGAGTTTCGACTGCGTCCAGCAGTATGTCTCCAGGTAAGATGCCTTGTCCAGGCCAACCCCCCCCCCCTGCATCTGCCACGGCCGGCGATGTGCTTTTTCCGCAGACGGGGAGCTTCAAACAGGGACAGAATGCCCCAGAAAACTTCCTTACACCGATAGGGCAGTTTGCAACCTGTTGCTTCGGCTCACGGGTGGGAACCTTCCCCCTTCGGCCAGCGGCCAGCGGGGCTAGACGGCAGGGCACTGGGTGCAAATACTGCCTTTGCACAGTAGGCTCGTCTCTGCACATGGTCAGGAACCCCTCTTTGTCCCCCGATCCACAAAAGCAGAGTGTCTCGCTATAGTAGTCCATGCTCTGGTTATCTCCCGCTTGGACTACTGCAATGCACTGTACGTGGGGCTCCCTTTGAAGGTGACCCGGAAACTACAACTAATCCAGAATGCGGCAGCCAGACTGGGGACTGGGAGAGGACGCCGAGACCATATAACACCAGTCCTGAAAGACCTACATTGGCTCCCAGGACATTTCCAAGCACAATTCAAAGTGTTGGTGCTGACCTTTAAAGCCCTAAACGGCCTCGGTCCAGTATACCTGAAGGAGCGTCTCCACCCCCATCATCCAGCCAGGACACTGAGGTCCAGCTCCGAGGGCCTTGTGGCGGTTCTCTCCCTGCGAAAAGTGAGGTTACAGGGAACCAGGTAGAGGGCCTTCTCAGTGGTGGCGCCCGCCCCATGGAACGCCCTCCCATCACAGGTCAAGGAAATAAACAACTACCTGACATTCAGAATATACCTGAAGGCAGCCCTTTTTAGGGAAGTTTTTAATGTTTTATCGTGTTTTTAATATTTTCTTGGAAGCCGCCCAGAGTAGCTGGGGAAACCCAGCCAGATGGGCAGGATATAAGTAATAATTTATTATTATTATTATTATTATTATTATTATTATTATTATTATTATTTATTAAGGGCACTGAGGGCCACACAGGGAGGCCCCAAGGGCCGCATAGCCTAGAAAGGCAGCAAACCGGGAGACTTTTAGAGGAAGTCGAAGAAACAGAGGCGGGCGGAGATTTTAACCCTGGTCTCTCCCAGGCACTCTAACCGCTACGCAACACTGCCTCTGACCTGAAGGGGGGGCGGCGACCTGCGCATTATGATCAGGTGCGAGGACCAGGCGGCTTCTTCTCCCCGAAATACTCCTTTTCGTTTTTGAGAGCCAGTGTGGTGTAGTGGTTAAGAGCGGTTGACTCGTAATCTGGGGAACCGGGTTCGCGTCTCCCCTCCTCCACATGCAGCTGCTGGGTGACCTTGGGCTAGTCACACTTCTCTGAAGTCTCTCTGCCCCACTCACCTCACAGAGTGTTTGTTGTGGGGGAGGAAGGGAAAGGAGAATGTTAGCCGCTTTGAAACTCCTTCGGGTAGTGAAAACGGGATATCAAATCCAAACTCTTCTTCTTCTTCTTCTTCATTTCTGCCTCTGCTTACCCTCCAGCAGCAATGGGAACATCCAGCTGGACTGCCTCGGCAGCATCCAGGACAAAATCACCGTTTGTGCCACCGACGACTCTTACCAGAAGGCGAAGCAGAGCATGGCGCTGGTGGAGGAGGAGACCCGGAGCCGGGGGGCCATCGTCATCAAGCCCGGGGGCCGCTATGTCGGTGAGCAGCGACCGCATAGCGTACGGTCAATCTTTGCAGCAGGGGAGGGCCGTGGGCGTCCCCAGCCGGGGAGCAGGTCCGGGGAGCCGTTTCCAAACCTGCATTCTCTCGCAAGCAGCCTTCCGAGGGCCACGTGGAACTGCAGCAGAGCTCAATTGCGTTTCTCGCCCTCGTGCCATTATTCCACGGTTCAGGCTCCTTAGCTCATTTTTGTGGGTTTCTTAGGGTAAAGGGACCCCTGACCATTAGGTCCAGTCGCGTCCGACTCTGGGGTTGCGGCGCTCATCTCGCTTTACTGGCCGAGGGAGCCGGTGTACAGCTTCCGGGTCACGTGGCCAGCATGACTGAGCCGCTTCTGGCGAACCAGAGCAGCGCACGGATGCATGTTTGGGCTGGGCGATCTGCCGTACCAAACCTGTCTGAAGTCCGTGTCACGATACAGTCGTAGCTTGGAAGTCGGAACAGCTTAATTCCCGAACGTTTTGGCTCCCAAACGCCGCAAACCCGGAAGTGATTGTTCCGGTTTGCAAACTGTTTTTGGAAGCCGAACGTCCGACGGGGTTTCTACGGCTTCCGGTTGGCTGCAGGAGCTTCCTGCAGCCAATCGGAAGCCGTGCTTTGGTTTCCGAACGTTTTGGAAGTCAAACGGACTTCCGGAACGGATTCCTTTCGACTGTATTGATTTGATCGTTTTTGACCCGTCAATATATCACAAATCGCAATGTGTGTCGGGCAGGGCCGGTTGATGCATCGTCCAAACCCAGTTTGAAGTCCATATTGTGATACCAGTTTCATCATTTTTATCCTGCCAGTATATTGCAAATCGTATTTGTGTGCGCTGTGCAAAAATCACAGTGCGGTGAGAACCGTGAAGCCAGCCCATGCCTCGACATAGCTCCAGCCTAGTTCCAGACATTGTGATATATCGGTGTATCGCGATGTTTAGCTGGTGATACATCACAAAGTTGAAAACCAGATATCGCCCAGCCCTAGGAAAGTTTTTAATGTTTGGTGTTTTATCTTGGTTTTAATATTCTGTTCTGAGCTGGCCAGAGTGGCTGGGGAAACCCAGCCAGATGGGTGGGGTATAAATAATATATTATTATTATTATTATTATTATTATTATTATTATTATTAGTGATCAGGAGGCAGCCTGTTTCAGACTCTCTGATCTGACGGTGCCTGGCCTGCTTCTCTTGCCCTTCCTCCGGGGAATCCATGTCTGTAAACAGGAGCAGATTGCAGATTGCTGACTTATCCCTGACTCATCGTTTTGGTGTGCCGTTCGCCAGCCAGACTCTTGCAGGAGCAAGCAATGGCAGGAAGTGTGTGTTTTCCTGTGTGCTGGGAAGAACAACGCAAGGGTTTTTTGGTTTTTTTCCCCTCCATCGGGAGGGGGCGGGAAGCCTTATCAGCAAGCGGTAAGAGGCGGCAGGCCTCTCCGCAGCTGCCTTCCTGCCAAAACGAAAAGCTTCGGAACTTTTCCTGTGGGCAAAGTTTCCTTTCCTCTGGGGAATTTTCTTCTTCCAGCGCAAATTAGGTGGTTGTTGGACGGCTGTGAGGCACGCGTGAATCCCCTCCTAAACACAGCCTTCTGTGGCAAAGGTTATCTGAGTCAGAGAGAGAGAGAACAGCTGTAACGAACAATGATTTTTTTAATTAAAAAAATGAAAGACAAGGCTACACAGCGGTACCCCAGGTTACGTACGTGATCCGCTCTGGTAGGTAACGCGTATGCGTATCACAAACGCACAAAACAAAAACAAAAACCCGGAAGAAGCGCAATTTTATACTTTTGGGGGGTGAAAGAACGAATTCCTATGCCCCACAAATAACCCAGAGACGCATTTTAAATAAAAGCACAAATTCTGCTCATGTAAAAACACCAGGCAGGCCCCACAAATAACCCAGAGACGCATTTTAAATAAAAGCACACATTCTGCTCATGTAAAAACACCAGGCAGGCCCCACAAATAACCCAGATATGCATTTTAAATAAAAGCACACATTCTGCTCACGTAAAAACACCAGACAGGCCCCACAAACAACCCAGAGATGCATTTTAAATAAAAGCACACATTCTGCTCATGTAAAAACACCAGGCAGGCCCCACAAATAACCCAGAGGTGCATTTTAAATAAAAGTGCACATTCTGCTCATGTAAAAACACCAGGCAGGCCCCACAAATAACCCAGAGGTGCATTTTAAATAAAAGTGCACATTCTACTCATGTAAAAACACCAGGCAGGCCCCACAAATAACCCAGAGGTGCATTTTAAATAAAAGCACACATTCTACTTATGTAAAAACACCAGGCAGGCCCCACAAATAACCCAGAGGTGCATTTTAAATAAAAGCACACATTCTACTTATGTAAAAACACCAGGCAGGCCCCACAAATAACCCAGAGGTGCATTTTAAATAAAAGCACACATTCTACTCATGTAAAAACACCAGGCAGGCCCCACAAATAACCCAGAGACGCATTTTAAATAAAAGCACACATTCTACTCATGTAAAAACACTCTGATTCCCGGACCGTCCGCAGGCCGGATTGAGAAGGCGATTGGGCCGGATCCAGCTCCCTGTGCCTTTAGTTTGCCTACCCATGCATGAGTTTTAATCTCAGGGTCGCAGGTTGGAACCCCACATTGGGCAAAACATCCCTCGGAATAATAATTTTTCGGAGTAGTTTTTAACAGTTACATCGACAATGACTGATTTGGTTATACTGTTAGAAATACATAGATAGATAATAATGAAATTATTGTGAGGATTAACAAGTTAACTGTTTATATTTGGACGATGTTTCTGCTGTTGGAAGGAGAAAAATAATCACTTCCTTAATAACAATTTATTTAACTAAAACAGTAACATTATAGCATATGTATCCATGTTTGTTAACTGATGTGGTTAAACATTTTTTTAAAAAACAAACAAACCAAAGCTTAGACTGAGTTTCAGCACACATGAAAAACTTAAAACAAATCCTAATTTCCTGATGAATAGCCTGTGGACTGTAATGTAAAGAGAAAATCTTTAGAAATATTTTTTCCTCCAAAAGCATTTTATTTTAAAAATCCGATTTAAGGGGGGACACAAAAAACTGATTTAAATTTTTAAAAAATCCGATTTAAATAAAGAAAATCCAATTTCAATTTTAAAAATAATTGATTTTTTTATCCACCCTGATTGCTGGGAGTTTGACTAGGTGGCCCCTTCCAGCTTTGCAATTCAAAGATTCCCACCATATGTTCAACTTTCTTTCCTAAAACATTGGGGTGCTGTTGTCATCTGTGCAAAGCTCCTCAAACGCCCAGCCTCTGTACTTAAAATAAAATGAAAACGGAGAGCACAGCTTTGACCTTTGCGAGCTTTGCCCGTATTCTAAGAAGGCGAGGGTTTTCGGCGTGCATTTAGAAAAGGAAACCGAGGCGAGCCAGGAACAGGAAGCGCCTTCATCTCGGAACGCGATCGGCCCCGTTCTGGCCTCCTATCTGATTTAGGTTCCTCAGAAAAAAGGAAGCCTCATTCTGCCGCGTCAGATCCTGTGGTCTGTCTAGCTCAGTGGCGCCTGCACAAACTGGCAGCCTTTGGTGACTCCAAGGTTGGTAGGGTCTTTCGGGGCTACCACGGGCCAGCATCGTTTGCTACCCAAACGGTAGACGTGGACTCCAATAAACTCAGAATATTATGGTCTGTTGTATAAAAAGCCGCCGGTACCAAATGGCCAAAACACTTCCCCAATCAGTCGTTTCTTAGATTCTGTGCATCAAGCTTGCCTGTTGGTGACACATCCAGGTGAAACTCGAAAAATCAGTTTAAACATCTGGCCAGTCCAGATGAGAACCTTGAGCTTTGAGAACTTTTAAGAATTTTGAGCTTTTAAGAGCTTTGAGAACTTAAAGAATAAAAGTCACTCGATCCAGGGACAGTCCACACGCACAGGTGAAACTTGAAAAATTACAATATCGTGGAAAAGTCCCATTTATGTAAGCAATTGTTTTCATTAGCTACTGGAGTTTCATATATGAGACAGACTCACGACATGCAAAGCGAGATACGTCAAGCCTTTGCTTGTTATAATTGTGATGATTATGGCGCGCAGCTGATGAAAACCCCAAAGTTGAGATTGTTAATTTGGGGTTCTCATCAGCTGTACGCCATAACCATCACAATTATAACAAGCAAAGGCTTGACGTATCTCGCTTTGCATATCGTGAGTCTATCTCATATATTAGTTTCACCTTTTAAGTTGAATTACTGAAAGAAACGAACCTTCGCACGATATTCTAATTTTTCGAGTTCCACCTGTAAATAGAGTGCGGTCACCTCTTTTTCAGTTTCGAAAGATCTGTCCGGTTGTTCCAATATCTCTGGTTCCTCGGGAAAGCCGTTACAAGGTGCTGTAGCTGCAGGTACAGCGGTGCCCCGGTTTTCGGAAGTAATCCGATTCCGGAAGACTGTGTTCGACTTCCGAAACGGTCGAAAACCGAGGCACAAAGGGCGGTCTGCAGAGAAGCGGGCGGCGGGCGGGAATAACATGTACACCCAGCGGAAGCGCGTTCAAAAACGAAAGCATTTACCTCTGGGTTTCCGGCGTTCGGAAACCAAAACGTCCTGCTTCCGAGACGCTCCGAAAACCGAGGTACCACTGTAGAGCCGTTGGGCTGCATCGGAGGGATGGCATTTTTCGCTTAAAGCCGTAAACATGGAAGAATCTGTCTTCCTCATCTGTTGGTTGGCCCAAAGTCGATACAGTGGTACCTAGGTTCTCAAACGCCTTGGTACTCAAAATAACTTGGAACCCAAACACTGCAAACCCGGAAGTAAGTGTTCCGGTTTGCGAACCTTTTTCAGAAGCTGGACGTGCTCCTTTTTGAGTGTTACGCTTCCGATTTGGGTGTTACGCTTCTGTTTTTTATGCTGAGGTCAGCTACTGATTGATTGAATGATTGATTGTGCGACTGCAGTACATTGTTTATTGCTTTCCTTTTAATAATAATAATAATAATAATAATAATAATAATAATAATAAAATTTTATTTATACCCCGCCCTTCCCAGCCAAAAAACAGTCTCAGGGCAGCTAACACTAGAATCATAGAATCATAGAGTTGGAAGAGACCCCAAGGGCCATCCAGTCCAACCCCCTGCCAAGCAGGAAACACCATCAAAGCATTCCTGACAGATGGCTGTCAAGCCTCTGCTTAAAGACCTCCAAAGAAGGAGACTCCACCACACTCCTTGGTAGCAAATTCCACTGCCGAACAGCTCTCACAGTTCTTCCTAATGTTTAGGTGGAATCTTCTTTTAAATTCACAGCAAAAACATAAAAACAATCAATTTAAAATACAGATTAAAGTACATATACAAATTTAAAAATTCAAAATTAAAACTGCAGTCTCATTTTCAAATAGCCCACCAATAAAAGAATGAAGCATGAGTGTCAAACAGAAACCAACCCAAAGGCCAAGTGGAACAGCTCCGTCTTGCAGGCCCTGCGGAAAGATGCCAAATCCCACAGGGCCCTGGTCTCTTGTTCCACCAAGTTGGGGCCAATACCGAGAAAGCCCTGGCCTTGGTTGAGGTCAACCTAGCATCTTTGTTGCTTGGGATCAATGGTCTCGTTAGATAGTAAAATTCATGTTAAATTTAAGGGTTGTTTGTAAAAGCCTGGAATCAATCCATTTCGCGTTACTTTCTATGGGAAAGCACGCCTTTGGTTTTGGAACAGGCTTCCGGAACGGATTAAGTTTGAGAACCAAGGCGCCACTGTATACCATATTCCCACCCTTTCTCCCCCCAAAAGAACAGCACGGACCTCCCCCCCCCCAACCCTTTCCGTTTCCTCTCGCTTAGGGAAGACGGTCAAGGTGCGGAAGCCGGCCCCGGGGGCTTCGGACGCCGTCCCCTCGCGGATCCGCCCGACGCCCGTCAACATGGCCAGCGCCATCAAGAAAGGCAACAGTGCCGTCTCCCAGCGGCCCTTCAGAGACCGCGTCCTGCATCTGCTGGCCCTCAAGCCCTACAAGAAGCCGGAGTTGTTCTTGCGGCTGCAGAAGGACGGCCTCACGCCGCAGGACAAGGACTCCCTCGACGGGCTGCTGCAGCAGGTGAGCAAGTGCACGGCCTGATCCTCCGTAGAAGTCCGGAGTTTGGGACTGTGCATCTTTTTCTTTTTCTTTTTAATTCCTCCTCGTCCTTTTTTTTGTTTTGAAATAGTTTTTCATTTGAGTTTACAAATCCATTTACCCTCACAATCGCAAACAATATAAAAAAAATTATGCAAGACTTTTCCGAATCTCAAGACTTCCCTCCTCCCCTCCATGGGTTCTTTAAGCAGCTTTTAAAAATACTGCGTATTATACATACAGGTGAAACTCGAAAAATTAGAATATTGTGGGAAGGTTCGTTTCTTTCAGTAATTCAACTTAAAAGGTGAAACTAATATATGAGATAGACTCATGACATGCAAAGCGAGATATGTGTCAAGCCTTTGCTTGTTATAATTGTGATGATTATGGCGCACAGCTGATGAGAACCCCAAATTAACAATTTCAACTTTGGGGTTTTCATCAGCTGTATGCCATAATCATCACAATTATAACAAGCAAAGGCTTGACGTATCTCGCTTTGCATGTCATGAGACTATCTTATATATTAAACTCCAGTAGCTAATGAAAACAATTGCTTACATAAATGGACTTTTCCATGATATTCTAATTTTCTGAGTTTCACCTGTACATACATACATTCTTTTATTCGATCGTCAGTCAGCAAAATATACATTTGTACAGAATTAAAAACCTCCGAAGGATCTTTGAAGAAAAAAAAGGAAAACATAACCCACAATGGAATGGAGCTAAACAAGAGTGGGAGGAGTCTGTTTGCTCTCCTGTCCTGCTTCCCTTTGGGGTGTCCGGTCAGACCCTTGCGATGACAGGGTGCTGGGCTTAAGATCGGCCCCCTCCGGGTCTCATGCGGCAGCCAGACTTTTCCCGCCATTCCCATTTGCGCTTCCTCCACAGCGAAACCCCCGGCCAACGCAACCAGTTACTCCCGGGTGTTGCCCCAAGGGCTTTTAGTTGAAATATAGCCCAACAGAACGTGAGATTTGTGGGTTCGAGCCCCATGTTGCAGGGGGCTGGGCTGGATGACCCTCGTCGTCGTCCCCCATCTCTGATTCTGTGTTTAGGGATTGACAAAAACCCTTCCCTGTCCTCTCCCTCCCTCTTCCAGGTTGCAAACATGAACGCCAAAGACAGCACCTTCACCCTGAAGGATTACCTTTACAAAGAGGTGCAGAAGGACTGGCCAGGATACTTGGAAGGAGACCAGCAGTTGCTGAAGAGGATCCTTTTCCGGTAAGGGCTCTGTTGTTGTTCAGTCGTTCAGTCGTGTCCGACTCTTCGTGACCCCATGGACCAGAGCACGCCAGGCACGCCTATCCTCCACTGCCTCCCGCAGTTTGGCCAAACTCATGTTAGTAGTTCGTGAACACTGTCCAACCATCTCGTCCTCTGTCGTCCCCTTCTCCTTGTGCCCTCCATCTTCCCCAACATCAGGGTCTTTTCTAGGGAGTCTTCTCTTCTCATGAGGTGGCCAAAGTACTGGAGCCTCAACTTCAGGATCTGTCCTTCTAGTGAGCACTCAGGGCTGATTTCTTTGAGAATGGATCGGTTTGATCTTCTTGCAGTCCATTGGACTCTCAAGAGTCCCCTCCAGCACCATCATTCAAAAGCATCCATTCTTCGGCGATCAGCCTTCTTTATGGTCCAGCTCTCACTTCCGTACATTACTACTGGGAAAACCATAGCTTTAACTACACGGACCTTTGTCGGCAAGGTGACGTCTTTGCTTTTTAAGATGCTGTCTAGGTTTGTCATTGCTTTCCTCCCAAGAAGCAGGCGTCTTCTAATTTCGTGACTGCTGTAAGGGCTCTAGCGGGGGGCATTGCCCCTTGGGTTAAGCGTCCCTAGGTGTTAGTATCACAGAAGGGGACGCGGGTGGCGCTGCGGTCTAAACCACTGAGCCTCCTGGACTTGCCGATCGGAACGTCGGCGGTTCGAATCCCCGCAATGACGGGGTGAGCTCCCGTTGCTCGGTCCCTGCTCCTGCCCACCTAGCAGTCCGAAAGCATGGATAAGTTGTTGTTTGAAAGTAGATTAGGATTAGAGAGATTTTGGAAGTTACGAAAAGTATTCACGAGGGACGCAGGAGGAGGAGACAGGAGGGAGCCCCACTAAGATGTGAGAAAAAAATTGAATTATTTTTAAATAGAAGTAATTTGTTAGTGTGTTTTTATTTGTTATTGTAGTTGTTTTGCTATTGTTTGTTTTTGTATGTTTTAGTAAATTTTTTAAAATAAATATTATTTAAAAAAAACAAAAGCACGCCGGAGCAAATAGATAAATAGGTACCGCTCTGGCGGGAAGGTAAACGGGGTTTCTGTGTGCTCTGGTTTCCGTCACGGTGTCCCGTTGCACCAGAAGCGGTTTAGTCCTGCTGGCCACATGACCCGGAAAGCTGTCTGTGGACAGACGCCGGCTCCCTCGGCCTGAAAGCGAGATGACCGCCACAACCCCAGAGTCACCTTTGACTGGACCAGGTGTCCTTTACCTTTACCTTTTACCAGTGTATATCATAGAGGAAGCCACACATCATTTTATAAGGTTCGATCAAGGTCTTTAAATGATACACGCTTGCCGGGTCATAAGCACTTCTCCTTAGGAGACGTGCCACATTTTCATTGGGGAAAGGTTGGAGAGTGTGGAGTTATGTGACTCCCGAGCCAAGAGAGGGAACCGCCAGAAGGCCCTCGGAGCGGGACCTCGGTGTCCGGGCTGAACGATGGGCGTGGAGACGCTCCTTCAGGGATACAGGGCCATTTAGGGCTTTAAAGCTCAGCACCAGCACTTTGAATTGTGCTCGGAAACGTACTGGGAGCCAATGCAGGTCTTTCAGGACTGGTGTTATATGGTCTCGGCGGCCGCTCCCAGTCCCCAGTCTAGCTGCCGCATTCTGGATTAGTTGTAGTTTCCGAGTCGCCTTCAAAGGCAGCCCCACGTAGAGCACATTGCAATAGCCCAAACGGGAGATAACCAGAGCATGCACCACTCTGGCGAGACCATGCGCAGGCAGGGAGGGTCTCAGATGAGTGGGGAGAGAGAAATGAAAAATAGGAGGAATCGTATCGGTTTGGATAACAAAACACAGCTCGCCCGCCCAGCTGTTGCAGGTGCAAGGATACGGGCTTCCTGGGTGCAGATTTTTAAAGAAACAGTAACCCAGCCTTCACTTCTAGCATAGTGGGCTCAGTTTTCTCTGCTCAGGCGGCCGGATCCTTGCCAGTGGCTATTTTTAGGCCGTTGCTCATCCAGATGCCGGGATATATGTGCCCGAGGGAAAGGGGTTGGCAAGAGACGTAACTGCTTCCTCCTCCTCCTCCTCCTCGGGAAACTTCGGCACAGCTACACACCTCCGTGGCACGATTGCGTGTCTGTGTGTGTGTGTAGGCCCGTTTGCAAACTTGTAATTTTCCGTTTCGATTAAAATTCGGCGCCCAGGCCTTCCCAATGTGTACGTACACACACACACACACACACACACAGAGAGAGAGAGAGAGAGAGAGAGAGAGAGAGACAGAGGTACACAGCCCCCAGGGGCCTTGTCCCTCGCCAAAGAAAACTCTCTGCGTTTTTCAGACTCTCATTAAAACAACCGCGTCTCCTCCACGAGCCAACTGGGTTTACAGACCATGGAAACTGTTCAAAACAGAGGGCGGGGGGTAGGAGAGAGAGAGGGAGGGAGGGGATTTTTGTTTATCTTAGCTGGGGGGGGGATAACTGCAATAGAAATAACCTGTTGACCTCCTCCCCCCCCCTTTGCATTATAACATAAAAGGCCCAAGTCCAGTGATGCCTTTGGAGACTCAAATTATTTTCTTGTGTTTTGCTAAGCAGCTGGTTTCAAGAAACAGAAATAAAGACAAATAAGTGTTTTTTAAAAAATAAAAATAAAAAGATTAGTTCCAAAATTGCCATTAAAAGACATACAGGATACTGCTGAGCGATAATCGAACAGCACAAGAGGGAATACATGTGTGGTCTCTGTGGTCTAAACTCGAACTAATTTCTCATACGGTTGTACCTTGGATCCCGAACGCCTTGCGAGTCGAACGTTTCGGCTCCCAAGCGCCGCACACCCGGAAGCGATTGTTCCGGTGTGCGAATGTTCTTTGGAACCCAAACATCCCGACGCCGCTTCCGATTGGCTGCGGGAGCTTCCTGCAGCCAATCGGAAGCCGCGCTTTGGTTTCCGAACGTTTTGGAAGCCGAACGGACTTCCGGAACGGATTCTGTTTGACTTCCAAGGTATGACTGTATTGAAAAGAGGGTTGTTGTTTGTTTTTCAAATTGGATTAGTGCTAGGATCCTGACAACTTTTATTTTGGTACGCCCAAGACACTTGCCGCTTCTTCTTCTTCTTCTTCTTCCTCTTCCTCTTCTTCTTCTTCTTCTTCTGGCCTTGGTTGATATTTTGAAGACCAATATTTGAAGCTCAAACTTTTGTTTCCAAAAAAAGAAGGGTGAAATGATCTCCCACTGAATCCAAGCAAAATAGAAAATTCTTTCCAGTAGCACCTTAGAGACCAACTGAGTTTGTTCTTGGTATGAGCTTCCATGTGCATGCACACTTCTTCAGATACGATGCATGCACACGAAAGCTCATACCAAGAACAAACTCAGTTGGTCTCTAAGGTGCTACTGGAAAGAATTTTCTATTTTGTTTCGACTATGGCAGACCAACATGGCTACCCACCTGTAACTGAATCCAAGCACTTGCCTATAGACTAGTGGGCCCTGGCATTCCTGAGCCGCTGTGTTTGCTCTCACCATGGCACACCAGATGCCCCAAAGGGAAAACTCCACGCAGGATCCGAGCACAAGTGCCCTCTGCCCCCCGCTGTGGCTTTTGGCAACTGGTACCCATGAGCATCGCTGCTTCCTGCCATAGAAGGGAGAGCACAACCATCACGACCAGTAGCCCTTCAACACACAAAATAACTAACAACAATAATTGCCCTCTGGAACTTTGAGCTCCTGCAAGATCTTTGTAGGAAGCCTGGGAGCCGACTCCTAGATGCCGAGGTCCCTTTGCCAACTCCCCATAAAATATTTGAGTAGTAGTAGTTGTTGTTGTTGTTGTTGTTGTTGTTGTTGTTCAGTCGTTCAGTCATGTCTGACTCTTCGTGACCCCATGGACCAGAGCACGCCAGGCACGCCTATCCTTCACTGCCTCTCACAGTTTGGCCAAACTCATGCCAGCCGCTTCGAGAACACTGTCCCACCATCTCATCCTCTGTCGTCCCCTTCTCCTTGTGCCCTCCATCTTTCCCAACATCAGGGTCTTTCCCAGGGAGTCTTCTCTTCTCATGAGGTGGCCAAAGTACTGGAGTCTCAACTTCAGGATCTGTCCTTCCAGTGAGCACTCAGGGCTGATTTCTTTAAGGATGGATAGGTTTGATCTTCTTGCAGTCCATGGGACTCTCAAGAGTCTCCTCCAGCACCATAATTCAAAAGCATCCATTCTTCAGCAATCAGCCTTCTTGATGGTCCAGCTCTCACTTCCGTACATTACTACTGGGAAAACCATCGCTTTAACTATACGGACCTTTGTCGGCAAGGTGATGTCTCTGCTTTTTAAGATGCTGTCTAGGTTTGTCATCGCTTTCCTCCCAAGAAGCAGGCGTCTTCTAATTTCGTGACTGCTGTCACCATCTGCAGCGATCATGGAACCCAAGAAAGTGAAATCTCTCACTGCCTCCATTTCTTCCCCTTCCATTTGCCAAAATATTTGAGTAGGCATGTTAAAATGTATTAGACCAGGGGTCCGGAAACTTTTCCAACAGACTGTCCCTCAGACATTGTCTTGGGGGGGGGGCGGGGAGAAATGGAAGAATTCCTATGCCCCACAAATAACCCAGAGATGCATTTTAAATAAAAGGACGCATTCAACTCGTGTAAAAACACGCAGATTCCCGGACCATCCACGGGCCGGGTTGAGAAGGCGATGGGGCCGCATCCGGCCCCCGGTGCCTTAGTTTGCCTACCCATGTATTGGACTGAATCAGATAAGTGCTGGAGGTGCAATGAGACTGAGGGAATGTTTTTTTTCACATGTGTTGGCGTGGCTTAACGAAACAAACACCTTTTTGGTTTTTGTTTGTTTGTTGTTGTTCTCTGCTTCCCCCTCCCCTCCCTGCCCCCAGGAAACTCTGCCAGCCTCAGAACACCAGCTGCCCCCCAGAGGCGACCGCTCCGGCATCACCAAAAGACAACGCAAACATCTCCTCCTCCTCCTGCTCTCCGCCCCAGGTAGGTGCTGAACCCCTGATGCAGGTGAGATTTTCTGTTTCCAGGTGGCCAGATGGTGTCCTCGATGTCCAGGAAAGGGGAATTTCCCCGCTCGCTGTGAAGTTTGTGGCCAACAGAGGTTCTCCAGAAGCGGCTTAATCATGCTGGCCACATGACCCAGAAACTGTACACCGGCTCCCTCGGCTAGTAAATTGAGATGAGCGCCGCAACCCCAGAGTTGGACACGACTGGACCTAATGGTCAGGGGTCCTTATAATATGCATGGAACGCAGGTGGCGCTGTGGTCTAAACCACAGAGCCTAGGGCTTGCCGATCAGAAGGTCGGCGGTTCGAATCCCCGCAATGACGGGGTGAGCTCCCGTTGCTCGGTCCCTGCTCCTGCCCACCTAACAGTTCAAAAGCACGTCAAAGTGCAAGTAGATAAATAGGTACCGCTCCGGCGGGAAGGTAAACGGCGTTTCCGTGCGCTGCTCTGGATCGCCAGAAGTGGCTTAGTCATACTGGCCACATGACCCGGAAGCTGTACGCCGGCTCCCTCTGCCAGTAAAGCGAGATGAGCGCCGCAACCCCAGAGTCATCCGCTACTGGACCTAATGGTCAGGGGTCCCTTTACCTTTAGGTGGGGCATGACCTTAAAAAAAAAAAGTTGGGAACAACTGCTCTAACCCATAGTTTCCCAAACTTTGGTCTCTTTGGACTACAAATCCCATCGTCCAGAGCTGGCAGGACGAGGGATGATGGGAAATGTAGTCCGAAAACGTCCAGAGGCCCAGTTTTGGGAAAGGCTGCCTTAACACTTTCTGTTCTTCTTCCCTCCGCCCTAGAAACGACCCCAGCCCACGGATTTCACCGACCCTCTGTCCAACAAAAAGCCGCGCATCTCCCACTTTGCCCAAAGGACTCAGCCCACGCTCAACGGGAAACTGCGTTCGGCCAATGGCAGGGAAGCCCCCCATGCGCCACCCCCGGAGGTGCTCACCTCCAGTAACCTCTTGCCGGGCCTGGAGCCTCCCAGGCCCCACAACCCCCTCGCCGACGTCAGCAACGACCTGGGGCACGGCGGCCCCAACTTCGAGGCGCCGGATCCCTCCGAGAGGCTGGCGGCGGCAGCGGCGGAGCTCCCCCTCCAGCCGGTGACGGACTCTGTCCAGGTCAGCAGACGGAGCAAGAAGAGGCTAAAGAAGGAGAGGGAGAGGAGAGGGGCCGAGCAGGAGTCGGAGCCCCGAGAGAAGCCAAACTGCAGCCTCAGGAAACGCAGCTCAAAGACCACGGCGCCTTCGTCGCAGGACACGGCAGGTGGGCGGGGATTTTGGGGGGTTGCGTGTACCTCTGGATCGCGCTCGGGTTATTTATAATGACGGCAAGAGTGCCGAAACGCGACGTTCCCTATATGGAGACGGCAAAATGGGCGGCAGAAATACAAGACCGAAAAGGTTGGCAGGTTTGCGGGAGAGTGGAGATCCTTTTCAGGCTATCTGGGGAAATGGTACAGTCGATTGAAATCGCAGGCAGGGCTGGAAATGTAAGCAAAGGACTGAATCATAAAAGGATGTAGAATATCTGTTATAGAAGAAGAAGAGGAGTTTGGATTTGATATCCCGCTTTATCACTACCCGAAGGAGTCTCAAAGCGGCTCACATTCTCCATTCCCTTCCTCCCCCACAACAAACCCTCTGTGAGGTGAGTGGGGCTGAGAGACTCCAGAGAAGTGGGACTAGCCCAAGTTCACCCAGCAGCTGCATGTGGAAGAGCGGAGACGCGAACCCGGTTCACCAGATTATGAGTCTACCACTCTTAACCCCTACACCACACTGGCTCTCTTACAGAAATAAGTGCAGTGGCACCTCGGTTTTCAAACGTCTCAGAAGTCGAACGTTTCAGCTTCCGAACACCGAAAAGCCGGAAGCAACTGCTTCGGTTTTCGAACGCTTTCCGGAAGTCGGGCGTGCCAAGCGGCTTCCGTATTGAGTTTCCCGGAAGTAAATGCTTTGGGTTTTCGAACGTTTCCGTCTTCGGGAACGGATTATGTTCGAAAACCAAGGTGCCGCTGTATTACATTTAAGGCAGCAGGTAAAGGATTTAGGACAGGAAAAGCTCGCAGATGGGGTGTCAAAACGCTGCGGGAATATTGCGTGGAAAGTGGATTTGTTAAATTGTATGGAAATCAAATAAAAAATGTATTGGGGAGGGTGGAGGAATGCAAAATTCCCTTCGATCAGCTGTTCTTTAAAAAAAAAATTCCAAGCCACACTTTTAGGATAAATAATGGCTTGCCCCATACTGATTTTATTAAACAGGAGAACGAAAAGAAGCAACTCCTAGCATCGCTTGATTTTTATAACATAGGGCGCAACTGCTTTATAACAGGATCACAGGACATCCAGAAAACAATAAACGTCATGGGGAACTGTGGAAGAAGAGATAGATCTATGCAGGTTCTGCGAAATTTAGGTTTTTTTAATAAGAATTTATTAGTTTTCCACATTAAACAACAAATCACAATAAATCACACATATACAATAAAAACACAACAAATACAAAGAAAAAACTAAAAAATAAACATTGAGAAAGAAAAAAAGAAAAGAACTTATATAAACCTAAAACACGACCACTGGAACAGTAAATGCTTAATGTTTAAATCTAATTTTGAATCTGAAATAGGGGACTTCCCCCGTTCTCTCAACTGCGTTCAGTTCTAATTTACTTTAGTAACTTCATAACTGATTTCCCATCAATCCTCATTGTTCTTATTACAATTTCGAACAACTAACTTACTTCATATAACTTATTGCTACATTCAATAATCTGCATATTACATCAACATTACTTCTAATACACTGTTTTAAACTAACATCTTATAACTAAAGCCATTTATGTTCACTGATTCTGCTTCAGATATCCAATTTTTCATGATTTTTTAAATAGTCTCTAAATTTCTTCCAATCTTCTAGCACCTTCTCCTCCCTCTGGTCTCGGAGTCTCGTGGTCAGTTCAGCGAGTTCCATAAAGTCCATTAACTTCATCTGCCATTCTTCTACAGTCAGGAGCTCTTCACCTTTCCAGTTTTTTGCAATCAAAATTCTAGCAGCTGTTGTGGCATACATAAAAAACACTCTATCTTGCCTGGGTATCTCATGGTTAGTCATGCCCAACAGGAAGGCCTCTGGTTTCTTAATGAAAGTAACTTTCATCACTGTTTAAGTTCATTATAAATTAACTCCCAGAAAGCCTTTACCTTTGGGCATGTCCACCACATATGATAAAAGGTACCTTTGACATTTTTACATTTCCAACAGACATTACTTAATCGATGATACATCTTAGCTAACTTAACTGGTGTCAAATACCATCTGTAGATCATTTTCATAATATTCTCTCTTTCCACAATTTTTCCCAGTCTTCCATCATAATATTATGTCCAACATCCTTTGCCCAATCTATCATAACTGATTTTACAATTTCATCTTTCGTATGCCAGGTTCTGCGAAATTTAGATCCGTATTTTGATACCGCCGCAATGCTGCACCACAACTGAAACATCCAAATGTTTCTCCGATTCTCCTTCCCGTCAAACTCGCCACCCGGGGGTGGTGTGTGTGTGTGTGTGTGAGCCGCACCCTTTTTGAGAACCATTGCTCTAAGACAGGCATATCCAACAGGTAGATCATGATCTACTGGTAGATCACGGGGACGTCTGCGGTAGATCACTGGCAGATCATTGGCTCCCCCCCCCCAAAGAAGCTGAACAACTGTGGCTCCCCTAAAAGGAGCCCAACATTTTACCTCCTCCCTGAAAAAACTCAACAACTTTGACCCGAACCCTTCCCCCCCCCCATGGGCCTTCCTCCTTCCTAAAGAAAAGCTCAACAACTTTGACCTGAACCCCCAAAAAGGGGGTAGATCACTGCCAGTTTTTAACTCTGTGAGTAGATCGCAGTCTCTTGGGAGTTGGCCACCCCTGCTCTAAGATAAGATCAGATTTATTTATTGTCATTGTACAACGTTGCACAAGTGCAACTGTAAGGTTTCCAGTGGCTGCTCGTGAGTAGCCAGCCCGACTCCGAAGTTTCTAAAACTAAGTTTCTTTATTGTGCGGATATATACCAGTGCAGCTAAGAAAAAGACGTCCAGCTCATCCTTCGGCACAGTCCGGGAATGGCCCCTTCCGGTTCTTTGCCCAGAATAAAAGGCGTGGGATGCGGAACCCCCGCCTACCCCCTCTGCGCCTTTCCCCCCCTGCGCAAGTGGGGAGACGGAAGAGGTGCCTCCCCTCCGGGCTCTGCTTGGTGCGCGGGCTCTCCTTGCCTGCCAGAGCCCTGACTCCTACTTCCCATGCCCATCTCTCCCTCCCCACTAGAGGGATCACTGTCTTCCTGACTGGAGGAAGATGAATTGCTCAGCAGTTGAGACGGGGGTTCGCAATACTGATAAAGGCCTGGCAACTCCTTGCCTGCTTGAGAGGGCAGTCCCCTGACAGCAACGGAATTGAATGCCATCCCATAAAAACAGCACAAAAAACAGCACAAAAAAACCACATTGTCAGCCACACATGCACATACGTACACACCCATCACAACTCTCCAAGCTCATGTCATCTGGTTACAGCATTTAAGATGGTTATAGCTCTTGGGTAGAAACTATTCTTCAATCTTTTTGTTCTTGACCTGATTGTTCTATATCTCTTGCCCTAAGGCAGTGGTACAAAAAGATGAGATGGATCCTGTAAAATATTGCCTCCTTTTTTTAAGGCAATGGGAACTGTATACAGGCGAAACTTGAAAAATTAGAATATCATGGAAAAGTCCATTTATATAAGCAATTGTTTTCATTAGCTAATGGAGTTTAATATATGAGATAGACTCATGGCATGCAAAGCGAGATATGTCAAGCCTTCGTTTGTTGTAATTGTGATGATTATGGTGTGGAGCTGATGAAAACCCCAAAGTTGAGATTGTTAATATGGGGTTCTCATCAGGTGTACGCCATAATCATCACTATTATAACAAACAAAGGCTTGGCGTATCTCGCTTTGCATGCCGTGAGTCTATCTCACATATTAGTTTCACCTTTTAAGTTGAATTACTGAAAGAAATGAACCTTTCCACGATATTCTAATTTTTCGAGTTTCACCTGTATATTGGCCTCTTCCAACCTCTTTTTCTCATCGGCTCCTGCTTGGGCTGTACGGAAAAACCATTTTTGTTCCGGAAATTCATCCCGTCTGTGCAGATAAAGTATAACTGGTGGAATTCCACAATATGTGGTTTTAGTGTGTGAAAACAGTCCAGATCTGTCTTTAAAGCAGAATGCCTCTCTTTGGAGAGGGTTGTTTTTGGGCGTTTTTTTTCGACATAGAGCCAAGAGCTCTCCTTAGGACTGATTTTCTCGTCTCCTTCTCCCTTGCCCGTTCTCCAGGTTTAAACGGGACGTGCAACAGCGCCAGCGATCCCACGTCGACGTCTGAAACTCCGGATTATTTTCTGTAAGTGTTGGCGGACCCCTCGTACTGTTGCTGCCCCCCGGGGTGATGAGAAAGGGCCGTTCTAGGTCAGAGCGATGCACAATTGATTCAGCATCCTCTGCTTGCTGGATCCCGCTTGTGAATGAATGGGCTTTCGATCGGGTCTAGAAGGACTCTCCTTAAAAATCTGGGCTTTGCAAAGTCCCTCCAACTTCCTTCTCTGTCTCTGTCTCCCCACCCCATACACCTATGGTTTGTTTGTTTTTTTAAAATAAGCTCGGCATATATATATAAACAGGACTCGAACCCGTGGCTTCAAGTCACAAGAAAGGAGATTCCGACTAAACATAAGGAAACACTTTCTGACAGTCAGAGCTGTTCAACCGTGGGATGGAAGGTGGTGAACTCTCATTCCTTGGAGGTTTTTAAGCAGAGGTTGGATAGCCATCTGTCTTGGATGCCGTAGCTGAGATTCCTGAATTGCAGGGGGTTGGACTGGATGACCTCGGGGGTCCCCTTCCAACTCTACGATTCTGCGATTATAAAACACTTTTGAATCCTGTACCCAAATAGAATGGGACCATCGAACTTTGGCCAGAAAGGATGGGGTGGGTCCCTATGAGAAAAAGACACCTTAGCTGTCAGCAGCTGCATATTGAAGGTGCCAGGGGTGTCTTTTTGGGGTGGGGGTTCCACGATTTAGACTGCCCCAGAGCAAGCCCCCACTCTGGGTTGCCATTCCTGGCACATAGAAGGCCCCCCGAACCCTCTGCAGATCTCAAGGAAGGGTGGCAGTGATATTTGAGACCTGAGCTGTTCAGGATTTTAAACGCACACAAGAGCCTGGAAACTTAACACTGCGGATTTCTTGGCCCAGATAGGAATAGGGGAACATCTGTGGAACTCCAGATGATGATGATGATGATGATGATGATGATGATATTTATGCCCCAGCCACTCTGGGCGGCGTCCAGCACATACAGGTGAAACTCGAAAAATTAGAATATCGTGGAAAAGTCCATTTATGTAAGCAATTGTTTTCATTAGCTACTGGAGTTTAATATATGAGATAGACTCATGACATGCAAAGTGAGATACGTCAAGCCTTTGCTTGTTATAATTGTGATGATTATGGCGTGCACAGCTGATGAAAACCCCAAAGTTGAGATTGTTAATTTGGGGTTTTCATCAGCTGGACGCCATAATCATCACAATTATAACAAATAAAAGCTTAACATATCTCGCTTTGCATGTCATGAGTCTACCTCATATATTTGTTTCACCTTTTTTATAAGAATTTATTAGTTTTTCAAAAAAATTAACAAACGAATAAAACAATGCAAACATACAAATACAGAAAAAGGATATACAAACTACAAAGAAAAAACTAATACAAAACATCAAAAAATTACACCTATTAACTATCTTAATCTTATTTTGAATCTTAATTGGGGGGACTTCCTCACGCCCTCTCTTCTGCGTTCATTTCGAATATAATTTCGTAACTTTGCAACTACTTTAAATCCTCTTTACAAATTATCTTAAACCTTAACTAACAACTTCTATATAAAACTTTATTCTTACCAAAATATATAAAAACATTTCAAATATATCGCTAACTTAACTTCTTATGCACTCTATTAAACTAACATTGTAATGCTATTGCCTATAATATCCACTGATTATAGGATATTACAGTTTCACCTTTTAAGTTGAATTGCTGAAAGAAATGAACCTTTCCGCGATATTCTACTTTTTCGAGTTTCACTTGTAGTGTTATTATTTGTACCCGCCTGTCTGACCGGGTTACCCTTGAGATTGGCCTCTGTGAGTTCTGGTCACCGAGGGGCAATGCAAGTATGGGGTTGTGGTTGGTTGGTTGTTGTTGTTGTTTTTTCCCTTGTCCTTCATCCCCCTCCTTAATCTTCTCGCAGCAAATACGGCCCCATCTCCTCGTCCGAGCAGCGGCAGAGCTACAAGAACGACTTCAACGCGGAGTACAGCGAGTACCGAGACCTTCACGCCCGGATCGAGAGGGTGACGCGGCGGTTCATGCAGTTGGACTCGCAGCTGAGGCAGCTCCTGCAGGGCTCTGAGGAGTACAAGGTGGGGTGGCCGGCAGCCTTGGCGGGACGGGGGCTCCCTGCCACGAGGATTGGCTGCGATCCTTTCCAGAAAGACACATAGCCAACTTTTTACTTGCTCGCAACAGCAGCTTCCTACGCTTGGCAGCCAGCCAGCTGAATTTACACTAATTATTATTATTATTATTATTATTATTATTATTATTATTATTATTATTATTATTTGTATACCACCCTGTACCCTTAGATGTCAGGGCAGATCAACATATAAAAAAGAGAGAGTACAGTGTGGTCTAGTGGTTAAGAGCGGCAGACTCGTAATCTGGTGAACCGGGTTCGATTCCCCGCTCCTCCACATGCAGCTGCTTGCTAATGAGTGTTTATCAGCTGCGAGAGAAGGCAGAGTGAGGTTGCAGAAGGCTGCGAGAGGCTGGTGTGCCAGTGTGGTGTAGTGGTTAAGAGCGGTAGACTTGTAATCTGGTGAACCGGGTTCGCTTCCCCGCTCCTCCACATGCAGCTGCTGGGTGACCTTGGGCTAGTCACACTTCTCTGAAGTCTCTCAGCCCCACTCACCTCACAGGGTGTTTGTTGTGGGGGAGGAAGGGAAAGGAGAATGTGAGCCGCTTTGAGACTCCTTCGGGTAGTGAAAAGCGGGATATCAAATCCAAACTCTTCTTCTTCTTCTTCTTCTTCTTCTTCTTCTTCTTCTTCTTCTTCTTCTTCTTCTTCTTCTTACAGAATAGAAAGACAAAAAAATTCTGTTTCCCGCCCCTACCCCTTCTAATAGAAAGCAAAGTTCCACCTCTGATTTTCTGGGGGTGCGAATATTGACCTCGGAAACGGAAATTTGCTTTTTTTTTTTTTTTTTTTTACTTTGCATGCAGGAAAAAGTTCCGCTTCCAACATCAGTCTTTTCACATACGTACCCCCCCCCCCAAAAAAAATCCCAGATCGAGCTTGCCTTTATATAATAATAATAATAATAATAATAATAATAATAATAATAATAATTTAAAGTGGGGGAAACGAACCTCAAATCAGAGACCGAATCTGGCTTTTTTTGTGTGTTATCATTATGAGAAAGGGGGTGAGGAAAGCTCAGGTTTGGGGGGGGTGTAAAAACATGGCAGGTCAGTTGGCTGGCAATCCCGACAGCTGGCTCGGATCGTTGTTTCCCGGCCCGTTGCATACTAAAATTGAATTACGGTCGTACCTTGGTTGCCGAACGCCTTGGCACTCGGACGTTTGTTTGTTTTTTATATATAAAATATTTTTATTCATTTTCCACGAATCAATAAAGGATTACAAACATAATTACGTTAGCAAAATTGATATACATCATTCCCTCTTATAACACAGATAGAAATTTCAAACTCCCAACTTTCCTCACTTGTTTACATGACTTCCTCAAATCCCACCTTGTTGAATTTCATTATATTACATCTTTAGCAGTTTTCCGAATTCATTGCTAAGCTTTAAAAATCCTCGATATTAACCTCCTTTATGTCATCACCTATATTTTATTACCATAATTTTTCATTTTGCTATTTTCCTTTTATACCTAAGCCACAAATCTTTCCAGTTTTTTCAAATATTGAAATATTTTTTTAAGGCACTCTAGACGTTTTTGGCTCCCGAATGCTGCAAACCCGGAAGTGAGTGTTCCGGTTTGCGAACGTTTTTCGGAAGCCGAACTTCTGACGCGGCAGGAAGGTCCTCCATCCAATCGGAAGCCGCGTCTCGGTTTTCGAACCCTTCTGGGAGTCGAGTGGACTTCCAGAACGGATTACCGTATTTTTTGCTCCATAAGGCGCACCGGGCCATAGGACGCACCTCATTTTTAGAGGAAACAAGATTTTTCCCCCCTGGTTTTCCTCCTCTAAAAGCCCTGTTGTTGTTTTTGAGGATCAGCTAAAGGTTTTGCAGCTTTTTTTGCAAATGGAAAAGCCCTGTTTTTTTGAGGATCAGCTAAAGGTTTTGCAGCTTTTTTTGCAAATGGAAAAGCCCTGTTTTTTTGAGGATCAGCTAAAGGTTTTGCAGCTTTTTTGCAAAGGGAAAAGCCCTGGTTTTTTTGAGGATCAGCTAAAACTTTGCAATGGGCGGGGGAGACCCCCAGGAGAAAGCTTTTTGATTATAAATAAAGAGGAAGCATACAAAAACGAACGTCGTTTTCCACCTTACCGTTGGTTCTGTTTCATTTTGGGGGGAAACAAAATTTTATTTCGCGGTTTATTGTTCATGTTTTGAATTATATATATATGGGGGCGCTGAAATCTCTTTAAGTGTTTAGGGCAGGCATAGGCAAACTCCGGCCCTCCAGATGTTTTGGGACTACAACTCCCATCATCCCTAGCTAACAGGACCAGTGGTCAGGGATGATGGGAATTGTAGTCCCAAAACAGTCGGGAGACTCAAGTTTGGGAAATGCTGGTTTTGGGAAAAGGGAGTACGAAAATTGGATCATCATCTGATGTGGAGTTTCTAGAAGCCAGAAATCGTTTGTCCTATGAAGGCTTGATCTCAGATCAGTGCCTAAATCTCATTAAGACGCTGCCAGCTGATTTTCAAACCTTTATTCGCCTTGTTTTGCCAGTTGTTGCTGTTTTTTTTTTTTTAAACACATGGTGTGTTGATTCTTTTGCAGTCTATCCACGATCAGATACTGCAAGAATACCGGAAAATCAAAAAAGTGAGTCTTGGAGTGAAAATACTGGCCTCAGTCTGATTCTTCCCCTGCTGATAAAAAGTCTCTGATTTTGGGGTGCAAATGTGGACCTCAAATCTGATCTGTTTCCCACCCCCACCCCTTCTAATAAAAAGCGATGACCCATCTCTGATTTTCCGGGGGTGAAAATATCAGAAACGGATGTTTGCTTTTTCACTGCACATGCAGAAAAAGTGCCGTTTCCAAGGCCAGTCTTATCACATGCCCCCCCAAAAAACCCCGAGATGGAGCTTACCTTTTTATTAAAGTGGGGGGAACGAACCTCAAATCAGAGACTGAACCTTGCTTTTTGTGTGTGTTATCATTATGAGAAAGTAGGTGAGGAAAGCTCAGGTTGGGGGGTGTTTTTGAGGGTGAAAACATGGCAGGTCAGTTGGCTGGCAATCCCGACAGCTGGCTCGGATCGTCGTTTCCCAGCCCGTTCCGTACTAAAATTGAATCAAGAGTCGTAACTTGGTTGCTACAGGGAACCAGGCAGAGGGCCTTCTCGGTGGTGGCACCCGCCCTGTGGAACGCCCTCCCCTCAGGGGTCAGAGAGATAAACAACTACCTGACATTTAGAAAATACCTGAAGGCAGCCCTGTTTAGGGAAGTTTTTAATCTGTGACGTTGTATTGTATTTTAATATTTGTTGGAGGCCGCCCAGAGTGGCCGGGGAGACCCAGCCAGATGGGCGGGGTACAAATAAATTATTATTATTATTGTTGTTGTTGTTATTGCCGAATGCCTTGGCACTCGGACGTTTTGGCTCCCAAACGCCGCAAACCCGGAAATGAGTGTTCCGGTTTGCGAACGTTTTTTTCCAGAAGCCGAACGTCCGACACAGCAGGAAGGTCCTTCATCCAAGCCACGCCTTGGTTTTCGAACCCTTCCAGGAGTCAAACGGACTCCCGGAACGGATTAAGTTTCACAACCAAGGTAAAGGTACCCCTGACCATTACAATGTCGGGCGACTCTGGGGTTGCGGCGCTCATCTCGCTTTACTGGCCGAGGGAGCCGGCGTACAGCTTCCGGTTCATGTGGCCAGCATGACTAAGCCGCTTCTGGCGAAACCAGAGCAGCGCACGGAAACGCCGTTTACCTTCCCGCCGGAGCGGTACCTATTTATCTACTTGCACTTTGACGTGCTTTCAAACTGCTAGGTGGGCAGGAGCTGGGACCGAGCAACGGGAGCTCACCCCGTCATTGCGGGGATTCGAACCCCCGACCTTCTGATCAGCAAGCCCTAGGCTCTGTGGTTTAGACCACAGCGCCGCCCACCACTGTAATATAACTACAATTATGATTGAAACAAAATAGAAAATTCTTTCCAGTAGCACCTTAGAGACCAACTGAGTTTGTTCTTGGCATGAGCTTTCGTGTGCATGCACACTTCTTCAGATACACTGAAACGGAAGTCACCAGATCCTTAAATATAGTGAGGGAGTGGGGAGGGGTATTACTCAGAAGGGTGGTGGGAATGGGTGTGAGCTTGATGGGACTTCCATTTCATGCGGCTCAATGTGGTGCCTTCCATAGTTTCAATAATTATGATTAATTGCTTTTCTCCCCCCTCCATCTCTCTTCCAACTTCCTTGCAGACTAACCCAAACTACAGCCAGGAGAAAAACCGCTGCGAATACCTGCACAACAAACTCGCCCACATCAAAAAACTGATATCCGAGTACGACCAACTGCAGTTCCAGTCTTGGCACTGAGAGGGGCGGGGTGGGGACGGTGAAAGTTTTTTTGCGGCGAGCCCACCACCCTCCGGCTCCGATGGCGGCGATTGCAAACCTGTGAACGGCTTCCGGAACAGGGAAGAGGAGGAGGAGGAGCAGCAGGAGAGAAATGTTTTGAGGGATCTCTTTGCGGCACGGCGAGGATCGGCGCGCGCTTCCCACCCCCCACCCCCCGCGTGAGAGACGACCCGTCGCTTTAGCTGTACAAACCCCGGAGTTTTTTGGGGGGGCGGTCGAGGGGAAGGTACAAGGGGCCCGTTCCCCCCGTTTTATATAAGCAATTCTCTTTCCGGATATTAAAGAAAGACAGTGAAAGAAAGGAGAAGTTGGCTTGTTTTTCGGATAGCATTCCCCCTGCCTACTCAAAAAAGAGAGAGAGAGAGACTGTTTTTCACATTGTCCCCTCCACGACTTACAGGGAAACCAAGAACTGTGGAGATCAGTGATGGCCAAACTTGGCCCTCCAGCTGTTTTGGGAATACAATTCCCATCATCCCTGACTGCTGGTCCTGTTAACGGGACGATGGGAGTGTTAGTCCCAAAACAGCTGGAGGGCCAAGCTTGGCCGTCACTGGTGTGGATCAATCAGCACCCCACAATGTTTCTGGGTTGAGGTTGGCGGGCAGAGCTTGTGGGGGGACGACCCCCCCCCCAGCATTGCTGGATCTCGCTTTGGGCAAAGTGTGGCCTGGCACCCCCCTTTCCCCCGACCCCCAAACACCCCCAGAAGAGACACGGGCCTTCGCTTCGCTCTTCCCAGGGCTTCCTTGAAACGCAGCCAGGTTTTGCCGATTCCCAGCGGGTCTGTTTTTGTACATTTTTTGTTTGTTTGTTTTCATTTTTGAGAGCATTCGCGACCCCGCTTTTCAGCGTTGACGGCTTTTACACCCCTCTGGGTGCTCGAGAAACAGCAAGGCGGGCAGAGCATGTGCGTGTTGAAAGGTGGGGGGGTGGTTTTTTGGGGGGGGGGGAGCAAAATTGCCATAGGAACCACCCAATCTTTCCTTTTACTCGTGCACACAGCACAGAACAAATAATAATTTTGAAAGTGGGGAGTAAATCAGAGGGTTCGTTTCAGGAATGAGTGGAAAAACACAACAACGACAACACTTGCCCTCCCAATTTGGGTGTCCGTCCCCGCCAGCTCCCTCAAGAACGTCCTCTCCCCAGACTTCCTCTCCTGGTTCAAACTCTTCCGCCTCTCAGGAACCCTTGGGCCTGTTGGAAATCGAAAATAGCCACTTCCCAAAAGGATGTTCCTGTTCAGTGCAGATTACAGGGGTACCTCTGGTTGCAAGCGGGAGACCCGTTTGCAACACGAACAGAGCGCAACCTGAAGCGTCTGCGCATGTGCGCGGCACAATTCGGCGCCTCTGTGCATGCGCAAAGCGCGATTTCGCATGCGCCGAAACCTGGGAATAACCCTTTCCGGTACTTCCAGGTTCGGCGCATTCGTAACCTGCCGCGAATGCAACCCGAAGTATGACTGTATTTGGGTACGTGCAGTACAGATTGGGGTCTCTCTTTTTTGCGTTTCGGTTTTGCCGAAAACCCCTCATTGGGGAAATGCGAGGATGGCGCACCAGCCCCTCGCGATGGGCCTTCCTAGGAGAGGAGAGGGATCCGGGAGGGTCTTCCCAAAGTCCCGGGCGCGCAAAGAGTTTCCCAACGTCAACAGGAAGGTGGGTTTTAGCTCAACCTGGAGGCGTTTTCTCAAAACACGGAAAATCAAACCCCCCCCCCCCTGAACCGGATCTCTGGGATCGCTCTCTCTCTCTGACGACCAGCTTTTTGTAACTCGGGAATCTCGGGTCAGAGTCAGGACGCCGTTTTGTTCGTTTTAAGGGGGGGCATCTTCCCTCCTTCTCACCATTGGGTCAATTCATTCCTGAAACCGTCGCCGTCGAATATCTTGACCGAGGTTGATTTAGTGACAAACAGCCCAGGGCGCAGAAAGCAGGTAGATTCCGGGTTAATGCGATGAAGATTTATCTCAGAACTTCTAATAATATTGGGGTGGGAAGGGGGGAGGGTTGAAATCTTATAATTATTATTTTTGGAGGAGGGACACTGTAGACAAGAGAAAGAGACAAAGAAATGGATCTCTGTTCTTTATATGACGAATCAGTCCTATAGATAATATTTTTGCAAACGAGAGTTGGATACAAAGATATATTGTGTACATTACACAACATGTGTGTGTGTGCGTGTGTGCGTATGCAGGTGAAACTCGAAAAATTAGAATATCGTGGAAAAGTCCATTTATGTAAGCAATTGTTTTCATTAGCTACTGGAGTTTAATATATGAGATAGACTCATGACATGCAAACCGAGATACGTCAAGCCTTTGTTTGTTATAATTGTGATGATTATGGCGTTCAGCTGGTGAAAACCCCAAAGTTGAGATTGTTAATTTGGGGGTTCTCATCAGCTGTACGCCATAATCATCACAATTATAACAAATAAAGGCTTGACACATATCTCGCTTTGCATGTCATGAGTCCATCTCATATATTAATTTCACCTTTTAAGTTGAATTACAGAAAGAAACGAACCTTTCCACGATATTCTAATTTTTCGAGTTTCACCTGTATATTCTGGGACTTTCTAGAATTTGGAAATAGATATTTAATGACTATCCAAAAGGAAGAAGAAGAGGGAGAGGGAAAAACTGTGAGATTCTGCTTTTTGCTGCTGCTTTTTCCGAGACATTGTGTTTCGACCGGAGCATAGTTTCTTTTCTCAAATGCCTCTTTTTGTTTTTCTGTTCCTGCTTCCGTGATTGATTTGGGCAAAACTTTATGCTTGGGCCTGGGGGGGGGGGTGTTGCCAAACCCCCTTAAGCTGATTTGAACATGATCTTAACTTATTCCATAACGCGATGGGGTTTTTTCCCCTTTTCTTTGTAATAACAGTACAGTGGATAAGAAAACACCTTGAACCATGAAGTTGTTTACAGTATATATGTGTGTTTCTGCGTTTATATGTGTGTTTGTACACACACACCCAAACACATACACACAAGGGTTCCCACCCACCCACCCCCACGTTGCCAAACTCGCCCTTTCAAAATAGCATAAAGTGCTTTCTCAGCTTACCTTTATTTTTAATAATTATTTTTAAAAAGCTGGTATCTCCTTTTTTGTACACAGGAAATACAAAACCGAATATTGCTCTCTTTTTTTCCTTTTTCCAACACATAATAAAGTCATTGTATGAAAACATGTCTGCTTTGGGAGGTCTGTCTTTTTTAATAACATTCCATTGTGCTATGCATCTTCCACGACTCTTCTTTACCTCTGGAGCTGGTGCTGCCAGTCAGAGCCTGGGCTGAGGTCCAAGGTGGGGCCAGGATAACCGAAAGAACCAGTTCCCTACTACACTCGGCAGGTGAGGGCCTGGTGTAAAGTACTGTCTTGCAAAGAAATCTGTTCCATGCAGTGTTCTGGTCTCCTCGCCTCAAAAAAGAGGGCTAGACAATGCTACCATTCAGTGGATTTGTAACTGGCTGACTGACCGAACCCAAAGGGTACTCATTAACGGCTCCTCTTCATCCTGGAGAGAAGTGACTAGTGGGGTGCCACAGGGTTCTGTCTTGGGCCCAGTCTTATTCAACATCTTCATCATGGGCTTGAGGGCATCCTGATCAAGTTTGCAGATGACACCAAATTGGGAGGGGTGGCTAATACCCCAGAGGACAGGATCACACTTCAAAATGACCTTAGCAGATTAGAGAACTGGGCCAAAGCAAACAAGATGAATCTTAACAGGGAGAAATGTAAAGTACTACACTTGAGCAAAAAAATGAAAGGCACCAATACAGGATGGGTGACACCTGGCTTGAGAGCAGTACATGTGAACAGGATCTAGGAGTCGACATGAGTCAACAGTGTGATGCAGCTAAAAAAGCCAATGCAATTCTGGGCTGCATCAATAGGAGTATAGCATCTAGATCAAGGGAAGTAATAGTACCACTGTATTCCACTCTGGTCAGACCTCACCTGGAATACTGTGTCCAGTTCTGGGCACCACAGTTCAAGAAGGATACTGACAAGCTGGAGGGAAACCAAAATGGTCCAAGGCCTGGAAACGATGCCTTATGAGGAACGGCTTAGGGAGCTGGGTATGTTTAGCCTGGAGAAGAGAAGGTTAAGGGGTGATATAATAGCCATGTTCAAATATATAAAAGGATTTCATATAGAGGAGGGAGGTTGTTTTCTGCTGCTCCAGAGAAGCAGACACGGGGCAATGGATTCAAACTACAAGAAAGAAGATTCCACTGAAACCTTGGGAAGAACTTCCTGACAGAGCTGTTGGACAGTGGGATTTGCTGCCAAGGAGTGTGGTGGAGTCTCCTTCTTTGGAGGTCTTGAAGCGGAGGCTTGACAGCCATCTGTCAGGAATGCTTTGATGGTGTTTCCTGCTTGGCAGGGGGCTGGACTGGATGGCCCTTGGGGTCTCTTCCAACTCTAGGATTCTATGATTCTGGTGCTGGAGGAGACTCTTGAGAGTCCCATGGACTGCAAGAAGATCAAACCGATCCATTCTGAAGGAAATCAGCCCTGAGTGCTCACTGGAAGGACAGATTCTGAAGCTGAGGCTCCAAGACTTTGGCCACCTCGTGAGAAGAGAAGACTCCCTGGAAAGACCCTGATGTTGGGAAAGATGAAGGGCACAAGGAGAAGGGAACGACAGAGGATGAGATGGTTGGACAGTGTTCTCGAAGCGACCAACATGAGTTTGGCCAAACTGCGGGAGGCAGTGAAAGATAGGCGTGCCTGGCATGCTCTGGTCCAGGGGGTCACGAAGAGTTGGACACGACTGAATGAATGAACAACCTTGGGGGCCACCATTGCCTCCTGCGAAAGGGAGTTCAATAGTTTTATGAATGCTTAAGTTTAATGCTTATGCATAGTTTAAGTACAGCAGAGCACGGGACTCTCGTTAAATCTCAGGATTTTGGTTTCGAGCCCCACGTTGGGCCAAAGATTGCTACGTCGCAAGGGGATTGGGCCCGGCGACCCTCGTTGCCCCTTCCAACTCTAAAATTCCACGATCCTTTTATCTGTCCTGAATCTTCAAACGATGGTGAATTTTGGATATAATGGAGAGGTAAAAGATTTGGATTATTATAAAAGATGCAGGAGGAAATTACTGACAATGGGACCCACAAAGGGGAGGAAGAAAGCCCATGACATGGGCAGCCAAACTAAGGCCTGGGGGCTGGATGTGGCCCAATCACCTCCTCAATCCTGCCCGCAGACAGAAAGGGAATCAGTGTGTTTTTACATGAGTAGAATGTGTCCTTTTATTTAAAATGCATCTCTGGGTTATTTGTGGGGCCTGCCTGGTGTTTTTACATGAGTAGAATGTGTGCTTCTATTTAAAATGCATCTCTGGGTTATTTGTGGGGTGTAGGAATTCGTTCATTTATTTATTTTTCAAAATATAGTCCGCCCCCCCCCACAAGGTCTGAGGGACATGACTGAAAAAGGTTGCTGACCCCTGGTCCAGGAGATCTATGGAATCTTGTCTTTACGTTGTATGTTGGATATGTGATTGTAAAAATGTAATTTGAAAAAAAAAACCAAATACCGGTAAGTAATTTTTTTAAAAAGGAGATTCCAGCTAAATTATCGGGAAGAGCCTCCCGACAGTTAAGAGCTGTCCGGCTCTCCTTAAAGTAGAGGTTGGGCGGCCATGTGCTTGAGCTGAGATTCCTGCATTGTAGGGGGGTTGGACTAGATGACCGCTGGGTGTGCCCTTCCAACTAACTCTACAATTCCACAGTTCCACGACTTCAGCAATGAGGAAAGGTTGCAGCGTTTTCAGCTTGGAGGAAGAGGCCCTCAGGTTGGGAGATTGTAAAATTGGGCATGGCATAGGAGAAAGTGGATGAAAAAAATTATCTTTCTCTCTCTCTCTCCTAACGCGTTAAGTCCTGGACACCCCATGAAGATCATTGTTTTAAGATTATTATTTCTCGAAGCCTGAAGCCATGGGTTCGAGTCCTACCCTCCGGAGCAGGAGGAAAACTAGACCCAAAAGGAATTTGGAGTTGGGCGAGGCGAGCTGCTGGCTTGGTGCCACGATTCCAGCGCCTGTTCCAGAAAGATCTGACTGCAGCGGAGAGCGGGGGGGTGGCACTGCCAAACTCTGGGTGGCGTGGGGCCAAACAGTCAGCCCTCAAGGCTGCAGTGGGCGGGAGGGCCCCGCTGCGAGCCAGTGGAAATGTACCCACTTGGCATCGCGGAGAGGACAAAAGAAAACTATACTTTTGTTCCCCCAAAACTTGCTGAGATCAGGAGATTCCAGAGCAGAGAAAAGAGATCATCTTGTCCTAATGTTCAAACAATCATGCCGTTGCAGGAAGCCTGGTGGAGCCCAGCTTTGGGGGGGGGGGAGAGAGACAGGAGAGGAAACTATTTCTCTGCCCTCCCACGAACACCCCCCACCCCGTGGGAAAACGTGCTTTCGCTGGTGAGAATCACATGGGAAGATTATAGGGGGGAGAGCGGAGGGTCACTGATAAGGAAAAGCTTCATTTCTCAAGGACAGGACATGATGTCGAAAGGGAAGTGGGGGGGGGTGGATGGATGGATGAGAGAAACCGTACACCCTCATTACTCGCTGGGAGACCTTGGGCCCAGTGCCGGATTTACGTAGAAGCTAAACGAGCTATAGCTTAGGGCCCCACTCTCTTGGGGGCCCCAAAAAATTTTAAAGGAAAAAAACACGTTTCCAAAATATAAGATAAAAAACAAATAGAACAAAACCTACATAGAACAACAGTGTTTTGTGTTGTGTAGGCTCCTGTGATGTAAGTCATGGGCCTCGCCTGCTAGCCTGCTCCCTAAAATATCACTGGTTTGCTCCTTTCTATATATAGGGTGCCTACACTGGAAGTGAGAGCTGGACCATAAAGAAGGCTGATCGCCGAAGAATGGATGCTTTCGAATTCTGGTGCTGGAGGAGACTCTTGAGAGTCCCATGGACTGCAAGAAGATCAAACTTATCCATCCTTAAAGAAATCAGCCCTGAGTGCTCACTGGAAGGACAGATCCTGAAGCTGAGGCTCCAGTATTTTGGCCACCTCATGAGAAGAGAAGACTCCCTGGGAAAGACCCTGATGTTGGGAAAGATGGAGGGCACAAGGAGAAGGGGACGACAGAGGATGAGATGGTTGGGCAGTGTTCTCGAAGCGACTGGCATGAGTTTGGCCAAACTGTGGGAGGCAGTGGAGGATAGGGGTGCCTGGCGTGCTCTGGTGCACGGGGTCACGAAGAGTTGGACATGACTGAACAACAACAACGGATCCATTTGGTTAAGCGGCTTACCTTAATCCCAGAGCTGATGAGGAAATCCACAAGGAACGACTTGACCTTCGTCTGACCGGACTTGACGTCATCGCCGGCGATGAAGACGCGGCGTTGCACCGCCAGTTGGACGACCCCCGGGAGGAAATTGTTCTGGGGGGAGCCGTTGATGTAGCTGCAGCCCTCTAAGATGCTGGCTACTAACATGAGTCTGACCAAACTGTGGAAGGCAGTGGAGGATAGGGGTGCCTGGCGTGCTCTGGTCCATGGGGTCACGAAGAGTCGGACACGACTGAACAACAACAACAGTTGTGCTCACATAAAAAATATATATTGAGGATTTAAAGAAAGTCAGCCATAAAGTGTCGGCTATAATTACTTATTGGTTCAGAAGAGAAAGAAGAAGAAGAAGAAGAAGAAGAAGAAGAAGAAGAAGAAGAAGAAGAAGAAGAAGAAGAAGGAGAGTTTGGATTTGATATCCCGCTTTATCACTACCCGAAGGAGTCTCAAAGCGGCTCACATTCTCCTTTCAATTCCTCCCCAAGAAACACTCAGTGAGGTGAGTGGGGCTGAGAGACTTCAGAGAAGGGTGACTAGCCCAAGGTCACCCAGCAGCTGCATGTGGAGGAGGGGAGACGCGAATCCGGTTCACCAGATTACGAGTCTACTGCTCTTAACCACTACACCACCCCGTCATTTGCTGGAATAGGTTCTGTGTGGGATGTTTCAGAGGGAGAAACCAAACTCTGGGTTCATTTCTTTCAGTAATTCAACTTAAAAGGTGGGACTAATATGTGAGATAGACTCATGACATGCAAAGCGAGATACGTCAAGCCTTTATTTGTTATAATAGTCATGATTACGGCGTACAGCTGATGAGAACCCCAAATTATCAATCTCAACTTTGGGGTTTTCATCAGCTGCGCGCCATAATCATCACACTTATAACAAGCAAAGGCTTGACGTATCTCGCTTTGCATGTCACGAGTCTATCTCATATATTAAACCCCAGTAGCTAATAAATAAAGACCCTGATGTTGGGAAAGATGTAGGGCACAAGGAGAAGGGGGCGACAGAGGACGAGATGGTTGGACAGTGTTCTCGAAGCTCCCAACATGAGTCTGACCAAACTGCGGGAGGCAGTGGAAGACAGGAGGGCCTGGCGTGCTCTGGTCCATGGGGTCACGAAGAGTCGGACACGACTAAACAACAGCAACGTCCTGCATGCACTAGTTGCACGGCAACATGTGCAAATGGCTTTAGATACCTGTGAGGTCCATAAATTACCGTATAGCATATATTCAACACAAAAAGTGACTGTTGTTGACAAAGGACAGCTGGACATAGAAAGGGCCCCATTACCTTCAGTAGCTTAGGGCCTCATCAAACCTAAATCCGGCCCTGGGGGGGATGGATGGATGGATGGATGGATGAGAGCACACCCTCATTACTCACTGGAAGACCTTGGGCCAGTTACTGCCTCTCAGCCTGCCTTGCCTTGCAGGGTTGTTGTGCAGATCATATGGGAAGAGAACCACGTGTTCTTCGAGGAAGGGTGGGGTAGAAATTGCAGCAATCGTAAATACTGTAAAAGGGCACTGGGTTCCCTCTTCTCCCCAACCCCCTTTTAAACTCCTTCTCAAAAACACATTGCTTATAAGGGTGTCTTTGCACAGAAGACAAAGCAAACAAAATGAATTTTAACAGGGAGAAATGTAAAGTACTACACTTGGGCAAAAAAAAAATGAAAGGCACAAATACAGGATGGGTGACACCTGGCTTGAGAGCAGTACATGTGAAAAGGATCTAGGAGTCTTGGCAGACCACAAACTTGACATGAGTCAATAGTGTGATGCAGCAGCTAAAAAAGCCAATGCAATTCTGGGCTGCATCAATAGGAGTATAGCGTCTAGATCAAGGGAGGTAATAGTACCACTGTATTCTGCTCTGGTCAGACCTCACCTGGAATACTGTGTCCAGTTCTGGGCACCACAGTTCAAGAAGGATACGGACAAGCTGGAACGTGTCCAGAGGAGGGCAACCAAAATGGTCAAAGGCCTGGAAACGATGCCTTAGGAGGAACGGCTTAGGGAGCTGGGTATGTTTAGCCTGGAGAAGAGAAGGTTAAGGGGTGATATGACAGCCATGTTCAAATATATCAAAGGATGTCATCTAGAGGAGGGAGAAAGGTTGTTTTCTGCTGCTCCAGAGAAGCGGACACGGAGCAATGGATTCAAACTACAAGAAAGAAGATTCCACCGAAACATTAGGAAGAACTTCCTGACAGTGAGAGCTGTTCGGCAGTGGAATTTGCTGCCAAGGAGTGTGGTGGAGTCTCCTTCTTTGGAGGTCTTGAAGCGGAGCCTTGACAGCCATCTGTCAGGAATGCTTTGATGGTGTTTCCTGCTTGGCAGGGGGTTGGACTGGATGGCCCTTGGGGGTCTCTTCCAACTCTAGGATTCTAAGACTAGCAAGGATTTGCATTGATAAGGTTCGTGCAATTTTTTTTGTTTTGCAAGATTTGTATTGTGCCGCCTGGTTGTAACTTAAGCCTCAAAGCGGTTTACGAAAAGATTAGGAACGAAACGACAAAATTGCCAGTAAAAGAACAGTTTAAAAACAACAACAACTATTTATTATCTATTATGTTTATAGTCCCACAGAGGATGTAAATAATAACCAAGGTGGCTCACGAGGAATGCTCAACCACATATTTGAAAAACTGCAATAGCATTATCAGTTCAAGAAACACACTGTTGAAAATGATTTTTTAAAAACCCACAATTTTAATTGTTGGGGGGGGGGAGCACTAAGCTAAAAACCAGATTAAAAACGCAAGGTCTGGAAAAGCTTTGCCTGAACAAAAACATTTTTGGCAGGTGCCCGAAAGCGTACAGGGGAA